>NC_085963.1:23381656-23698003 GCF_910591565.1 Cydia splendana
CCTGTATATTAAGAACGCTTTTGAGGTTAGTCATTTAAAAACCTACTTTAATTTTAGTATTTGTTGTTATAGGGGCAACCTGGGGGCAACAGAAAACAGTGGAGTCTTAGTAATAGGGTCCCATTTTTACCCTTTGGGTATGGAACCCGAAAAATTAGCATAAGCTTTATTTTGATAACCCAGATATTGAAATTACTATTGTACCGATTTTGTACTAAAATGACTTGGACCAATTGGGACACTGAAATGTTTGATAGTGATTAGATTTAGTTTAGACAGTGGGGAGACACTCCTGACTTCGGGCAAAGTGGGCTCCGTTCGGCTCAGCATTGCTCCGAGCAATTATTAGGGTTGACACAACTTGGCGTCCCTTTACGTGCACGACCACAGATAAGATAATAATTACTTACTTGAATTTTGACAAGCCTAAATAGTCCAAAGGGATAGTGCCATAAGTTAGAAAGGGATATCATGAGTCTGTCTGTACGGTAGTACTATTACTTTTTCTGTGTTTTTTTTTTAATTCGTGCAGGCATTGATAAATGACTGAATTGAGGTTTGTCTGGTTTGTTCTCGAAGTTTTCCTACTGCAATTCGTAAATAGAAACTAATTGTCTATGAAGCAGGACACTAAAGGGGGCCTACCGCGAAAACCGAAATTCGCAAATTGCGGGGATCTTTCTCATTTACTTCAATGAAGGCGTAATAAGAGTGACAGAGAAAGATGCCCGCAATTTGTGAACTTCGATTTTCGCGGTTATAGTCCAGGTCTACGTCAACAATATTCGACTTTATACATCTTTTATTTTTAATTTTTTTGGCCATAAAGAAACACTAAATGATTTTTAAGCCATGGGTTAATTTGAATAAATGATTCCCAATATTCACATTGTATTTTTTTTTTCAGGTGACCGGTTTCACAGTAATGTCGTCGGTGGTGTCCACCGCTGGAACAGGCATACCCAACGCACGCGTGTCGTTGGACGGTAAAGCGGTTGGGAAGACTGACGGTGCTGGGAAATACACCCTGCCATCTTTGCAAAGTGGGACCTACACCATCAGCGTGGAACATGGTATGTAATTATAATTATTGTTTCTCAAACATGCGCGGAAATATTGTCATTAATTTCGTGACAGAGGGTTGCGAAACCTCATGTTGCGGTCGCTTTAGTGAGATGCGCCGGCAATGGATTTTCATACAACATTGCGGGCATAGACCGTAAGATCCTCGCTGCACGTCATGTGTATTGTATAATTACTGTGCCGACAATCCTTATTTTCCTGCCTCTTCAGTGTTTTACTTCAAGCGGCAAAAGATCTAAAACTTTTTTTTCGAAATTCTGTTAATGTTAAGGCATCACCATAATTAACCTCGTGAGTCTAAATGAACTTACATTAAAATGTACATCTCAGTGTTGGGCAAAAAGTAATTGAATTACTAATTAACAATTGCAATTACAAAATGTAATTCCAACAAATAATTTCCATTACATGTGGCAATAATTAAAATTTTAATTACTAATTACAATTGCAAAATGTAATTAGTAATTAAATTTTTAATTACATTTTGAAATTAAAATTTTAAATTAATTACTCTTTTCAATTACAATTACTTTTATATGTAGAATGCAAGTTTTTGATCATCTTTATTTCCAAAATCAGATGAACATTTTGAACGGTTTTAAATTTGACTAAGCAACATTGTCCATGTTAACTTTGGTTGGACTGTAGCAAAGAGGGGCTAGGACTTGGATTTTTTTTGACTAAGTGGTGTCATTATGGCACTATTTTTAAATGATTGTAATGTGTAGGTCACGTCAAAATAAGCATGTTTTATTGAAAAACTTTTCTCTAAAATAAAAAATGGCTGAGTTACACGCCTCCAAATATGTTTGGATTCAAACCTGATGTTTTTCAACCCTGATGTTTTTAAAGGGAGCTGGGACTTAGAAAATTTTCATCGCGAGTTGTGTCATTATGACATATGTTTTAAATGATTGTAACGTATAGAACACGTCAAAATAAGCTACTTTTACTTGAAAAACTTTTTTCTAAAATTGTAAATGGCGGAGATAGTTTTACATAACACTCTTTTAAGGCAGGTCGGTGTAGGTACGACGACGAGCGAAGCGAGGAGGAGTGTTAGGTAGAACTGCGACCTTACAGCGCGCGAGCCGAGCGAGCGAAGCGAACGTTCCGCGGCAGCGGCCGGCGAAGCGCCAGAACCGACTTTTTTATAATAATAAAATTTTACAAGTCCCAGCTCCCTTTCAAAACATCAATCTTTGGTCGCGTCTAACTCGGTCATTTATAATTTGAGAGTTTATTACGAAAAAGTGATTATTTCATCAAAAACCTTGTAAATTATTCTAACTGTTTTGCAACCCCTATCTTTATTTCATTTTCTGAAAAAGTCCCAGAAACGGCCCCCCTTTGGTACAGTCTGACCTTAACTTTTTATTTTACAAAAAATGAAAAGGAGTATTGTTGCAAGATTTTGTACAAGGGGAAATAATGTAATGGGAAATCCAAGCATTAATGTTATTCCATAGTAGTAGAGCGCTGGTGGCCTAGCGGTAAGAGCGTGCGACTTGCAATCCTGAGGTCGCTGGTTCAAACCCCGGCTCGTACCAATGAGTTTTTCGGAACTTATGTACGAAATATCATTTAACATTTACCAGTCGCTTTTCGGTGAAGGAAAACATCGTGAGGAAACCTGCATACATCTGCGAAGAAATTCAAAGGTGTATGTGAAGTCCCCAATCCGCATTGGGCTAGCGAGGGGACTATAGCCCAAGCCCTCTCGCGCTCGAGAGGAAGCCTGTGCCCAGCAGTGGGACGTATATAGGCTGAATTATTATTATAATTATACATAGTATCTATTTCATTGATACAAATGAGTTGATAATGTTTCACCGCTACTCCCTATTTTTAAGTATTTGCACACATTTGTTATAGTCCACGTCGAAAGGCACCTTAGGTCGGCGCTTACGTCATTATTAGCGGCGCCCTAATACTAATGCGGTGCTACGCGACGTAAGCGCCGACCGCCATATTCGACGTGGTTTGTCACATAGTACCCTGTAAAGGTATGATTCCCGGGATAAAAAATATGTTATAACGTTATCCAGCGTATAATGGAATTCATAAAAGTTTTTCTTTATAATTACTCCAAGTAAATTTGTTCATATTTGCATATTATTAAAAAGGTAAATGAAAAGTAATTGAGTAATTTAATTACTAATTAATGTAATTAAAATTGCAAATTACACAAATAATTTAATTACATGTAATTAAATTTTATGTAATTAAATTACAAATAATTTAATTTTACATGTAATTAAATTACACGAGTAATTAATTACGCCCGACACTGGTACATATTGGTAGCAATCTAATTTGAACCTTTCATGAAAAAAAATAATGTAGTATTTCTTTTGTTTCAATGCGTTTTAAAACAAACGTAAAGCGGGCATTACATTATACAATTTGCAGTGCGCTAATTAAGTGTTGCTAGACGAGATAAAAAAGAGCTTGTTCATTACACTACACTACCTAGCGACGCTAGTTAGTGTCTTATTTTCATTCCAGCAGTAATCATCGTTCGAATCGAACGTCGTGTTTCGGTCGAAGGTTGCGTTTCGGTCGAATTCTTTGTACATTTCGAGAAGCACTTTGTTACCATCATTTCTAATGTCTTTGTTTTTGTAATCTTTATGTTTTTATTCCCATAAAAATGGCATGTCTTGATAAAGTTCAATCATGTTTAGCAGTAGTTCCTTTACCCTAGTCTGTGGCTGCGTCATTTTGAACTGAAATGCAATAACTAAAACAATAAAACATCCATACGTTCGAGTGCGTCGGTGGCGTGCCGACAACTGACTTTACACAGTAAGCGCTGAGCGCGCTAAAACCATTTACACTATGCGTTCTAGTGCGCTAGATAGCGTTAGTGCGGCAGAGCACATGCGATCGCACTAGATTGGGTCACTAACTAACTGGCTAACTGTCTTTACACTATACTAAATTAGTGCGCTAACTCAGCTAGCGCACTGCAAATTGTATAATGTAATGCCCGCTTAATTCGTTCCAATTTACCTACTTATAGAAAAAGGTTCAAATTATGAATTGGAAAACTTTCTATGGTGGCTCTTACGAGGTTAAAAAGATTAATGTTTAATTAGAATTAGAGAAGGTCTTCTAAGACCATTTTACTGAAGTGCCACAATAAAATCCACAGTTATTTGGATTAATCCTTTGACCGCCAAACCTGTCATGTGCGGTGCGTCATCGTGAATGGAATGCATGAAGGTTGATATGGGCTGTAGCCGCCCGCGTCAGTTGACGACTTTGACGGTCAGAGGGTTAAGTTCGTCCTGCTTGATTTTTTGATTTATATCAGGAATGTTGCGAATATTCGCATGCGCATCCGCAACCGCGGAACATCCGCATTATTTTCAACATCCGCATCTGCATTCGCATCCGCATAAAATCGATGCGGAGCTTATGCGGATGCGGATATCGAACAAGTCGGTACAGGAACGTCTTAGCGGCGGCGTAAGTGCTAGGTAATTTCGTCATTACGTATAACGAAATCGTGTAGATCTAGATAAGTCGGCCAAGTTACTATTTATTAAATATAACGCATCTATATTCTTGCTCAAATGCTAAAAGTTTTTTTTTTTAATAAAAAATACTAAAAATGCAATATTTGACGTTTTTTAAGTTCCGCATCCGCGGAAGTGAGCCTTTCAATATCCGCATCCGCATCCGCGGATGTCAAAAAATCTGCATCCGTAACATCCCTAATTTATATTGTACGTTTTGTCCCCAGACCAAGCCCAGTTCGACGATATCCAGCTAACTATAACCCCCACCGGCTCGGTCCGCATCCCTGAGGCGCGCGTGACGCGCTGGCGCGCGTGCGGCACGGTGACGCCGCCCGCCGCGCGACACGTCGTCGTGCGCGACAGCCGCGTACCCGTTGACGACCAAGGTGGGTTTATGAATGAAATGAATGAAAATCTTTATTTCAGGCAACTAGTGGCCCGTACATAAATACCTTAAAAACTAGCCTACATAATATAAAAATATATTTTAAAACTAAACATTAGAAAATCACATTATGGTTGCAGTTCGCAACCCCGCAATGTCAGAGAGCCGGCCGCGGGACCGCCGAAACTTGACACCCTTCGGCCAAAACTCCTCCTTGGTGAAAGTCGCTAGATGTTCAGTCGGAACATTTATAACGCTTTATTATTATTATTATTTATTTATTTACTCAATAAAAAATACACAGTA
The DNA here is from genome assembly GCF_910591565.1 of Cydia splendana. Classification (NCBI taxonomy): domain Eukaryota; kingdom Metazoa; phylum Arthropoda; class Insecta; order Lepidoptera; family Tortricidae; genus Cydia; species Cydia splendana. The sequence continues at coordinate 23,386,958 of NC_085963.1, forward strand.
ATCCATTACACATATTTTTTCGCCAAACTGCATGACAGTTTGTTGGCGAACGGTAGCACTCAACAATCTTCCTTAATCTACTGTGTAAGGTATAAGTAGGTACTATCGGCAATACACTTACCCGAGCAGTCGTTAGGCTTTATCTCCTTGCAACAAAGTTCAAAACTGGTCAGATAACCACATATTTAAACACACACACACACACACACACATATTTACGTCACCAAATATCTGGTTTTGCCCTTCTTCACGCGTCTTGATAATACTGCCTTTGGTAAATTAAAATAACACCTTTCTAAGAACCAGGTATTTCCAAACAATACTGTATCAGCAATGTGTTTTATAGATATAATTGTACATTTTTTGCCCACTACAAACAGCCAAACTACCTCTCAACCTAAGCGTGTATATATGCCTGATGCCTGAGTGTGTATATACCAATAATGGATATATTTTATGGACAAAATAGCATACATACCAAAATATACCAAAGCAAATAAACGCATTTCATTTCATTTCATACACAGACACTGAGTTAGATAATCAGACAGGCATATAGACTTCGCCATCGAAATTAAAACAGTGCTCATCACATAACTAAATGCCCTTAGGTACCAGGATTCGCCCAGAACCATCGACTTCATAGGCAGGGTCACTACGCACTAGGCCAGACGGTTGTCAAATATTGTAATTGTAATTAGCCTTTATTATTGAAGCTGGTAACATAGTTAACATAGTACCTATATATTAATTCGGTTTCATAACTTTAACTTCAACTCGTCCTTTGACGAGCCGTAGGCCTCCTCCATAGCTTTCCATTTGTTTCTTTCTTTTACTGTTTACATCAATTTACCTCCTCCTATTTTTTTTAAATCATTCAACCATCTAAACTTTTGTGGACCACTCTTTCTTTTATTATATCTGTGGTGGTGTCAAATATATATGCTGATTATATTGTTGTTTATCAGGCAAATGGTGCACTTTCCTGCCACCTGGCGTGTACACGGCGAGAGTGGAAGTTTCCGAGCAGGAACAACGGGATGGATTGCAGTAAGTGTAAAATTATATGTACAGCATGTTATTAGCTGGGCGAATCAACATTTAGACCCTCACTTTTCACGTCTCTGGCGTTACCAAAAATGTCTCTGTAGTTACTAAGTGTGTCTATGTGTATTTTTAACTTTGTAGTGCATAATAAATAATATTAAGTAACCAAGATTCAGATTAATTGTTGGTGTATATTTTAGGTCTGTCAGAGAGCAAATCGCTTGTTTTAACGTATACTTAACATAAAAATACTTGAAAGTTATATATTATTTATATAGTGACAGTCTAAAAGTAGAATCGCCCATATACTAGGAAAAAAAGACCCGGTAAAATATGTAGGATAATATAAGCCAATATGTGGCATCCCACGAAAAAAGGTACCTTATGGCGGTTGGTGCTTACGCTCTTATTGTCGACGCTCCAATACTAATTCGGTGCTACGCGACGACGTAAGCGTCAACCGCTATAAGGTACCTTTACCCGTGGAACGTCACATATTTTTGCATATATAATAATTTATGAAGTTCGACGATGGCGTCACATTCTTAACGTAGTTTGATTTCTACTTTTGCTTTGAAACATCAAAAACTCGTCTGAAACTCATTTGACACAATTTCTTTTAGATACTACCCCCTTTCACACAAGATCACCGTAGCTCACTCATCCGTATCAGACATCGCGTTCTCGCAACTAAAAGCACTCGTATCCGGCACGGTCCGATGCCGGACCGGCGCCTCGGAGCTTCCCGTGACTCTTCGGACGTTAGCGCCGGACGGTAGCGTTGTGGGCAATCCTCTTACTACCACTGCTAAAGGTTAGTTGCTTTGACTCTTGGAGACCCTATACATCTCTAAGGATAACTTGATAAACTATATAATCTTATAGTTCTGACACCTAGAGACATTTACACCTCTAAATATTATAGATTTTTTTCGTGTTTTGTATCTGTATTTTTTATGTAATTCGACATTAAGAGACCATATACATCTCTTAGTAATTGTAATACGTTAGATTGAATTGTTAGTTTTATTTTATAAAATTGTTGATGTTATTATTTTTGCTTGTATGTAAATTCAATGATGACGTGTAAAAGTGCCCTTGTGGCCTATTTGCTGAATAAATGTTGATGTTTGATGTTGATGTACTATCACTCCTAACAAAAAATGAATGGAATTTAGACATTTCATCACCGACGTCCTTTACCAGGATTCGAACCCGGGACCTTCTGCTTCGTATAGGTAGGAGGTAGGGTCACTACCGATTAGGCTAAGAGAGTAGAATATCAATGAGATTTCTATGTTTCAGATGGCAAATACACCTTTAAAGACGTACTACCCGGTAGCGTAGAGTTATCAGTACCATCCGATAGACTTTGCTGGGCCGAAAGCGTTCACAACATCGTGGTAACACAGGAGACAGCTACAGTACCGGACTTTGTACAGACCGGACATGTCTTGAGGGCTCTCAGTTCTCATAAGATTGAGGTATGTGTCCACTGTGTTATATTAAATAATTTTGCGTACAGTTACATGTAATGTCAGTACCATCCGATGGACTGTATTGGCAGTGGGGGTGTCACTACGCAGTTTAGGTACATTTGGCCGGCGCACCTCCCGGGCAGTGCAGGCCGCTCGGCTCGCACGATAGTCGTGTCACGTGGCACTCGCGCAAAGAAGATTCACGGTTCGTGCGCGGACATAAGTTTCAATTTTGTTGCAGGCGGCGAGTATAGGTATAATTTTATACCTAAATCTGACTTTTGTGAAGGAGTGAATTTTCTGTACGGTAGTACTATTCGTTATTCTGTGGTATTGGGCAGAAAGAGTTCCCAACATCATGATAATGCAAGAGACAGTCATTGTGCCGGACTTTGTACAGACCAGACATGTGTTGAGTGCTATTAGTACTCAGAAGATTAACTTATGTGTCCACTGTGTTACATTATAATTTTGCATATAAATACATATATTATGTTGTCAGTAGTTCAGTACCCACTGATACACTGTGTTGGGCCGAGGGTGTTTACAACATTGTGGTAACGCAAGAGACAGCTACTGCATGGCATGTGGATCAGACCGGACATGAATTACGAGCGAATGATTAAAATATGTGGCAGCTGCGTTACATTTAATAATTTTGATGGCTAGAGTGTCCACAACATAATGTATCACAAGAGACTACTTTTATGTATTCTTCACGAGTCCTGATCAAATTGAAATATGTACAATATACCAAACAATTTTTACGCTAATTTAACAGCAGTACTATATGCTAATTTATTCCGTTACCAGGCTGACATTTTAAAATGACAATCGAATATCAGTCTTACTCATCGAAAATAGAACACATATTTAAAGTGCCGTATGTGGGAAATATATATCCCTTAGCCTGGTAAAGGGTTAATAATGATTTCTTTCAGGTGGACTACATCAGTGACGACGGCTCAGAAAAGGGCACATTAACCCTCCCGTTGGGCGCGAGCACACACTGCGTGGGGAGCGGGTTACCGCGCCCGTACACGCTCACCCCGCGCGGCTGCCACCAGGTCCACCCGCCCACCGCCCGCGCCGACACCGGCGCTGAACATCCTGAGGTATGTTATAGGGACGAATTATCAGTAAAGGGCAAGTTAACCCTCCCAGCGAGTGCAAGCACGCAAGGCGTTGGGCAGATAAAGATAAGATAGTTTATTATTCAAGTAGGCATATTACAATGCGCTTATGAACGTCAAATAAAACTACACCGGCTCCGACCCTACACCTCTGCCTCGAGAAGATTTAAGTCCCCCCTCAATTGGAGGAGGGTATCCCAATATGGGACCGGGAACAAAACAAGCAAGGGGTTATTCCGAAAGTACAATACATGCATCTAATATGTTTACACTGGGTAATCCTCTAGGCATAGGTACATTTCTTTATTCTTTATTTTAAATCACATGCATAAACTTACAGCTAATGATGCCAAAACGCTTATACAGTAGGGACAATACATACAATCAGATTCAAACACAGTCTAGAGATTAAAACATTAAAACAAAACATAAACAATCAAATACGGTCAGGTTAAATCACAAACATTACATTAGGTACACATAAATTAAATTAAATGCAACAGAGGGTAGGATGTCAAACTTAAACTTACACACATATATACATAATATATACGAAAATTCCATTATTCATTCTTCAAATACACATTAATATAATTTAAGAATTTTCTAGTGAAGACACCGACACTATCGTAGTATACGTCAGCATCATGTTTGATGTTAAAAAAGTCATTAAAAAGTGCCAGAGCTCTAGCAGTGGGAGCGTTCTGGGCCCGACGAGTACGAATCGCACCGCGCGCGAACAGAGGCCTTCGTCTACGCACCCCACCCTCACCAGTGTCTTCCGCGATCAGTCGCGCCTGCGGTACAAACAAACCGATGCGCTCTAAGACAGTTGGATTGTCGACCTTATTATTGAGCAGTTGGTAGTAGTGCACCGCAAGTAGGAGTTTGCGCCGTAACTCGAGTGTATCTAAACCCACCATCCCTGTCACGAAAAGAGAGGGAAACAGAAAGGGATAGTACCCATACTGCCTCTTGTAGAGAAATCTCGCAAATTTCCTTTGGATCCTCTCTAACATCAGAGTGTACTTTTTCTCACTTGGATCCCATACCGTGGACCCGAATTCCAATAGGCTACGTACGTAAGCATTGTACAAAACTTTGGGTATGAGTCTACTTTTAAACTGGGAGCTGATTCTCATTATGAAACCCAAAGTTTTAGTTGCACGCTTACAGATGGCAGTTATATGCGAACGGAAATTAAGTTCCCTGTCCATATTTATGCCTAGGTCACGTATTTCCTGCTCTCTTGCTATCTCGACGCCACTTAGATGGTAGGAAGAGTGAATCGGCGATTTGGCTCTTGTGAATGTAATGACTTTACATTTGCTTTCGTTGAAAAGCAGACGATTAGCCTTACTCCACTCAGCAACAGCGTTTATGTCTAGCTGTAATTTGTCACAGTCGCTAACATTTTCGACCTGCAAAAATATTTTAAGGTCATCGGCAAACATGAGACACCTCGCATACTCAGTGACTCTTGGTAAGTCGTTGATCATTATGAGGAACAACGTTGGGCCAAGAGTACTCCCTTGGCTCACTCCAGAACGCGTATAGAATGGTTGGGATTCGTGACCTGCAAGTCCTACATACTGTGATCGACTGCCAAGGTAATTCGCAAAAAAACGCAGAAGCTGGGGCACAAATCCTAGTTGGGCAAGCTTTTGCAATAGAATGTCGTTGTCGACTAAATCAAAAGCCTTTTTAAAGTCAAAATAGGCTGCGTCGACTTGCCTACGCGCATCGATGGCTCCCAGCACGTATTCCACAAAGGCTACGTGATTAGTCGTAGTAGATCTGCCTGTACGGAACCCATGCTGCGAGTCATCGAGCAGTCCAGCTATTTGCCGACTTATTTGGTAATCAAGTATCGACTCGAATAACTTGCCGAAAACAGGTAAAACAGCAATTGGCCTGAAACTTGTTACATCCGGACCCAAACAAGAAGCAGAACCTCCCTTGGGCACAGGTGTAACTCTTGACACTTTCCAACGTCTAGGAAAGGAGGCTTGTTTCAAAGACAGGTTAAAAATGTGTAAGAGAGGTGCCTTCAGGACTGACATGCAGTCAATGGCCAGAAATGGGGGAACGGCATCGGGGCCGGCTACAGACCGAGGTTTTAGTCTCTTAGTTGCACGAAGCAGCTCCCACTCCTCCACCCCATCGACAGCGATTCTTCTAACTCCGCCCACCCCCTTCACGCTCTGTGCAGCATCGTCCGCGTCCAGTCGCGGTATATCTGGTTGGAAAACAGAACTGAAGTATTCCGCAAAGGCTTCAGCTGCATCTTGGCCCGTTACGAGGTTATCTTTAAAGAAGAATTCTTTACACGATAATTTCCCCTTACGCTTTTTTTTCACAAATTGCCAGAATTTAGTCGGCTCATTCATGATATTGTCTTCTATATTTTTAAGGTATAGTTGATACGATTGGTCAGTCAAGGTTTTAACGTGCCCCCTGTAGTACCTGTACAGTTCTTTATTGCATACAGCACCAGTCTCTTTGAATTTTTTCAGATGGTAATACTTGAGCTGTATGTTTAGGATGATTTCTGGCGTGTACCAATCCGGGTAACTATATTTACCTACACGATTTTTTTGTTGGTTTCTGCACGGAACAAACTTTAACATACACTCGGTTAACTTAGTGTAAAAAACCTCTGTAGCCTGTTCAACCTCCTGGCAGTCGTGTACTTCTACCCAATCTATATTAGCGATTGCGGCATATAGCGCACGAAGATCTGCCTTACGAAAATCCCATGCAGGCGAGGATAACTTCCCTTTAGACTGGTGCTCAGAGGAGGACGAGTGTGCATGTAGACGAGATGTTCGCACCAAGGTAAGATCGACCTCAAGCGGCGGGTGATAGGCGTCCATCGGGACCAAAGGCTCCACGTCACCAGATACACGAATGCTATCGGATTCTTCTGTGAAAAAGTATAGTCGATCGATCTTCGCTTTCTCAACACCGGTCGAGCATCTGCCCAAATCAATACGAAAACCACTTCAAAGAAACTACCGTTTACTTCTATGAAAAATTTGACAGTTCTCTATAGTTCGTTTTTTTAGCCTTAGAAAGAAGGTAAGCGATCTTGACATGTATTTTAATTGAAAAACGTTTTTTAAAAATCAGTAACTATTACTTATGAAAGCAGAAGAATATAGATTTAGTGATCGTATTAGGTTCATAATTGTTATATATTTGCCGTGACTTATTTTTAAAACGTGTTTTTCAATAAAAAGACACATCAAGATTATTTACCTTATTTCTAATGCTAAAAAAACGAACTATAGAGCGTTCCTACATTAGAAACTTGTATCAAACTGATGGAGGGTACAAACCCTCTAACAACAACTAACTATGAACAATCATAAATAGCAAATATTGCGGTAATTTGAACCCTTGATAAGGGTTCAGAAATAATACAAAATTGAACCCTATCGCATTTAAAATAAAGTTCAAAATCAGGTGGGAAATATATTCCCTCTGCCTTATAAAGGGTTAACACACATTTTTGTTCACAGCCAATAAACTTCATCGCCATAGCTCACTCCGTGGTCCTCCGCGTGACCTCCCCTGAACCCGTTAAAGACCTGGTGCTGAAGATCGGAGCTGATGGTCACGGAGCCCGCGCCGTCGGACCTCTGAAGCCTCAACCTAGGGCTGGAGGTGGATATGTGTTCGAACACGAGCTGTTTATGAAAGAGGTAAGGTATAAACACCCTTAAAAGAGAGAGAAAAAAATAACAATGTTCGATTCAAAGGGACCTTCAGGTCCCTGATCAGGGCTTCGCCGGCTCGAAGTGTGTAAGTGAGAAAGATAAAGATAGAGACACTTACCTGAACCCCTCAAAACAGACTGAGACAAGACGCTTATGGATTGTTCATAGCAACATCGCTATGACTCGCGCGACCTCTAATGTAATCTACAGAGACACATCGTCAGCGCGATGTAGGATTTGCGCCTCTAGGAACAGCGCCATCTGCCGATTTATACTCGTATCCAATTGGCAGCTCATCAGCCAATAAGAATGGAATATGAATCAGTTCCAAACATTATTTTCTTACGAGTAGTTTTGTAATACAGGGTGATGAATGTGATGATACTGATTATAAACTTACCACCAGTTATCATAATGTGTCCTTAGTTTCACCAAGTTTTTTTTTCAGGGCGAAGTAGCAGTGGTATCAGCCGAGTCCTCGACTCTCCTCTTCAATCCGTCTGAGCCTCAGCAAGTGATCGGTTCCTCCGACTGCCAACCACAGGCGTTGACCATCCGCGCCGTCAAGGGCCTGTCCTTGGCTGGTCGTATCATACCCCCTGTTGCTGGGGTTACTGTCACTTTGACCTCAGGTTAGTACGTAAAATTTGGCTAAAGTTTTCTCTAACCGATCAAGTGATCAGCACAGCACTAGACAGTTTTCACAAAAGCAAATATGCTCGGAAAAAATATCATACTGTAGTTTCTGTAGATTTTTGGAATAATTAGAGTTTTTTTTTTATTATTACTGTAGAATATAAATAAAACCGGCCAAGTGCGAGTCGGACTCGCGGACGAAGGGTTCCGTACCATTACGCAAAAAACGGCAAATAAAAACAACGTTTGTTGTATGGGAGCCCCACTTAAATATATTATATTCTGTTTTTAGTATTTGTTGTTATAGCGGCAACAGAAATACATCGTCTGAAATTTTCAACTGCCTAGCTATCACGGTTCATGAGATACAGCCTGGTGACAGACAGACGGACGGACGGACAGCGGAGTCTTAGTAACAGGGTCCCGTTAAAACCCTTTGGGTACGGAACCCTAAAAAGTGGAAAAAGTTCTCGGAAAAATTCACTAGAAACAAAGGAAACTTTCATTTTGAAAACTTTAATTCCCATACAAACATTTTAAAAGTTTCATAAATTATCTTATGTGGATTGTATTGTTGTTAAATTTTAATATATATTTCCTTTTTTTATTGTGGGACGTACGTTACGTATTATTACAATCTTTAAATTTTTTTTTTCATTGTGGTTGATATCTGTATTTAAATCTATAGATTGGATTGTTGTTATTGTCTCAATATTAGAAACTTTCTGACGGCACATCAGTAACTGTAAGATTCATTTTCTGTTCGACTCACACTCAATCTTCCTATCCAGATGACCTCGAGCTGACCCAGACCACAACAACCACTGGCACCTACAGCTTCGGTCCCCTGGACGCGAGCAAACAGTACTCCATCACGTGCACCAAGGAATCGTACGTGTTCGACGGCCCTAACGACTCCGGAGATGTGCGCGCACATAAACTGGCCGAGATTATAGTTGAACTGGTCGATGACGCTGATGGGAAGCCATTACAGGTATTTAAATAGTCATATCAGTAGTACGTATGATCCTGGCGTTATTGAAACGGTCCCCTAGACGCGAGCAAACAGTACTCCATCGCGTGTTCCAAGGAATCGTACGTGTTCGACGGCCGTAACGACTCCGGAGATGTGCGCGCGCATAAACTGGCCGAGATTATAGTTGAACTGGTCGATGACGCTGATGGGAAGCCTTTACAGGTATGTTGAAAATGAAAACCTTTGCACGTGTATTGATTGAACCTATCTAAAGTAGGGTTGAAAATTCTGGAAAAAATCAAATCGTTGTTTTCCGTATTTTTCAGTTTTTTTAGGAAAGAAATGAAACTTTTTTTAAACTAACGATAGCGTCAAAGTCAAACGATCGCCAGCCAGCATTTAGATAACAAAACACACAACTAAGCAGGTGTAGTTACCTAAACTATAGATTAAATTTAATATAAATGCAAAAATTCACAAGTTCATTTCAAAGTGCGTTTTTTCCGTATTTTTTTGTTTTATTCGGAAAAATGTTTTTTTTTCCGAATAAAACTTAAAAAAACATGGTTTTTAGAAAAAAATGGGAATTTGTCCGGGTTTTTTCAACCCTAATCTAATGTCAATCGCTGACTAACCCGTGCAGTCGAGTGAACGCTTGTGAACGCCACGCCTATCGTGGGCGCGTCATCGTGAACCTTGTTGAACTGTACGAAGGTTGATATTGGGCGGTAGCTGCGTGCGTCAGTTATCGTCTCTAGTGCGCAAAGGGTTAAACCCATGAGTCTTACGGACGCGATGTCAAGTGCGAAATGGCAATGAAAATTCGATTCTAAATTTTAAATCACAAGTTGGTTTTTTGGCTTATAAAAAACTTGGGAATCCATGGAATTTTTATGTTTAATACTCTGTACATTTGTATCTGGACATTCTGGAATGAAATATCTATTATACATCGTTTTACACAGCTATAATATTCATTATACAACACTTGACTGAACTATAATATTTCCAGGGCGCCCTGGTCTCCGTAAGCGGCGGCTCGTACCGCCGTAACCTGGTGTCTGGTGCTTCTGGCTCGCTTCGGTTCAGCTCCCTAGCGCCGGCGGAGTACTACGCCAAGCCTCTGATGAAGGAATACAAGTTCAGTCCACCGCATGAGATACTTACTGTGCAGGAGGGGCGAGAACACAAGTTGACACTCAGGTAATTTGATTTTTTTTAATAGCCTATCTTGTGTCCCACTGCTGGGCAAAGGTCTCCCCTTTCTTCCGCCACTCATCACGGTTTGGTGCATGCTCCCGCCAGTCGCTGCAAAAAGCGTCGAGGTCATACCGCCATGCCATGTTTGGTCTTCCTCTGCCCCGGCTAATTTGTATACACCGTGTTTTTTTTTTATTTCCGTTAATTTCAAGGGTGCATACCTGAGCTTAAATCAAGTAACTTTCCCAAAGACACCGATATTCTAATTAACTCCATTTCGAAGATAATCAATATTTTATTTTTTTCCTATAAGGCCTCTACAAGCTTGTACACTTGCCTTAAGGCCGGTTTACATATTGATTAGTGTTTAGAATGAGTTCATACATTTGCTACTAAACTTAAGTAAAATCTCGGTCGATCGATGTTCGAATTGACATTGATATGTCACAGATTTCAATTGTTTGGTTTAGTTAAATGTAATGCCCGTGTTACAACAACGCTATATGCTACATTTAATTACTTTTTAATATTATTTTTTCTGAAAAAAAAAGCAAAAAAATATTTTTTTTTTCAAAATTAACTATGCCATTTAGTTTTCTTAAACGTACTTAACCATACCCCGAAGTTAACGGAATTCAATAAAAACACGGTGTATATGTAGGAATATTTATGTAAGTATATTATTATAGTAGTCTCGACTTGTGTCTAATTTAATACTCTACCATTCTGAACCAAATTGTTTCTGTTTCGCCCAATGTTCGACTGGTAGAGAATGTCTTAAGGCGGTTAAGTCCGCCATTTGTTAAATTGTGCACTTTTATTAAACTACAACGAGACTTAATCGCGTATTTAAGTTTTAAGATGTACCTCTGTCGTTTCGAGAACGGCGTCGTCCCGTGGACTCGGAGAAGACTGGCTATAAAATTGACATCAACATCTTCTAGCCGCGCGAGTTTTTCGAACTACCCGCACTTGGTGTTGTTTATCAGCTTGAACGTTTTGCACACTAGGGATGTTACTCTGTCGACACACAACACTAACGGAGGTAAATCTTAAAACTTAAATATGCGATTAAGTCCCGTTGTACAATTAAATAATGTGTAAAAATCGTGAAAGTTTAAATCAGTGTTGTGCAGTCTCAGGCGACGCCGCTTGGCACAATTGTCCCTGTATTAACTTCCTTTACTACAAGCAAAGACATATGTAACTTCGTATAAGACGAATAAAGTCTAAGGAAAAAACGTGCCTCGGAATTCAAGTAAAAGTCATTCTCGAATAGATGCCGCACACACCTTTAGCCTATCCTCGGCTAGATGGCGTGACGACACCGTTTCATATTTAACAATTTTAACACATAGATATCAGTGAATGAACATGGATCAAAGTGATATAAAAATAATAAAATAATTTATCCATATATATACATTTTTTGATAACTTTATACGTTTTCATTTTGAGTTTTAGTCGTGTGTCGATAGATGGCAGTAAATTTACAGTGACTACAAAATTTACAATGACAGGACCCCTCTATACTATCCATTCTTTTTGCTACAAGCATGTCATTATTTTTCAGGGGAGTCCGCGTGGCATGGTCCTGTGTCGGCCATCTTCTGTCTCTCGGCGGTGTGGGCTGGGCCGGGGCCACTGTGGTAGCCAAGGCATCAGGGAAGTGCGCTAGCGAAGAAGCCACTACCGAAGCTAATGGAGCCTTCAGGTAACTGACACAGTAACACACTACTTAACCCTCTAAAGCCAGAGAAGGTAGTAGTAATATTAATAAACGTAATGTTAGTCACATTGGAGAGCCAAATTCTACTTGAAATTTATTATTTTTTGTTTAAATTATAGTTGCTGCTAATTTATAGTTGCCTAAATGTGTCCGTCTTGCCATGAAGTAATCGATTTGGGTAGAGTGGCCTCCGCTTTGGTATGTGATTTGATGCACCGCCCTCTTCTTGAAGAACGTGTTAATTATTGCCATGTCGCTGCTGGAAGCGAATTCGAAAGACTGCAAAGTCATTCCAGGAGAACAGCTCACCACTCAACACAGATTACTGGTCGCGGTTTATAAGCTCCCTAGACCTATTAAGATTTGTAGAAAACTGACACCTAAAATAAAATGGAAATCACTAAGTCAGCCGGTCGGTCAATCTTTTATACAAGAACTAAAGGATCATCTCAGTTCCACAGATGCCACAAACATGACACCAAATGAAATGTGGGAGAACTTTGAAGGAGTCTGTATAGCCAAGGCTGAGCAACACCTAGGTCGTACAAGATGCAAGAAGGGCCCGAATAAGGAAACAGTTTGGTGGAACGCCGAAGTGAAAGAGGCTGTATCACGCAAGAGAGAGCTATTCAAAGCATGGCAACATACAAAAGACCAAACAGACTTCGAGAAGTATAAACAACAGAAAAAGTTGACCAAGAAACTAGTTGCGATCGCAATGGCGCAATCGAGCCAAGAATTTTATAACGATTTAGAATCTGCAAAATCTGAATTAGACATACACAAAATTGCTAAAACTCGGCACAATAACACTAAAGATATAAGAACAGTTAAATATATAAATGACCAAAATTCAAAACTTTTAACGCAAGATAGAGACATAAACAGTAGATGGACCGAGTACTATAAAGATTTATTAAATATATCACATTCCAGAAATAGAAATTACACACAACCTGACCCAGTGCTAGGCCCAATCCCTGATATAACTCTAGAAGAAATAAGGAAAGCCATAAGACAAATGAAGAACAACAGGTCACCAGGGCCAGACGAAATACCAACGGAGGTCTGGAAGCATCTGGACATTCAGGGTCAGGCTTGGCTACATCAATTATTAAATAAGCTCACTATCTATTCACTAAATAAGCTCATTCAAGGACAACCAATGCCCATCGCGTGGCGAAACAGTCACCTGATACCGTTCTACAAGGGCAAAGGAGACGTAAGAGATTGTACAAACTACAGAGCTATAAAATTGATGCCACACACATTAAAAATCTGGGAGCGTGTAATTAATAACAGACTACAGCACCTCATAAATCTCATGCCAAACCAATGTGGCTTCGTGCCCGGAAGAGGTACATCAGATGCAATTCAAACTGTACGTATTCTGCTGGAAAAGGCAAAAGCAAACAAGCGAAACATGCATATGATATTCATAGACTTGGAAAAAGCGTTTGATCATGTCCCCCGAGATCTCATATGGGAATCACTCAGGCAGCAAAAAGTACCAGAATACTACATTTACCTGATACAGGACATGTACGATGCGATCACCACCCAAGTTGTTAACCCAGCAGGTAAAGGCGACAGGTTTGAAATAGAAGTAGGAGTTCATCAAGGTTCTACACTGAGCCCAATACTCTTCAATACTACTATGGATTACTTGACGAAACACTGTCAAAAGCCGCTACCGTGGAACCTACTTTATGCAGATGATGTGGTTTTAATTTCGGACAACGTCGACCACCTACAACAAGACCTAAATACCTGGGTAGAAGCGCTTGAAGCCAACGGTTTGAAGATAAGTAGGAAGAAAACCGAACATATGTCCTGTATCTTTGACGGTTTAACAGACCCTAAAACTATCAACATCTCGATAGGAGACACGCCAATACCCAGAGTGTCGGAATTTAAATATTTAGGTTCGATAGTGTCCAACGATGGCAAAATTGATAGGGATATTACTCACCGGACCACTACGGGCTGGATGAAATGGAGACAGCTCACAGGAGTCATGTGCGATAAGAAAATGCCGCTCAAGACCAAAGGAATACTGTACAAAACAGCAATAAGACCCGCGGTTTTGTACGGATCGGAGTGCTGGGCTACAAACAAAAGTCACCTTAATAAGCTACACACTACCGAAATGCGTATGCTACGATGGTCAGCTGGCGTCACACTCCTAGATAGGATCCGGAATGAGTACATTAGGGGAAGTTTTGGAGTCGCGCCAATAATCGACAAAGCCAAAGAAAAACGCCTTAGATGGTACGGGCACGTCCAAAGACGCGAAGAAGACCACCCGGTAAAACTGGCCTTGAACCTGCCTGTAACCCAGCCACGCGGCCATGGAAGACCACCCTCCACTTGGCTGACGACGGTCGAGAAAGACCTCAAAGAAGCTCAAATCGACACCAACGCCGCACGGAATCGTGCTCAGTGGAGGATGCGGACGAGGAGGGCCGACCCCAAGTAAATGGGACTACCGGTCTAGGGAAAGAAGAAGAATTTTTTGTTTAAATGTTTATTAAGAGACTCGATTAGCCCAACTGGGATCACTATACTTCAGTCTATTCTTTCCCAAGTCTTTTGTATCCCTATTTTTGAATACGCTTGCCGAAACTAAATTTTAGTTAGTCGAATAGGTTTGGCTAAATTAAAATCTACTTCCAAATAAAAGGTAGTTCAATATGACAAACAACGCGCTCAGGTGAAACTTTTTGTAATTTTTTGCATCTTGTTTGGCGCCGTTGACTCGTTGATATTGATTTATTACGTCTACAGTTACATTAAAAAATCATTTACCTAATTGCATGGTTTTGTTCAGAATTCGCGGCCTACTGCCCGGCTGTGTATATACGCTACAACTCAAGGATTCATCCACACCAGAGCTGGCCGGACTGAAGCTTGTCAAGGCACCGTCTTCCATACAAGTTAGTATCTTATTGTCTAAGTTATAAGATTCAAACTCGCTAGTGGAGAATTCTTTCGATCACTAAAATATATAGCGTCGTATTAGCGGCATCTATGTAGTTCTCAAATTCGGAGGCACGATTTTTTCTTGGACTTTACACCTTTCGATATGCAACATATATATATTCATATATACCTACATCATAAAATATTGCTATCCCATTGTAAAATAGTTATTTGTACAACAAGAGATCAAAGTTTGATATTTCTTCGAGTGCTTATTTTGAGTCCCGTGCAAGCGAAAGATTCTATAATAGATTCACGAGCGTAGCGAGTGAATCTAATTTAGAATCTTGAGCGTAGTAAGGGATTCAAAAGCGCACGAGATGTAAATAACTTTGATCTCGTGTAGTACACAAAAATTTTCACCCTAAGCAGTGAGAACATACCTAGAGGGACAGAGATAATAGAACCCAAGTATATCGAACTTGTATTAGACCCCGCATGTTGAAATGACATTTGACTATAAAGGTCACTTGAATGTCATTTTGTCTCACTCAGTGAGCAAAATCGCATTTTGCTCACTGAGTGATACACACTCAGTGAGCAAAATGCGATTTTGCTCACTGAGTGAGACAAAACGACTCAGTGAGCAAAATCGCATTTTGCTCACTGTTTTTAAGAAGCAAAGTACCCTTGTTCGAGCTGCTGAGGTGAAAACTTATTTATTAGCCCCGTGCTTATTTGTCTACTAAATCAATATATTATTGCAGGTGAAAAACAACCAAGACATCACCGACGTCCAACTCATCGCCATCCAACCGCAGCAGATAACGGACACCAATGTTCTGGTCTACACTCCCAACATAGACCATTATAAGACCCTCCGTCTCACCCTGGCACTGGAGTCCACACCGGACACTCCTATATACTCCACCAAACTCGACAGTGCCGGGTACAGCCAGACTTTAAACCCAGGTATTTGTTTACATCCAACCACAGCAGATAACGGACACCAATGTCCTGGGGCCGATTGCATAACAAACTACAACTAATATTACAAGCGGAACTCCTTATTTAATAAGTGAAATTAGAAAAGGAGTTCCGCTTGTAATATTAGTTGTAGTTTGTTATGCAATCGGCCCCTGGTCTACACTCCCAACATAGACCATTATAAGACCCTCCGTCTCACCCTGGCACTGGAGTCCACACCGGACACTCCTATATACTCGACCAAACTCGACAGTGCCGGGTACAGCCAGACTTTAAACCCAAGTATTTATTTACATCCAACCGCAACAGATAACAGACACCAATGTTCTGGTCTACACTCCCAACATAGACCATTATAAGACCCTCCGTCTCACCCTGGCACTGGAGTCCACACCGGACAATCCTATATACTCCACCACACTCGACAGTGCCGGGTACAGCCAGACTTTAAACCCAGGTTTTTTAGGGTTCCGTACCCAAAGGGTAAAACGGGACCCTATTACTAAGACTGCGCTGTCCGTCCGTCCGTCCGTCCGTCTGTCACCAGGCTGTATCTAGTAGGCTGTATCCAGGCTGTGTACATCAACGACCTCTGTGACATGGCCATCCCACATGCAAAAATCTTCTCCTATGCAGATGACACAGCCATCGTCTTCACTGGTAAATCATGGAATGAGGCTAAATCCAATGCTGAATCAGGAATGGCTTTAATCTCTACATGGTTAAGGATAAATTTGTTGACACTAAATGCCAATAAAACAAAATATATATGTTTTTCCATCACAAATTCCACACAACCAAATTTTGACATGAGCCTTAGGATCCACTCTTGCAATCTGACTGATTCCACAATCTGCAGCTGCCCAGTCATAGAAAAAGTGTCCCAAATAAAATATCTTGGAGTAATTCTTGACGAGCATCTAAATTGGTACTCACACCTCGACCAAGTTATCGGTAGAGTCAGGAAATTGGTCTGGATTTTTAGGACGCTAAGATATATTGTACCAGGTAGAGCTAACTCGACCCCCTCTAAATCACGGAACATTCTAAATGAAATTTATATATCCCTGGTACAGTCTGTGTTGGCGTACTGTATATCTGTCTGGGGTGGTTCAGCCAAGACTCGATTTATTGACCTTGAACGTGCACAGCGGGCCCTAGTGAAGGTCATGTACTTCAAAAAATTAAGATTCTCGACAGAACAACTATACCAGATTAGCGACCTCTTATCAGTCAGGAAACTCTATATTCTACAGATCATATTAAGAAAACACAAGACCCTTACCTACAATCCTAACTATAACACAAAACGAACTTTAATTAATGTAGCGAAATCTTCTCATACTAGAACAACCTTTGCGAACTCACAATTTAATACAAAATCCGCTTTCATATATAATAAAATAAATAAAATCCTAAACATTTACCCTAAACAATCCCATGAATGTAAGTCTACTGTAACCAAATGGCTCAAAACTAAAACATATGAGGAAACAGAGAGCCTTTTACGATGAGTACCATCACACACACACACACACACACACACACACACACACACACACACACACACACACACACACACACACACACACACACACACACACACACACACGCGCGCGTGCAGGCTTGAGTTCTTTTTCTAATCATATATTTTTATTGTTGTCTTTGTGTTACTTAATAATAGTTATAAATTTATGATTAATGTATTGCTTGTAATTAGTATATAATTATTAATTGTAAATAGTATAGGTAGTAAATGTTTTATGACTTGTAAATAGTGTAGCTTAGTATTAGTTAGATTACAATAATAACGGAAGAGCGGTGCCTCCCAACACAGGCATATATTGCTTACCGGGAGACACCATCCCTCAAATTATATGTACTGTTTTTTATGAAATAAAGAATTTTGTATTTGTATTTGTATTTGTATCTCACGAACCGTGATAGCTAGACAGTTGAAATTTTCACAGATGATGTATTTCTGTTGCCGCTATAACAACAAATACTAAAAACAGAATAAAATAAAGTTTTAAATGGGGCTCCCATACAACAAACGTGATTTTTGACCAAAGTTAAGCAAAGTCGGGAGTGGTCAGTACTTGGATGGGTGACCGTTTTTTTTTTCTTTTTTTTTTTTCGTTTTTTTTTTGCATTATGGTACGGAACCGTTCGTGCGCGAGTCCGACTCGCACTTGCCCGGTTTTTCTTTTAACCCCTTGGCTAGATACACTATATCTTACAAAATACATAATTTTACACCCTCGTTTTGTATTTTTTTCTAAGAGCATTTTTTTGCTGTATCGGGCGCAACTTAGGATTGACCTCGCGATTTTTTTTTAATTTTGCCAAGAAACGAGTTTTTTATGTCTCAGCCAGACTTGACAACCTTGTGTTACTTAACGTTCTCGCTTCACTCACAATTTCTTACTTCTTTGAGTTGAAGAATCGAACGATCTTTTGAGAAATGATCGTTCAGAAAATATCACGATTTTCAGGCTGATGTCCAGACTTTTGGCGGAAAATTCAATTTTTTCATATGGTAACCCTAATTTCTTTTTTTTCTAGGTCTGATGTACGTGCTGCCGCGCTTGCCAGCCGATAATAAAACTTATATCGTGCAGTTAGAGTCCACTTTGTCTAAAGCGACGCACAGCTACGAGGAGGTGGTTGGTTATTTCAACTCGGATGGCCAGTTCAAGCATTTTGATTTGGAGTTTTTGCCTAAGGTTAGTGACATATTTTATATTCCATTATGTTTATGTAGCAATAATATAAACACAAAACAAGACTATTGTTCATCTTCCTCGCGTTATCCCGGCATTTTTCCACTCATGGGAGCCTAGGGTCCGCTTGACAACAAATCCCAAGAATGTGATATTTACCAGTTGGTTGTCGGTGAAGGGAATCTTCGAGAGGAAACTGAACTAAACCCAATGAGGCTTAGTTTCCCTCTGGGTTGGAAGGTCAGATGGAAGTCGCTTTCGTAAAAATTAGTGCCTATGCCAATTCTTGACAATGCCGAGCAGATCACATGTTATTTAAGTAAGCCGTGATATAGACAGGATAACACCAGGAATTTAGTGCTTTTTGACCGCCAAAGACGTCAACTGACGCTCGAGGCTACAGCCCAATATCAACCTTCGTGCATTCCGACTAGGTTCATAATGACCAGACATTTTATAGCATTTTCGGTGCAGCGGAGAGGTGTTAACGGAATTGGATACTCGTGGCGTCTTTATTAACAATTTTCGGCTTCGCCTCAAATTGTTACTCACGCCACTCGCCTTTTTTGACTCAGTTAAACAACGGTTGCATACAATACTATAACGCCACGCCTATCGTCATTATCAGACATCGTAAATTTTATAGCATTGCAGCGGAGTAGTGGTGTTAACGGAATTGGTATAGATAATTCCAACATGCCAATTAATCATAAGTAATTAATCCCGTAAGTTTGTCTATCTGACCTGACTGGAGTTTTCCTCTCATCTAATCGAAGGTTAGCTGGAAGAGATCCCTTATAGGGATAAGTTCGCCTTTGTACTTCCATTACTGTAATTTATTTTTGTAAACCTGTGTTGTGTACAATAAAGTGATTACTACTACTACTACTAATCATTATGGTTGAAATTGTTTATACCAATTCCGTTAACACCTCTCCGCTGCACCGAAAATGCTACGACCAAGCACTTACTTTGAGATAAAATTGTAAATTTAACAAATATTTTTAATTCAAGAAGTAGCAAAAATGGAGGGTACGGGCGGGAAAAGAATGAATGAATGAATGAAATTTAAAAAAAATGTCTATGGTTCACTTATTTGTCAGAGATGACATTTAAAATAAGGTTGGCAACACTGTATTTCATTCAATATTTTTTAAGTGGTTTACACGAAGTATCGTAAAATCGCCAAAAAGATACTGCGTGTATGCACAAATTCTTTTTTGGGGAATAGACTAAAGACTTGTCTTGACAACTATAAGGTAGGGTTTTAAAGGTTTGTGCACGACCCTTTAAATAATAAATGAAAGTACGGGAGTAGAAAAAAAAGATTAAGGATATTAATAGTTATAATACATTTTAATTTTATCTTTTCAGGTAAAATCCTCGGAACAAGAACTCCGTCAAACCTCCCTCCTAGTCGTACCCCTATTCCTCCTCCTAGCGCTCGCCTACCACCACCGAGCCAGTTTACTGGCGCACGTCACTGCGCTGGCGAGTCAACGGGCCACGCCTACTCGGCCTACTAGAGCGCGGCCTGATGTGCTTGACCATGCTAGTATAGATCAGATTGTAAGCAGTGTTAACGCTGCTGGTAAGAAGAAGAAACAGTGAGCGTTTTACTGGTCATCATCATCATCATCATCATCTCAGCCATAAGACGTCCACTGCTGAACATAGGCCTCCCCCTTGGACCTCCATACGTGCCGGTTGGAAGCGACCCGCATCCAGCGTCTTCCGGCGACCTTAACAAGATCGTCTGTCCATCTTGTGGGTGGACGTCCTACGCTGCGCTTGCTAGTCCGTGGTCTCCACTCGAGCACTTTTCGACCCCATCGGCCATCTTCTCTGCGTGCAATGTGGCCTGCCCATTGCCACTTCAGCTTGCTAATCCGGTGGGCTATGTCGGTGACTTTAGTTCGTCTACGGATCTCCTCATTTCTGATTCGATCACGTAGAGAAACTCCGAGCATAGCCCTCTCCATAGCTCGCTGAGCGACTTTAAGTTTTGAGATGAGGCCGATAGTGAAAGACCACGTTTCGGAGCCGTAAGTCATCACTGGTAACACACATTGATTAAAGACTTTCGTCTTGAGGCACTGAGGTATGTCGGACGAAAAGACATTACGTAGTTTCCCGAACGCTGCCCAACCGAGTTGGATTCGGCGGTTGACCTCTTTCTCGAAGTTGGACCTACCTAATTGGACTACTTGTCCTAGGTAGATGTACGAGTCAACAACTTCGAGTACCGAGTTCCCAACAGAGACTGGGATGGGCACAACATTGGCATTTGACATAAGTTTCGTCTTGTCCATGTTCATTTTCAAGCCCACCCGTTGTGAAACTCGGTTGAGGTCATCGAGCATCATGCTGAGTTCCTCCATCGACTTTGCCATGACTACGATATCGTCGGCAAACCGAAGGTGAGTGATGTATTCGCCGTTGATGTTGATGCCAAGTCCTTCCCATTCCAGGAGCTTGAAGGCGTCTTCCATTACGGCAGTAAACAGTTTCGGAGAGATAACGTCTCCCTGCCTTACGCCTCTTCGCAATGGAATCGCCCTCGTGCTCTGCTCCTGTACTCGGACCGACATGGTGGCGTTACTATACAAACACTTCAACACTTCGATGTACCGATAGTCAATATGGCATCGCTGAAGAGACTCAAGCACCGCCCATGTTTCCACCGAATCGAAGGCTTTCTCATAGTCCACAAACGCTAAGCATAATGGCAAGTTATACTCTTCGGTCTTCTGTATAACTTGCCGCAGCGTATGGATGTGGTCTATGGTACTATAGCCTTTTCGGAAACCGGCTTGTTCGGGAGGCTGGAAGTCATCAAGTCTGTGTTCGAGACGGTTCGTGATGACCCTTGAAAACAGCTTATAGACATGGCTCAGAAGCGTGATGGGTCTGTAGTTCTTCAATAGGTTGTTATCACCTTTTTTGAAGAACAGCACCACCTCGCCTCTATTCCATGTTTCAGGCGTTATGCCCTCGGACAAGACGGAATTAAAGAGCTTCTGGAGGACTTTAAGTACCGGTGTTCCACCCGCTCTCAGAAGCTCTGAAGTGATTCCGTCTTTGCCCGGCGCCTTGTTGTTCTTAAGCTGCTTCAGGGCCATCCTAATCTCGTACAGACTGATGTCCGGGATATCTTCGGTATAATGTCGGGACAGCTTGGCTCTTGGATCTCCTACCAAGCTGTCAACGGGCTTTGCGATCGAAGTGTATAACTGTCCATAGAACCTCTCGATCTCACCTAAAACCTCCGCTTTGCTCGACGCTATGCTGCCATCTTCCCGTTTCAGCTTTGTCAGCTGGCTTTGCCCAATAGACTTGTCCTTTGCGAACACTTTGGAGCCTTGGTTTCGCTCAATAGTCTCTTTAATACGGTTAGTATTAAAGAGACGCAGATCATGTCGCAAGGACTTAGATATACGTCTATTGAGCTGCCTATATGACTCCGCGTCATCGGGAGACTGCAACTGTAGCGAGCGTCGTTCAGCCATGAGGTTTAAGGTTTGCTCGGTCAATTTCTGAGGTCTATCTTTACGGCGGGATCTAAAGAACTTAGACCCTACTGTGTGGACAGTTTCCACTAGCCCGTCGTTGATTTCGTCCACTGAAGCCAAGTTCTCTAGGCATGCAAAGCGGTTAGAGAGCTCGAGTTGAAAGCTTTCGGGGTTTTGAACATAGGCTCGAGTAGGTCGGAGCGTAGACTTCATCAGGCTGGACCTTTCAAGTTTAATATTGATATTCAGTGTGCCTCTTACGATTCGGTGATCACTACCGGTCTTTACCCTGTTGATCACAGAGACATCACTGAATATCCGTTTCTTGTCGGTCATGATGAAGTCTATCTCGTTTCTCGTGGAACCGTCAGGACTCATCCAGGTCCATTTCCTGTGAGGCGGCTTCTGGAAGAAAGAGTTCATCATGAAGAGTTCCTCTCTCTCCAGAAAGTCGGCCAGCCTCTGACCCCTAGGGTTCCGTTGCCCATACCCAAATTGCCCCACTCTCAACTCATCCCCGCTTCTCTTGCCCAACTTTGCGTTGAAGTCCCCCATAACAACAGTAAAGTAGGTTTTAGAAGTATGTATGGCCCTACTTACGTCCTCATACATAGCTTCTACTTCATCATCGGAGTGTGACGAGGTCGGTGCGTATACCTGAATGACCTTCAGCGAATATCTTTTGGATATTCTGAGTATTAGGTATACCACCCTGCTCGACACACTGTCGATGGTTATTATGTTGTTTACGAGGGACTTGTGAACGAGAAACCCGACACCACCTTGGGACTGTTGGTCGCCCTCCCGGTGGTAGAGCAAGTTACCAGACTTCAGGGTTGTCGTGTCCTCCCCCTCTCTACGGACTTCGCATAACCCTACAATGTCCCAGTGTAACCTGCTCAGTTCCTCTTCCAGCTCGCAGATCTTTTCGTCAGTCCTCATAGTGCGTATGTTGTGTGTTACCAGGGCCAGTCGTCGTCGGGGCGGGTAGCCGGATCTTTGCCGGAGATTCTTAGCACCCCTGACCCCGCTAATGCCCTGACCGCTACCATAGCCAGAGCACCGGGGGTCGCCGGAACCTCGGGGCCGTGGTTCTATTGTGCTCATCATGATGGGGGGTGAATGCCATAATCGCCACGCTTGGCAGGCGGGTTGGCGATCGCAGTCGAGTACACCGAATTTGAGGGACGCTGCTGCCCGTCCACCGGTGGTCTTGGACGTAGTTTAAGGACATACCCGGGTCATATTAGTTTTACTGGTACATTAAATATTTCTCTAATGAAATTCTCCCCTATTACTCCTTGTCTGTTGTAATGGAGTAATGACATAGCTCATGTGACAGCTCATTCAGTTGTTTCAAATTTTTTCGTATCGTTTCTTTACATGGCGACCTTTTTTAGCTGCGTCATTATTTCTACCTACTAGTGTAAGTCAAAGTTAGTTGGTTCAAGTTCTGTGTGATATATACTAGAAGACATAAGAGTACTGGCGCAAGTTACTGCCATGGCGAGTCAACGGGCCGCACCTACTAGAGCTAGCCCCGATCTACTTGGCCAGTATAGATCAGATTGTAAGCAGTGTTAATGCTGCTGGAAAGAAGAAACAGTGAGCGTTATAGTATTAAATTGCATGAAAAGACTTGAGCGTTGTATATCTATGTATGTATTGTATTTTCTCAAATAGTAATTTATTTTAAACTTCTTATAAGCCCAGGCCACAACGGCTGCGTGTGCATAGAAAAGGTGTACGCTAAAATGTTGGAGCCGCGCACGCACAGGCCACGCAAGCGGTGTGTCGTCTCTCATAAGGAACTGTATATTACAACGCGCACGTCTACGCACACGCACCCGGTGTGCACAGGCCTTAAAAATGGTGAACGAATGAACTGAACAATTTTCAAGGTTATAATGTTGTTTTAATTTATGTACATGCATTTATGTTCGGGTGGTGTGTTTATAATTATGTCAAATAAAATGGACAGTTCTAATAAACGAAGTTTTATTGTGACTAAAAATCAAAATGTGGTAATTTATATATACATTGGAATATGGACCCTTCTCTAATGGAAAGCCACTAAAGTATAAATAAATTACTACGATATAATAAAAACTATTACTCACGTTTTAAGTCGAACACTGCTAGGCATGTTTCGCTCCATAGCGAGAGGTTACAACGGGAGTACGTGGACCAACGCAGATTGCGCGGCAGCTTTCCGCTACCGTGAGCAAGCTTCAACTTATTAATGCGTGAGTTTAATGTATTTAATATCTATGTGTCTGCCGAAAATATTGTTGTTAAGTATTAATTTCATGCAGGATCTTTATTCATAAACAAAAACACCAGTAAGATCTACAACGTTTATTGTTCCTCAGTAACAACCTGCCTTCGCCTTACAGAATATAATATACAGGCAATTTAGACACGCTTAAAACAATTTAACAATCGAATGGACACTTTTTGACTAGAATTTTGACAAGATTTCTAGATCCAATAATTAAAACTTTGTGATATCGGTGGGAATTAATAACCAGAGCACATCGGCTGCGTATGAGCGCGTGCGCTAAAACTGATTTGGTTTGACATAAATAAATATATTTTCTTTCTTAAAATGTTGGAGCCGTGCACGCACACGTCACGCAAGCGGTGTGCCGTCTCTCATAAGCCTCTATATAATACAACGTGCACGTCTACACACACGCATCCGGTGTGTAAGGGTCGTGTATAAACAAATGTCGTCTCTTCTGTTGCCGAAAGTTTAGGACTCGGAGATTAATTTCTTTAGTTGTGTTTACATCGGCCTATATTTTTTACACAAATTTCCTTTATTTTTGGGAAAAGAAAAGTCAAAATAGAACCAAATCTGTGTAAGTATGACCCATTTTGAAGTAAATGCACTACGTCAGTTACTTATAATAACCATTAAAATAATACTCATAGTAGGTATACATTTGCTAAGTTCTTATGAAAAAATAGATGTGAGCATAAAAGTGTTAAGCAATATAAGATATTTTACATAATAGGATTTTTTTAAATTGTGATATTTACTCTTATAAGTACATCAAATTTTAAAATTATATAGACTTTTTTTATCTACAGTACCTTCGGTTGGAATGTTTTGTTTTATAAGGAATTATTTTTAGCTGGCTTAAAATTATGAGTGTAGAGTTGTATGCTAAAATTTTGTTAAAAAGTAAAACAAATATTAAGATATCATATTTTGACGCTCCGTTTTTACGTCTAGCACTCCTACTAACATACCATTTAGACTTACGTTATTAGATAATAAAAAACATACTTAAATTACCAACACAATATGATTAAAGGTAAGAGCCCACCAGCTGCGTGTTCGTCGCTGTGCACGTGCGCGTGAATATTGTAGCCGGGCACGCGCACGTCACGCAATCGGTGTGCCGTCTCTCATAAGGATCTATATTAGGTACACGCGCACGTCTTACGCACACGCGTCCGGTGTGCACAGGCATAAATTGCTCAACTGCGCGACGCAAAGTACCTATACTAGTTGAAGTTTTTTCGCCTTCTTTATCGCGTTTTTTTGCCATGATTCATTTAAACGTAAAATAGCATGGCGAAGCCATAGTAAACATAAATTTGCTAACAAACCCTGCTTTCAATATGTTCAAAATCACAGCACCCCTAAATAATCTCAGTATTCACTATAATAAGCTCGAAATTAAAGCAACACAGGAATGTTTTTGACTACATATCATTTTCAGATGGTTAAAAATATAAGACACAATTGGGCTGCCTTTCCACTGAGTCGGAGATGAGAGATTCTAGATGCTTACAACCAATGCTATTGATTGATTTTCGCACATCTCTCGTCTCCAGCTCAATGGAAAAGGAGCCTTATACATGTTACACACATAGAAATTCTCAAATACTTGTAGGTACCTATAAAAAAACTAACTTTGGGTGCAGTGCACATTAGCTTTTTTTATAGGTTCAAGGTTTTAAGCGATAGCCGGCGGCTTGAAAAGAGTAAAGTTTGGGAGTGTCATTCATTATAAATATCATACTTTCATAAAAATCTGACGTTAATTATGACATTGCCACACTTTATTTTTGCAAATGTCATACAGAGATCTGTAAACGATCTGTAAATGGGTAAAACGGGACCCTATTACTAAGACTCCGCTGTCCGTCCGTCCGTCTGTCACCAGGCTGTATCTCACGAACCGTGATAGCTAGACAGTTGAATTTTCACAGATGATGTATTTCTGTTGCCGCTATAACAACAAATACTAAAAAGTACGGAACCCGGTGGGCGAGTCCGACTCGCACTTGTCCGGTTTATTTTTAAATCTCTTCAATGGCTCACAAATAAAATTCTTCAACCGTGGCTTTCCTTAAATATCAAACATCTTTGTATTTTCCTTCTAGAAAAATACATATCTTACACTATCAAGATCATAATTTTGAGAAAATAATCAACTATGTAGCCTAGAATATTCTTTGGAAGATTTTCACTAAATGCTATAAATCTTGGATCTATATAGTGCTATATGAATAATTTAAATCTACGAGTTTTCCACATGTACTAGTGTCTGAGTATCATTTGGCAGTAGAGGAAGCTATCCAGCACTGGAAAGAAAAACATGATAGTGAATAAATAAAATTTAATAAATATTTGGGGACATTATACATATCAACCTAGCCCCAAGCTGAGACAGCAGAGCAAGGTCACGGATGTTGTAAAACGCGTAGCAAATTTGAAGTGGGAATGGGCTGGTCATATAGATTTAGATTTAGATATTTATTCTCATAATATTAAATAATAATTATTCTTATAATATTTTATAGCACGAAAGACCGATTCGTGGAGTAAACGACTACTCGAGTGGCGACCATGGGGAGAAGAGCGTCCTCAAAGTAGACCCAAGATGCGTTGGGACGACGACATCAAAAGGACTGCGGGGAAGAAGTGGCTCCAGGTTGCACAGGACCGTGACAAATGGCGCAAAATGAAGGAGGCCTACACCCGAAGGGCAGAAAAAGCCTAAAGAGAGAGAGAGAGAGAGAGATAGAAAACATCCATAACTCAAGAACAAATATTTGTGATAAACACACAAATAAATGCCCTTACCGGGATTCAAACCCGGGACCTCCTGCTCCATAGGCAGGGTCACTACTGACTGGGCTAGGAGGCAGATATTGTATTAATAGATAGTGATATTACTTGAAGAAAGTGTGTAAATTGTTATTAGAAATCTCTTTTATTGTTATATTTTTAGCGTTTTTATACATAAGTTAATAAATGGTACTTACAATATTGCGCAGCGCTGATCAGCAAATCATACAACTGTATCGGACCCTTCCCTTTCAGCACAACCTCGCACACAAAAACATACACCACCCGGCTGGTCTCAAACAGTGAATCCAGCAGCAACCACGTCGTAATGTTCCGGCCGGTGTTCAGGGCTGTGCTCCGGTTCATGACGATACAGCTGTTCAGGAAGCCTATGGCGCTTGTCACTATCATTAGGCCGGAGATGAAATAGTGAACTCCTGAAAAAAGTTGTTGTTAGAAATATTTTGTATGAGCATTCTTTAAGGGTTACTTTTTATGTTTCAGTTTTAATACTTTTTTTTGCTAGGATGTCAATGTTTGCTCTTATATTCCATAATTCTTCCGCTTCTTATATTCTCGCGAATATTTGGAACACCTTCTTTTAAAAATTTCCTCTAATGTGAAAATTTCCATGGTTTTGTTTCAAATAAAATAGAAACTTGTATTGCTAGCACTCTCAAAATATCAAGACCAAGCAAGGTAAGCAGTTTATGACCTAAACAAGTAATTAGTGAATTAATTACGACGCGATTATCCGTTTAACAATGTCAATTTAAATAGAGTAATTTTGAATACAATAGGGCCAATGAAAGGCTACGCAGTGTATACGGAACTATACGCTACTTTAAAGGAGGATACGAACCCAAATCGCTACTGAATAATGGCTCCAAATAGAATAATTCCGGCTTCAATAACCGAAGCAGGGCCATCACAAACGCGGTCGAAGACGAAATCTGCAATCAAATAAATTGAATAAACATACGCAATCAAAACGACCCTTGTTCTCGCTTCAAGGAACATAATCACAGCCACCGTTTAAGCTAATTATGTTCTTCATTCGTAAGTCAACAACCTTGTGCAAACTCAGACAAAATAAACAGTAAATATACCAAAATAAATACAGTTAAACTTACAGAGAACACTGCGGCCACCACTCGCACGTACATTTTCAAGTCTAATAGAGGCATGGCTTTTGTTTTCGATTGTGTTGACATCGAGGCGAGGGTAGTAAAGGAACTTGGAATGCTATAACAGGTCAAGTTTTAATATTTACGGCAGTGAAAATCGATACGAAATCCGTAATTTGCGCGGTCGGATTTCATTGGACGTCAGTTTGACATTGACGGCTTTCTTTCTATAATCTATGGCGGATTTGAGAAGGTTGTCTATGTCTCTGTCTCAATACAATCAATTCAATTTATTTATGAAACAAACAATAAAATATTTTTTTGCAAATTGGTTGTAACATGTGTTTGTTGTATGTTTACTATTAATATACATTTCCATTTCTTTCTATATCAGCGTCGAACTGTGAGGACATCTATATCAAATAGTTTGTACCCATGATTTAAAAACTTTTCGATAGATGGCGTTAACAAGCAGATCACAGCCCTTCAAAAGTTTTAAAATGGGGATGGTGGTGTCTTTGCCCCTTTGTCTTTTACTAAATGCCCCTTGAACGCTTCATAGCTTCATAGTCATAAGCCCCCTCCAGACTATGCGCGTGAATCGCAGGCGAAGCCGCGAACGCGAGTGTGGAGTCGATTTCGCTGTCTGCGAAAATCGACTCCACACTCGCGTTCGCGGCTTCGCCCGCGATTCACGCGCATAGTCTGGAGGGAGCTATACACCTTACTTAAGACGAAACAGGAGCTGAGTTTTAAATATTTTAGGTAAATATACCCGTCTCGCTAACGGAAGCGGCACCTAAAAGTAGTGCAATAAGGACAAGGCGAAAAATCCTGCGTAAAAATCTTAAAAATCGAGGTTTCGTACTCCTCTGTTTCCTCCTCCAAAACTTAACCAATCGTAACCAAATTTGGAAATCTAAATGATTATGAAATTATCTGTGTCGGACCGTTTTGCTTTTTTGGCTAATTGATATCAGTTTTGAATGCCACGCCTCTAATTGCGGCATACTCAATTAGGCCATTTTGGCCATTTTTGAAGGGCTCTAGCGCCTTAAAAAACAAAAATATCAAAAAAAGCAAAACGGTCCGACACAGATATTGACAATATTAATCTGTGTTGAAAAAATCATTGCTCTAGCTTTAAAAACCACGGAGGAAAACGAGGAGTACGTTTGTATGGAGAAATGACCACTCCCGTTGGCTCTTAAGGCGCCGTGATTTCAGGTCGCAGCTCGCTAAGCACTGAGCGGGACAGCCAAGCATGCCCGGGATCGCGGATATCATTGTTATTTTATTTGTAATTTTTAAGAAAAAAAGTACCTAATCGAAAAACTTCGATCAAAAATAAACATAACAAATTACGAGTATAACAAATTATTAATGGTATTTTGTTAGATCACCGTATTTTTATATCGAGCGAAAGTTGTATAATGGTATCGAAACGATGAAGTTACTAAAGAAAGGCCTCAAACTCTTCATATTTTTTCAGACAGACAGACAGACAGACTGACAGACAGACAGACAGACAGACAGACAGACAGACAGACGGACGGACGGACGGACGGACGGACGGACGGACGGAAGGACGGACGGACGGACGGACAGACAGACAGACAGACAGACAGACAGACAGACAGACAGACAGACAGACAGACAGACGGACAGACGGACAGACGGACAGACGGACAGCGGAGTCATAGTAATAGGGTCCCGTTTTTACCCTTTGGGTACGGAACCCTAAAAAGCACTACAATGTTTAGAAAGAATCGTTACTCTTTTACTTCATTTGAAGCCATTAAAACGACAATTAAAAACCAGTGTTTTCTACCCCTCTCGCCACAGAAATAATTCCATTTTCAATTGAACGACCGCAACATTTAAACGATTTTGTCACGGCTGTCTCGCGCTCGTCAACTTTTGATTCGAAAATCGCATTTGAATTTTTACGAACAATTAATTTCAACTGCTGTCAACAAATCAACAAATGCTTGCAATTAAAATTGTTTCTTATTTTACTCGATAAAAGAGCAGTTAATGAATGTTAGTTAGTTACACTTTAATTCCAATGGTTTGAAGTGTTTTTGTAACAAGAAAATATTAAAAACTTTTGAATTTCACACTGTTCTTTTTGGATGCGTAAATTGCATATATAACTAATAAATTATATTATATGTGAAAATCGTAAAATAATCGTGTGATAACAAAATAAGGTCATAAAAAAACAAAAATTTAAATAAAACAAAACAAAAAGGTACTCATATAAAAATATGGTGATAATGCTTTTACGACCTTTCTTTCAAAACATTTTATTCATGTTAATGAACCTTCAGGTTCACTCAGGAGTGTTTAGTGGTGGGCGGTGGTGATTGACATGTTTTTTTGGAAACAGCCAAGTCAAAATTATCCTTATTATTTTCATACTTTGCCTTGATAAATGATTTTCTTAAAGCTCAACCATTTCTTTATTTTTACTTAAAATAGAGTCAGACCAAGAATAGTCTGCAGCGGATTTGATAGCCCACGCAGTGAAAGTGTTATTTTAAACGTCAAACTTCTATGAAATTATGACGTATAAATGACACTTGCACTGCGTGGGCTATCAAATCCGCTGCAGACTTTTTTTGGTCCGACTCTATCAACATGCTATAGCTGGTCAAGCAGATCTTGTCAGTAGAAAAAGGCGCGAAATTCAAATTTTCTATGAGACGATATCCCTTCGCGCCTACATTTTTCGAATTTGCCGCCTTTTTCTACTGACAAGATCTGCTTGACCAGCTTTACCTACCTACTCAAACTACACGGTCAAGCAATAAAACAAAATAACAATTAACAAAATTAGAACGGACCCAAATTTAAATTTCGAACCATTTCAAATTCGGGGGCGCAATAATGGCTGACAATCAACCGCCATTCACGCTGACCACTCAATCCGATTACCGATTAATTCGATTAAAAATAAATAACCACTCGCCGAATCCCTGTGGAGTTCAAAAATGAACTATAACTCTATGGTTATATGGCTGTTGGCGAGCGCATTATTTTTGCGGTTTTTTCTATTTCTGTTTCCATTTATGAATTTACGAGTTGTTGGCAGTTATAAATTTTGCGATTGTTGCGTCATGTTTCTGGTTGAGTTATTATTTGATTACGATATATGTGGTTTATGGTTACAGTTTTATTATTATGCAGTTTTCATTTATTCCCTCGACGATATAAATTTAAGTTATACTTTACAGTACATATGGTGCTACTTTACCGCCCTAGGGCGGGATTAACGACAATACGTGCCTATGTCAAAAATTTAAAGGGCTATGTACTGTAAAACGTTGTACAATACACGTACGAAAAGGTAATTCGCAATTCGTGTCGATATAAAACACTCCCTTCGGTCGTGTTTTAATTATCGCCACTCGTTTCGAATTTCCTATTTTTCGCACTTGTATCGTAATGAATTATTATTCAATTATTAAATGGTTACATTAATTCCTTTAGGAGAGATATACCTACCCCGTATATTTATACTGACCCTATAGGTAGATTTGCAAATGAAAAGGCCATCATCATCAACAGGCTTCCATAGGCTTCGGTCACTACTTACAGTACTTATTAACATGCAACACATCTGCTCGTTTGCCACCCACGTTAAAAAAAATTTAGAAACTAAATTACCTTTAAAAACGTAATAACTAAATTTATGCCGTATGTTTTCACCTTTTGAAATATAATATTATCTAAAAGACGCATTTTAACATTTTTTTATATATTTATAATATGAGTAGGTGTTTATAAAAAAAGTAACACACACTCCATTAACACAAACCGAACAGATAGTTTTGCAATAACAAATGTCTCTATTATCATAATCAATTATACCATCTCCCAAACCTAACAAATGCAAAAGCGATAGCCACTTAATTTCTATTTACTCTGACCAGTTGCTGTGGTCATTCTGTGGTCAGTCCAAAAACACTTAACAAAACCAAAGGAAAAAGAACCCTAAATCAATTGAATAGAGTCCTTTTCATATTACAATACTCAAAGGAATAAACAGAAAAAAAATTGAAGTGGATGCTAGGTTCAATGAGAACTAACCTTTAAACCATAAACAATAAGAATGAGCGACGTGGCTGAATAGAGCTATTGTCAAAGCTCTGGGCTAATCGTTGGGTAATAAAAACGATATGGTCACTGTGCTTTGATGCAATCCACTTTATTTTATTACAATAATATTGACTCTCGGTGGCTGTTGGTCAGTGGTCTGTAGGGGTCAAAAACGTTCTGGTAAATCCGCGTCTTTTCTGTGGAGAATACGAAACTTAACGATTTAGGTACATTTTAGTAAGGAATTAATCAATCAAGCTTTTATAAAAAGTATAAAGTAGGAAAAAATAAAAAAAATAACGGCAAGTGCGAGTCGGACTCGCGCACGATGGGTTCCGTATAATCACGTAAAAAACCGCAAAAAAAATCACGTTTGTTGTATACGACTTAAATATTTATTTAATTTTGTTTTTTGTATTTGTTGTTATACATAGTGGCAACAGAAATACATCATCTGTGAAAATTTCAACTGTCTGGCTATCACGGTTCATGAGTTATAGCCTGGGCTATAACCGCGAAAATCGAAGTTCGCAAATTGCGGGCATTTTTCTCTGTCACTCTTATTACGCCTTCATTGGAGTAAAAGAGAAAGATCCCCGCAATTTGCGAATTTCGGTTTTCGCGGTAGCCGCTCTGGTGACAGACAGACAGACGGACAGACGGACGGATAGCGGAGTATTAGTAATAGGGTCCCGTTTTTACCCTTTGGGTACGGAACCGTAATAAATAAATAAAATAAATAACATGCCTGGGTTCTGCAAGAATGTGCACACGACTTCCATTGCATTTCGCTCGCACCAGTCAGCGTGATATCAAACACATAACAAATAGTATAATCAGAGTCGACAAAGTCTTAAAACAATTAAGTAAGTATTTAAGTACAACGTAGTCTCACAAACCTTAGCCATAAAATTATACCGATAGTCAAGGAGACACTTTTAATCAATACGTAAAAATTAACACAAGGTATAGTGCGACGTAAAATACTTAGGGCATACTGAACATTCCTGGACTGGCCACTTAGAAAAAATAAGTTTTCTCATATATCAGAATCCAGAAACTTTCAGTATGGCCCACGTAGTAGAAATTAAATAACATGGAACTAAAAAATGTACATACTAAATTGTTGCCATGTGTAAGCATTTTACGTCAAAAATGTGACAGTTACGTAGGAAGTGGCGCCCTCATTTATTTTCTAAAATTTTTTGTCGGATTATACTAAAAGTAAGGTTAACATACATCATATTTTCCAAATCTGAATGCACCTTCTGCGGTGTACTATACTAGCCCTCAACCAAACTGACGACCGAGGTCATATCACTATCTCTCTCACTCTTGGCATGACCACGTCAGCATGAATGAGAAGGTTTACGACACCGGTCGTCATTTTAGTTGAGGGCTAGTGTACCAGTGCTACCACCTACCACCACATAAACGTAGCGGCATAATAATATGCTACGGTTGCTACGCCGTGTAAGCTGTAGCGTTAATTTCACGTAGCACTCAGTTAACATTATCGAGTTAGACCAAGAAAAGTCTGCAGCGATTTTAATAGCATACGCAGTGCTAGGGTTATTTATAGAAGTTTGACGTTTAAAATAACATTTGCACTGCGTGGCCTATCAAAATCGTTGCAGACTTTTCTTGGACTAATTTTATCACGTCATGTCGAAAACAGTCAAAGGGTTAGCTAAAGTATACATACATTGGACGATTGTTGAGTGCTACCGTTCGCCAACAAACTGTCATGCAGTTTGGCAAAAAAATATGTCTAATGAATACTGCTGTGTATTTTTTATTAAGTAAATAAAAAAAATATGACAGCGCCATTATTTTTATAAATATAATCTACCTACCGGCAAAATAGGTACAGTAAAGATGGATTCATAAAATTAACATCAACGATAGAAAAGCACTCTATG
The DNA here is from genome assembly GCF_910591565.1 of Cydia splendana. NCBI lineage: Eukaryota > Metazoa > Arthropoda > Insecta > Lepidoptera > Tortricidae > Cydia > Cydia splendana. Next base: position 23,421,265 of record NC_085963.1, read on the forward strand.
ATGCAGGGACAACTTTTGAATATGCAACCAATAAACATTAATATCTATTGACATATTTCTAACAGACACTCGTACCATCGTCCACACTGTTAACTGACAGTTCGAAAACCTTATTACAAAACGCATAAGGTCCACAGTTGAGTGTTGCTGTTTGTACTCCATATCGTCGCTATACTTACTCAACCTCATATCTGCAACAATCATTTGATGGAAATGTCGCTTTTCTTTCATTCGGAATGGGGTGTTTTTGTCATCAAATGAGTGTTGCAGATACGAGGTTGAGTAAGTATAGCGGCGATATCAAATTCATAAGCACAGGACAGTAAATCAAGTGCAGGGGTCAGCAAACAGCAATATAATGGAATTAATATGCACATGTTTGCACTCGTAACTCAGCGCAATGGAGCGTGTGTGAATGTCTATTATAATTTACAGCCTAGCTTGGGAATATTATAGGGACCGTGCACGTTGGAGGGTCTGCCATCTTGTGGCCTGAACCGGAAACATATGTGCACATGTACATTGCCAAAACAAGTGCTACCATCTACCGTCCTCATAGGTACGTTTCCTTGTGCATAGTAGGTTCTGCCATCCTGTGGGCTACATCGGAAGCATAAACGTCACATTTACGCCTCGCGCCAAAAATCTGACGGCTCCTATGCTGCCCCCTATAGTTCATGCACGCCCCCTATAGTTATAGCCGGTCAATCAAGTTTGTCAGTAGCAAAAGGCGCGAAATCCAAAGTTCAAAAGTGGCTCCAAATGGTTTTGTAATATAAACACATGTTCTCTTCTTTTGAACTTGGCTTAACACGCTGCCGCGTGTCTAGATTTTCTATGGGACGATTACCTTCGCGCGAACATGTTAAATTTGCCGCTTTTTTCTACTGTCGGAAACGTGAGTGACCCGTTTTAAATATATTTAATATGTCTGTGTCTCACGGAAGTTTTGTTATTATAAGTTTACTTTACTTTATGACATTACTGTGCAAAATACGGCGTGTATTCAGTGTATTAGGCAATAGTTGGTGGTTGTCCTGATAATTATAATTATTTTATTCCCGAAAATTTAAGATAATGAAGCCTAACTTGTTTAACCACCTACAAAAATGTCAAATTCTGGCAAACCCAATTTGTCAGTAAATAAGAAGAAGAAATTAGTTATTTGTTTTACAAGGGGGCAAAGTTGTTGTTTAACCGCTCGTGTTAATATTGATACCCGAGCAAGCGAAATATTCCAAAATTGAACCACGAGCGTAGCGAGTGGTTCGAAAAATGGAATCTTGAGTGTTGCGAGGGTTTCAAAGCACGAGGGTTGAACAAAATTTGCCCCCGAGTGAAACACAAAATTTTTCACCACACCAACCCGAAACAAATATTAAATGTACTTAAAATATCAAACCAAATCAAACCAAATCAAATCCAAACAAATGAATGTTATTAAATATTTATCATCTAAAATTATCATCAAACCAATTCCACCAGCAAACATAAGAAAACAACTCAAAATTTGCATTTGATTACTTTGCCTCACATGTGAATAAAATCAACTTTGCTATCAGTTTTTGAAGTGCAAAGTAAGCCTTTCCGAGCTGGTGTGGTGAAAAACTATATTCATCCCTTTTTTGGGTGCTAGTACCTAGTACTAGCGTAAGACAAATACAGTCTGACTATGTTTAAATTGAGTCCCTGGCCAAACTATACAAACCAAAAATATACAGAGTGAAACAAAGTAACAAGTGTAAAAATAATTCACTCATCATGACACTTACATAAACCCTACAATCTTAAAATTTTCAATATCAATAAAGATTAATTTAATTAACTCGTATGATGAATCACCCGAATTTATAACTATTGTCACCCGGAAGGGTAACTATTGTACTGAAATTAGGTTGGTGCCATTTGGTGACTTGTCGAACTTATGATCGATGGTTGATTAACGACTCCTTCATCACTTTACAATTAAAATTATATTTTGATGCGTTTATTTTTATTTTAAACTTTATTGCACAAAACAAAGGACCACAGACTGAATGGCTCTAGAGTTACACCAAGAAAAGTCTGCAGCGATTTTGATAGCCCACGCAGTGCAAGTGTTATTTATACGTCATAATTTCATAGAAGTTTGACGTTTAAAATGACACTTACACTGAGAGGGCTATCAAAATCGCTGCAGATTTTTCACGGTCTGACTCAAGGCATTCTCTACCAGTCAACCATAGGGCAAAACAGAAGGCGTTTAAATTTTATCAATTTGCTTTAAAAATATTCGGTTTCTCAATTTTTAATATCAAAATACACATTGCTACTATTCTGCTAGCGCTGGCAGAATCCAAATTTAAAATAGAAAAGGATGTCAAGACCTTGATCTACATTTGACCTCATAGTTTAGATTTTTTTAACTACCAATCTTAGTTTTTAATAATACGCTGTGTAGGTACAGCCAGGCTAGTCAACTAGACATTGTTTTAGCTGATCGCTGCACCATTCTATAATAATTTAGCTGGGGGTCATTGATGTGAGCGGGAGGACTCCATTTTGGGCTTCCCGAAGCACTAGGCTAGCCTTATTTTTTAGAAAATATATACTTAGGTCATTCCAGTCAGCAACTTTTACTATGAAACCAACCCCGAGATCTCGAAAAAAAATTTTCAAGCGTCTGGCAAAATGTAAGAAGCAGTGTTTTTTCTCAATTTGGAGGTTACCTACTCCTATAGTAAAAGTTGCTAAGTATGACCTATAGGTATATTTACCTCGCAAAATATGGCTAAGGGTTGAAAAACATCCATAAACCCCAAGTCCTAACGAAAACAGCTCATAATAATATAACAATAAAAAACTGATTTAGACAACAAAATAGTAAAAATGATAATCTAAGTTTTTTGTTACCAATATACAAAAATAATAAAAGAAACATGATATCAAAGAAAACAGCTTTGTTTTGGTACTTTTGACCTTGGGCTGTATAGGTATACTAATATTATTATTTTCTCACCGGTCTAACCGATCACTGCCTCCAGATCTTTATAAAATGCTTTAAGCATGACTCACGTTAGACCGGGCCGTGTTCAGGCCGGAGCTTCTGGTGCTTACTTTTCTATGACATGACAGGCAATCACGTGATGCTTTCCACAGAAAACGATGCGCCGGAAGCTCCTGCCCGGACACGCCCACCTGTACGGTTACCATCAGTTTGTCACTGACATAAACGCCGTCGAGAACGTAATTTACTTTCTATACATCCCGTTTGCACTAATATCCGAGTGCGAGCGAGATGTATAGAAAGTAAATTACGTTCTCGACGGCGTTTATGTCAGTGACAAACTGATGGTAACCGTACGGGTCGTGTCCAGGCCGGAGCTTCCGGAGCTTACTTTTCTATGACATGACAGGCGATCACGTGATGCTTTCCATAGAAAACGATGCGCCGGAAGCTCTGGCCCGGTACGGCCTGGTCTAACGCGAGTCATCCTTTACTCAGCTCAAACAAAATAACCTGAGGTAAATAACCGAAAGAGGCTCACTACAATCTCTACATAATAGAGATGGATTCACTGTACTTTTTTATCCCTTGACTTGTTTATCCCGGTGTTTTGTAATAAATATTAATGGAGTTTCGTTAGGTCAATGTACCTGTATCTATTATAAAATTCGTTAACCCGTTAGGACTTTAAGGGAGAGTTTATCAATTTTCGCGACCACACTTTGCATACGGATGTAGGGCATATTGTTTTCCTTCGTATTTTCTCGGAAACATTCGTATTTGTCATGCTACTTCAATCAACCTCAGTACTTTTTGTACCGAGACTGACTGAAATAGCAAGACACGTTCGTACGATGGAAAACAATTATATTATACTACATCTGAAAAATAATTAGCGAGCCGCTGATTTAACCTCTATTTTGTTTTTAGGGTTCTGTAGCCTAAATGGAACCTTTATAGTTTAAATAACTTTAAAATGTCTAATTTTTTTTTTGACTAAGCGAACACCCACTTCTGAAAACACTTAATCGCTGCGAAATTTCAAAGTATATGTGTCCCGTCCTTTTACCATTTAAATGGCGCACGATAAAGCAGAGCAAATATAGCTTTTTTTTATTTTACACCAAAATTAGTTTGAACACTTTGAACATGCTCGGTTGACTCATTAATGTTTTTTTTTAACTTCTTATTAAAAGACGAAGTGACGCGAAGAGATGACTGTCTTTGATTATACAGCCAAAGGCGCAGTCTTTAATGCTGGGGCCCTTGGGCCCATAAGAATTTGGGGCCCTTTTGGAAAGTAGAGAAAGCGAACTAAAGTAACATTAAATTTTTCTACTATGATCTTCAATTTGAGTCATATAGAAGCAAAGTCAGCAACATCGACTTGAAGTGAAGAAATAATAACAACCTTAATGTATAACTTATAAGAAGTCTAATAAACTAATTTAGTTGAAGTGGATGTTGCTGACTTTGCTACTATGTGACACATTTATTATGGGTACCTAATCAAATATACTGTTACTGTCTGTTCTTCGGGGCCCCCTGAGGATGGGGGCCCTGGGCAAGGGCCCCGTGTGCCCTTATGGTAAAGACGGTACTGCAAAGGCGTCTCCCGAAAGGCGCCATACGACTTTATTGGTATAAAGGTACGGAACCCTTCACTATAGGTACATACCTACGTGGTCTGCACTTAGCCAGTTTTTTATTAACCCCTTTGATCGTCAAAGAAGTCAATTGACGCGTGCGGCTACAGCCCAATACCTAACAACCATTGTGCGTTTCGACAATTCACGATAACGCTCCACATAGCGTGGCGTTCAGAGGGTTAAACCAGGAGGTCGCGACCCACAGTTTGAAAACACTGATTTAAGACAATTTTGTTGAATGAAATTGATTTATATTGTAATTTCAAGACTGTTTGTTATCCCGTGGCTTTTGTAATAGATATTAATTGAATTTGAGTTTCTTAGGTCGTTGTTCCTTGATTATAATAAAAGTCGTTGACCTCTTGGTTCTTTATTTTCATTAAGGGCTGGGTCAGATAATAAAACAAAAATTGTCAAGACCAAGTCACTAGTCGGACACGCCATACCTACTATGAAAATGGTGAGTCACTGTAGTTGGTCGAACCGAATTTGTCAGTAAACAAGAACAAACAAACTACTTATACTCGTTCTTTTCTTTCGGGTGCTAGGACTAGTGTGATACAAGGATAGTATGATTCTCTCTGTCTATGTTTGTAATGAGACAGTCCTTTGACAAACTATATATGTGAGGGGGCAGCTGATGGAGCCTCACATGGGATGGTAGGAATTAAAGGCAGGTACCAGGGCGATGATGGGTATTTATTTAATTAAATAAAAAGGCACCTGTAACAATACAGGTCAAGGGTTAGCCCTGCGATGCAGTTACACATATGTATAAAACACTTTCTAAATGACTTAGATATTACTAAAAACTTACAATGAATGTGCCTAAGATGTGGGTATAGATCTGGAGTTGCGCTTGGCAATAGGTAATCGTGCACACTATTCACTGCACTTTTCATATTGTATTAACTATTTAGATCACAATTACGATAAAATAAAACTTAGAAAACTATGTAGGAAGTAATTACAGTCCGTTCAAATAAAAATATGTTCATTTATCGAAGTTTTGGATCGAACTGAAAATAAAAATCAAGGAATGGAATTTGAAGAAGGATTTGAATTTAAAAAGGGAATTTAGAAAGCGGGCATTACATTATACAATTTGCAGTGCGCTAATTAAGTGTTGCTAGGCGAGATAAAAAAGAGCTTGTCCATTACACTACACTAGCTAGCGACGCTAGTTAGTGTCTTATTTTCATTTCAGCAGTCATCACCGTTCGAATCGAACGTCGCGATTCGGTCGAAGGTCGCGTTTCGGTCGAATTCTTTGTACATTTCGAGAAGCACTTTGTTACCATCATTTCTAATGTCTTTGTTCTTGTAATCTTTATGTTTTTTATCCCATAAAAATGGCAGGTCTTTATAAAGTCCAATCATGTTCAGCAGTACTTCCTTTTCCCTAGTCTGTGGCTGCGTCATTTTGAACTGAAATGCAATAAATAAAACAATAAAACATGCATACGTTCGAGTGCGTCGGTGGCGTGCCGACAACTGACCTTACACAGTAAGCGCTAAGCGCGCTAAAACCATTTACACTATGCGTTCTAGTGCGCTAGATAGCGTTAGTGCGGCAGAGCACATGCGATCGCACTAGATTGGGTCACTAACTGGCTAACTGTCTTTACACTATACTAAATTAGTGTGCTAACTTAGCTAGCGCACTGCAAATTGTATAATGTAATGCCCGCTGTATGTGCCAGTATTAGCAATAGGAAAGGTGGTAGTGTAACGTTTCGTTACACGCACCGTTACAATATATAGTCTATATGTTCGCACATGTCATATACGTTTTATTGTGTGTGTGTAATCTTCTTACTTGACTGCCCAGTCAATTGAAACTATTTTGAAGTGACCATACTGACCATGGCAAAAAGGTCCAAAAAAAGTTGTTATTTATTTGAAATTAAACGGGGTCAAATGTTAAAAAGCATTTTTAGAATTTAGACTACTTTTTACTATAGAGAGGCAAATAACGAAATCTATCGTATAAAATGAAATACTATTTTCACTGAGTGAAAAGGTCACATCAGAAATAAGCTACACGTAGAATTCTCTATCCTCCTAAGTCACTGCGTACATATTCCAAAATCTACTTTGAACTTTAATTGTGTAATTAGGGTTCCAATTTCAAAAACAAAACGATTTTTCTGGGTCTCAGGAGGCTATACAATAACTTTGTTCATTCATAAACCCACCCTCATTAGTCTCATTTAAATGTGTGATATCATGCCTCTATTTGCAACCTCACAACCGAAAAGTCATAAGTGCTCCTAGTTTCAATGCACCACTGCCCACACGTTAACTGACAGTTCGTAAACCTTATTACAAAAAGCATAAGGCCCACAAGATAGACAGTTAAGAGTGTTGCTTTTTGTACATACGACTACTCGGTTCTGAGCCACTGATCCTCGGTACGAGAATGCAATTAAAACTCACCGGTGACCTTTCAGCAGAATGCACGTGAATGTTGTATGAATATACTGATAAATGCATACGGGAATCGAGAAATTGTAGAGGTTACCCAGTTACCTATTATAAATTTATTTTCTTTCTTTCTTTCTTTCAAAGATCTGGCAGACCGAGCTTTGCTCGGAAAACATATAAAAACTAAAAAAATGTGCGTTTTCCCAGACTTAAGACCTATCTAGATCGATTTATCGCCCCCGAAAACCCCCATATAGCAAATTTCATCGAAATCGTTAGAGCCGTTTCCCCGAAATATATATACCTATAGGTATATAAACAAGAACTGCTCGTTTAACCTTTTGGACGCCAATGACTGATATATCCGCACCGCAGGTTCAACGCCACAGACCGATTAATCGGTCACAGACCACAGAGCAACATAGACCTACGTGCATATACATAAAGTTCAATTTCAGTTTTGACACTTCGGTGACTTGGCGTCCGAGTGTCAGCTTTTGTGTTTCACACGGCGTCGAAAAGGTTAAACGTATTAGATTAGATTTAAACCTCTATAGATACATAAACCTACCTAGAGTAGTACTTAGATTTTAAAGTTTGTAAAGTTTTGTTATTGTTATGATACGACTCGCAGTGCATTTTGCGATAACCACAAAGTGCATGTGATCGTATCATAACCACAACACATTTTAAAACCTAAATCCCTCTTGAAGTCATTAAAGATAAATGCTTTTAGAAACTAGAAACTAAATACCTAACGAGTAAGTAGAATATAGGACAAAGTCACTAGTCGGACACGCCATACCTACTATGAAAATGGTGAGTCACTGTAGTTGGTCGAACCGAATTTGTCAGTAAACAAGAACAAACAAACTACTTATACTCGTTCTTTTCTTTCGGGTGCTAGGACTAGTGTGATAATAAATAAATAAAATAAAAATAAAAAAATAAAAAAAGTGTGATACAAAGATAGTATGATTCTCTCTGTCTACGTTTGTAATGAGACAGTCCTTTGACAAACTATATATGTGAGGGGGCAGCTGATGGAGCCTCACATGGGATGGTAGGAATTAAAGGCAGGTACCAGGGCGATGATGGGTATTTATTTAATTAAATAAAAAGGCACCTGTAACAATACAGGTCAAGGGTTAGCCCTGCGATGCAGTTACACATATGTATAAAACACTTTCTAAATGACTTGAAGTCATTAAAGATAAATGCTTTTAGAAACTAGAAACTAAATACCTAACGAGTAAGTAGAATATAGGACAAAATGTTTTCCTGATGCTTGATTATATGGATTTAGTTCTGGTCCTTGAATAAATTAAATAACAAATAATCATCACAGAATCGACAGCTTTAAACCTCTATGTGAAAACGAGCTTACCGGTCAATGTTCTGAGTTAAATAGAGTATTCGATACCTGGAACGCTCGATTAAGCTGAGGTCACACTGTGTTCATTCATATAAAATGTCGACACGAGTTACATACATATGAATAGGCTTCACTGTGAAGACAGATTAAATAGATTTAGATTTAGATTTAGATATTTATTCTCATAATATTAAATTACATTATAAATTATGCTAGACTAATCTACACGAATTTATATTATGATCGTCATTCATATTTACATAATATTATTTAATACATACAAATTAAAAAATGTCTTGCAATAATTAATCTTATGTCAACAATTTATCCATTCATGTCAAAACAAAATACGGTAATAACTTAGTACGAGTATCTCTTAATGATCGTCATGTTCTAAATAAAATACTAGGTACATATTACAATATACATAAATCAATAACTGAGAACATGTCAAATGTATACGATTCAATTTTCAATTTAAAATGTCAGGGTCATATACTCATTTACAGAATAAAGTGGATTATCCAATAAAAGGACTCTCAGTTGACGTTCAAATGTTTCGTCAGATGTTTCCGTTCGTAATTCAGCGGGTAGACGCTCGTAGTATGTCGGGCCGATTACTCGCGGGTTTTTGCATGAAAGTGCCATGCGTCGCGGCACTGTTCTGAGTCTCCCCGTGGATCTGATTATTTTGCCCGTGACCTCAACACGTTTAAACAGGGGCAAGTTTTTTCTAACGAACATCAATACTTCGAATATGTATAGTGAGTAGTGCGACATTATTCGATTTTGCTTAAATAGTTCCTTACAAGGGTGCCTGGGTTTAACTCCTGCCAGTAACCGTATCGCACGTTTCTGGAGTATTAGTACGCGATTTGCATCCGTGGAATTGCCCCAAATAACCGTACCATATGACATCAAGGAGTGAAAATGCGAGAAATATACGGCCTTCAGTGACTTCCTAGATATCAATGGTTGTAGTTTTTTTATAGCAAAAATAGCACTACTCAACCTATTACATAGCCCGTCAACATGGCACTTCCAATGCAGATTTGAGTCAAGTGTAAAACCTAGAAATTTGGTCTCATTACATATAGGCATAGGCCCGTCAGCAATACACGGTGGCACTTCAGCGTTACGTCCTGAAAAAATCATAACATGTGATTTGGCCATATTTAAGAGCAGGCCGTTAGAGGAAAACCACGTTTGCAGTTGGTCACTTGCTTCGTGAATTTGTTCAGCAAGCTGCGTGTGCGTTTTTGCGTTGACGATGACTGTTGTATCATCCGCAAATAGAATAGAATTGCCACTCGTAATTGCCGACGGGAGGTCATTAATAAATAATAAAAATAATGTGTTGCCAGTTGCCGACCCTTGAGGGATGCCCAAATTGACAAAACCAGTGACTGAAGACACTGTTTTGCCACCTATGGACATTTTGACCACCTGCTTACGGCTAGACAAGAATGATGCAAACAAACTTAGAGCGGAATCAGTAATGCCGTACATACTTAACTTATTTAGAAGCAATTTATGATTTATTACATCGAATGCTTTCGAAAGATCGCACAGTATGCCCGCCATTTTGTACCTATCATCTAGACCAGTCGTAATACAGTCTACCATCTTATGTGCCGCCATGGTGGTGGATCTTTTTTGCCTGTATGCGTACTGATGGTCAGTAAGTAGCTTATTTGATTCCAAGTGGGCCATTAGGGAAGATGATACAATGGACTCCACCAGCTTTGAGATGGTAGGCACGATGGTTATGGGTCTATAGTTGTTTACATCACTCTTGTCTCCTTTCCCTTTATATACAGGGCATACTCGTGTACTTTTAAGAACACTTGGGTATGTACCAACTAGAAACATGTCATTTAATAGAAATTCTAAAATGTCAGATAAAATAGGCCATATACTTAATATAATGTTTAAAGATATGTCATAAACGTCAACTGTAGTCCTGGTGTTTAACATAGACTTAATCGTCTTGTCTAGCAGTTCACGTGTTACGACAGGAAAAGTGAATGTCGGTATATCAGAGCCATCCAAGTGCCTACTGACGTACTGTTTGGATAATGACTCATCGCTGTTTATCACGTATTTCGAAGCTATGTTTAAAAAGTAAGAATTAAATGCATTAGGGATTTCCTCATGAGACATGTAATCGGTCCCGTCAGGTTTTTTTAGAGTAACGGTTTGGGTGCATTTTTTCACGCCGACCTCTTCGTTAACAATCCTCCATATCTCTTTAGATGGATTTTTACTTTCCGCCAGTCTAGTTTCAACATATTGTTGACGGGCTCGTAATGTCTCTGACTTGATTAATTGCGAGTAATGCTTTATGCAGTCTGATATGATTTGGTTGTCAGGATATTGGCGCAATATCTCATGAAGGTCGCGGTGCCTTTGCATATATCCAAACAGGTCGTCTGTCGCCCATGGAACAGTTGATTTCTGTCTTAACTTCAATGTCTTAATTGGAAAATGTAAGTCTATATAATATGTCAATATATTAAATAATTTATCAAATTTATAGTTAATGTCAATAGTACTATCATAAATAAAATTAAAATTGTAATATGAAATGTCAGTGTAAAATGCATAAATAGATTGGCTATTGAATAATCGGCGTTCCATTGTCGTATTCGCTTTGGTGTCTAACTTTTCTATAGTAAACACATACCGCTGCGCGTTGTGATCGCTTATAGCGGTATCCACTGCTGTTACTGTAAGATGCTCGCGCGCGTAGTTAGCTAATCCGCAGTCAATGGACGAGGCAGAGTCGTCCGTAACGCGAGTTGGAAAAGTTACAAGATTTATACAACCAAAAGAATTAAGTACGTCATCCACCCGCCTTTTTGAACTATTGTCAGATAGATAATCCACATTTTGATCGCCAACAATGAGGTACTTTTTATTTTCGTCAGTTAGCTTATTTAATAATAATTCAATACGTTCTAAATAAATATCAATGTCGCCATTACATGTCCTATACAATACAATAATAATCATATGGTAATATGGTATTTCAATTGCAGTGAATTCTATGTGATATGGAACACATAGGTTATGTAGGTCATTTCGTAACTTATATTGTATATTGTCGCGTAAGAAAATAGCTACCCCACCGTGCGCGCCGGCGCGAGCGCGGCAGTAGCCGTTCGCGAGCGTGTACCCACCTAACCTAACGCGCTCCAATTCACTTTTATTACACCAAATTTCGCTTAATCCAAGTATATCTGGGTTTTCATCAAAGCATAATAGTTCAAGTAGTGAAATTTTTCCACAAATCGATCGTACGTTTTGGTGAATGATTGTGAATTTTGTCGTTACCGTGTTGTCGTGATTTCGCGTTGTGCATTGGAGTTTTTTGGTTGTACGACGTTAAAATATCGTACTCCAACCCCCGACGGCCAATTGGCAACATTCTTGGCGGTTTTCACCTTGTCAGCTGGCACATCTAGGCGGAACGAAGTGTAGTTTCCACGAGTGACCACCAGTTGCTGGCACACTGGTGCTGCGATACCCATGCTGGTCTGGACGTGGCGCACGACATCCTCCGTGGTGGTTTCCTCGCTGAGGTTATATACGTGCAGGCTGACCACGCGAGGGCCCGCAGCACGCAGGCCAGAGGTGCAGGGAGACTGTGGCACCGGACCAGTGGCGGGTGGCAACAGCGCTGGCGATATCCCGGGGCTACTTACAGCAGGGGCCGTTGGAGGACAGTCAGCCTTTTTTGTGGCGCACGTCTTACTTTGGGTCGATGAACCAACTCCACGACGCGGTCGAGATCGGCGTGTCTCAGTCAGATGGTCAGGTTTTGTGGGTGCTGGATCTGGCTGTTGGGCACCAGACTTCACCGACGGCTTTGGATCTGCTGGCTTCTGAACTGGAAGGATAGGGCTCTCATGCCCAGGGGTCACGGCAACAGAGACAGGCTGGGTTGGAGGTGGTGCTGGTGATGATATCAGATCTTCATTTTGGATATCCAGTGGCAAATCATCTTGAAGGAATATAAATCCTTCCGGACCGGACTGATTTAGTGCTTCTTGCGTACTAGTCAAGGGCAAATCTATATTGGTGTTAGTGAGAGTGCCCAAGATTTTTTGAAGACATCTACTCTGATATGTAAGTAGCTTATTTTGTCCATTTATAACACCACAGCAAGAAGTAATCTGCTCTTTCATGTCTTGTATTAGATTTTTTAGATTAGCTACATCTTCCACCAACCTTGTAACGGCCGCTGCCTGTGTCACTTGTTTCGCCATTGATAACAACGTTTTTGTTATTGTTTTTATAACTTAATCACTTATTTGTATACAAAGTAATTGTTTAATAACAAACGAAATAGCGTAAATGTATTAATTCAATTAAATAAATTAAAATACGGAGGAGCCTTTAAATTTAAACGTCTGCTGCACAGTGGCGCCCTCTAGTATAGTAATAGCCTGCCAATCCGATAATGAAGTCGCTAAGCGACATGGTAATAAATAGAGATATTTGATATGCGATTTTTATAATTTTTATCGAACGAGCGAGCGAAGCGTAGTGAAGTTCTTACATTCAACTTGGAACACACGGCTGGCTAGGGGCACGTCCCGGCATTTAGATGTTTTTTAGCTGAACTATCAGAGGATAGTTTGATACACAATAACTTAAGTACATTTGTTCTAATTTAAATTAAATTGGGTGAACGTATAGTTGAGGGAGGGCATTATATTTTAGTCATTAAATTTTGAACAGGCTCGACCAAGAGATTATTGAGCTAGAAGAGCTTAAAATGCTAAAAAGCTATTTGTGAGGGTCTTGCTATTCTGGTCATTTTAATGCAAGAAAGTATGGTCGAGTTTGGTATCACATGATAGTGCTCGGTTTACACATTTATAATATTGTATTTTAATTAAAGATTTTAAAATAAAAACGAAAAGAAATTTGAAATTTGACAAGAAAGATTACGGCTTACCACAGATACAGTTTATTTTAATCTCTATGGTGACTTAAATTTACCAATTAAGGACTCCACAGATCTTGCAATAAATCGCACGCGGTTTTCGATCCTTTGACGACTAAGTAGCACTGCATTCAATCGATCTTTATGGAGAACCACGAGTTCTAAGTTCTTCTTCGGTCTTAAAATTATAAAAAAAATGTTGTTTATAACGTCGCTCAAAGCTCAGGAAAGCTTAAAGCTTTTGTTTTCATTTAAATGTCGATACAAGTTTCACGTGAAAGCACTGAGGGAAGCTTACAGGTATTATTAGTTTGGTGTTCACTGTATGAACAGTACGCTGCACATATAACTGCCCCCTGCATATACGAGTTTCTATGCAGGGAGGTCAGTTACCTCTGCAGTTTGCTGTACGTTGCTGAAAGCTTAGGGAAGCTCTAAGCGGAGGCGACACTGTCTTCATATTAACTTCCAATCCGATAAGTGGCTATCGTTTTCGTTAGTATCTGTCATCCCGTTCGCATCAGTACATGTTTACTCTTCAATTAGCGTTTGTCGATAGGTTAATGTTGTTTATTTTGGCTCTGGTCTTTGGAGTATCTAAGGATATGAGAGAAAGAGAGGAGTTGTATAGGTCATTGTTACTCATGTCATTAAATTTTAAAAAATACGTCGGTCCTACATTGGATAACCCCTTTCTTAAGTCTCTTCAGAATACCTAGGGAAGGAGGCATACAACTGAACATATACAATAGAATAAGCTGTAGTATGGTGCGCGTACCGTGTGAGACAAACACTAGATCAATACTCCCAGTTTGTATGATCGCCATTCTACACCCAGCCTAACGTTCACCCACTCCATATTACACCCGCTTCCTAGAATCCACCTACACTCTATACATCCACAGTTGCAGCCCGTCGCATGGATCCCTGCAATTCGCCCCCTACTGCACCGGTCCTATGGTGTAATGGTTAGCACTCTGGACTCTGAATCCAGCGATCTGAGTTCAAGTCTCGGTGGGACCTGTATGTCTTTTGATTTTGGTTTTTTTACGTATGAGTAGCGAGGTTTTTCGTCACTTTTAAGGATAGTAAAAAAACATTATGGATTCTGATAGTTACCTAATATTGTGATGATAAATTGATAACTGTAAACATCATTTATTTATACTATGTATTTATTTAAACCGAGATCAAAGCCATTTGGTATACATAAATCGCGAAAACGAAAAGTAGGCAAATTAATTTGAAAGCTTTTATTTGTGTGATGAACACACAAATAAATTCCTATGTCATGGGTACGAGTATTATATGATCTGTGGTCATGGCTGTTTTCATGTATATAAGCTTAGTATAAATATGTATGTCTTTATCTATATAAGTATGTATATCGTCGCCTAGCACCCATTTGGGGCTAGGTTGATCTTGTATAAGATGTTCCCGAATATTTATTTATTTATAACATTAGGATATATAATTTATCCACCGAATTTAGGAGGGATGGCTTAATTTATTACTTTTCCATGGATACTAAAACTTTCACGGCTTCATAAATAATAAAGAGATTCTGAAAGTTTGATTTTAATAAGCTTCCTGAAAGGCTATTTATATCATATAAATTTTTCAATTTCGTTTCTCTTCGTTTTTTCCTTGTTCTATTTAACTGCCTTAAGGTATTCATTTTCAATAACCTTTGTCAGTATTATTTCGCTGTCAAAGGGTAGATCTAGATTAGTTATTTATAATATTATAGGTACCGAGAAATCCGTCTGGCAAAAACAAGTGTTAACAGAATTAAATATCGATATAAGTGGGTAGGTATCTGTTATTGAAAGTAGTTAAAGTCGTAGATAATTTATAAATAACCATATATCACATATGTACATTACATGAACCCTCCCTATCCCTCCTCGCTCTGCGTCACCTCCCGCACCCTGTAACAAAGTAAGTTACAGGCATAAAGTTTGTACTAGGCTCGATACGACTGCAATAAATCGCATGCAATTTTCCATACTTATATGACCAAACTCATTGCACCTACCTACTTAGAGTCAGACCAAGCTAACTCGACATCGATTTTGATGGAAACAGACTGTGCAAGTGTTATTTTTAACGTCGTAACACACTTGTAATGAGTAATAACACTTGCAGTCTGTGCTATCAAAATCGCTGCCCAGTTAGCTTGGTCTGACTCTAGTCATCTTGACTTATATTGACCGGGATATGAACCGTGATTACCTTTTTTATTGTTTTCGAGCTCCCGATATTTCGACGCAGTTAAATGCATCTTGTTCACGGGTATCTGATGATAGCGGGTGGGTGTCAAAGTTGTGTTGTGTTGTCCCGGTCAAAATAAGTCTATAGTTCGTTTTTTTAGCATTAGAAAGAACTTCAAAGAAGGTAAGCGATCTTGACATGTATTTTAATTGAAAAACGCTTTTTAAAAATCAGTAACTATTACTTGAAATGAAAGCAGAAGAATATAAATGATCGTATTAGATTCATAATTGTTACATATTTGCCGTAACTTATTTTTGAAATGTGTTTTTCTATTACAAGACACATCAAGATTGTTTACCTTATTTCTAATGCTAAAAAAAACGAACTATAGTGAAACTAATCGTGAATCATTCCAAACTGTTCTAGTCATCTTATCGAATGTGGTTTATTGCAAGGTCAGTGCAACTTTAGACCACAATCTCGAGCCTCGACCTCGTCCAGACCCGAACATTCGGCAGATCTCCGGATAGCAATGGTAATACGGCCGGAAACTTGATATTAGTTTCATGTTTAAGTTCTCCTTCGTGATAACTTGAGTACCTACTAGTCCGTGGCGCTCACGACAAAAAAGTGTGATTTACGGGAAATGATGATGATGGAATTTCCTTTTGCAGAGTTGCTCCTTTTGACTCACATATTGAATTAGGAAGGGGAGCCAACCGGATATTTGATGCAAAATTTTGACTTAAGGGGAGGGGGTGCCCCCCGAAATTTGTATTAAATTAAGTTTTGCTATATGACCACATAACGAGGAACAGTAGGGCTTTTTTATGAAATTTCTAATTTCTGCGTGCATATTAAAATAAGAAAAAAATAGGCTTTTCGGAAAAAAAAATATAGCAAATTTTTATTTTTCATATTTTTTCAAATTATTTATATGAAACCGTATAAATTTAATATCAGAAACGAATTTGGCATCCTTGAGTTACACGAAAATGATACCAAACTTGACCACATAGCAAAACTTTATTTTTTACAAATTTCGGGGGTAGGGGGGGTCCCCTTATGTCAAAATTAAGCATCAAAAATTTAATTGGCTCCCCTTCCTAAATCAATCTGTGAGTCAAAAGGAGCAACTCTGCAAAAGGAAATTCCATCATCATCATTTGCCGTATAATTAAGTGAACACCAGGGACTATGCACGTTCATGTTGACAAAGTTTGAAGACACGCTTTGATATTTAGGAGACCTATTCTAGGTTTCATTAGTTTCCAAGTCATCTACTCAAAGGTTTCATGGAAGCAATTCATTACAGGTATATATTTGCCTTTGTGTTGTTTGACGGTAGAGTACAGTACTACTACTTGTCAGTAGCATATACCGGGTGTGGCCTGTAACACGAGCAAATAATTAAAACATGGATTGTACTGCTCAAACGGTGACAATTTTGTTCCACAACTTTTAAAAATTATGAAGTATTTAGACTTCCTATTTTTCATACAAAATAAATATTATCTTCAATGGACGCCATCGCCACGCCATATCATTGTGATTGACGTTGCTTGTCATGCCTTAAACATAACAAAATTCGCAATACATTGCGTCTTAGAATAAACTTTAAAGTGTATTAAAAATCAAACCACAAGTTATTTTTAAAAGTTGCTGAACAAATGTTGGTCTGTATGAGGAGTACAGCCTACAGTTAATTTTTTTGCTCGTATTACAGGCCACACCCGGTATAAGTTAATATATTATATTAACTTGTTTGTGTTTTCGTGACGTGCGATATTACAAAAGCTGAGCTTTAATGGAGTATTTTGAAATTTAGATATTTTGTTATTTAGATGGTTTCTATATTAATCGCGTTAATACATCTTAATATTTTTCTACTTAAATAAACATGAAAGAGACGCGTTCACCTAATTAGTCCCCTATCTTTAGCTGCGAAATCTATTTTTTTTAGGGTTCCGTACCCAAAGGCAAAACGGGACCCTATTACTAAGCCTCCGCTGTCCGTCCGTCCGTCCGTCCGTCCGTCTGTCACCAGGCTGTATCTCACGAACCGTGATAGCAGTTGAAATTTTCACAGACAGTGGGATAGCTAGCATGGGTGGCACCCGGGGCGGAAATTGTGGGTGTCACCCCAAAATTCAACCAAAATCTATAAATATAGGTATATATTTAAAAAAGTAAAAGTAATTTATGTTTAATATTCCATAGCTCACAATTTTACTCCATCGGTTTCATTTTAGATTCCATGAACTCTCACTTATCCACCCCTGGCGGGTGTTGCCTCTGCGCGCGTTCTATGACACGGGAAAGGACAGCATCCGCTCGGTGTAACCCACATTTCATAAGCATACATCGGATTCTAGGGGGCAAATTGTATGACGGGATCCCTATCCGTCATACAATTTGCCCCCTAGAATCCGATGTATGTTCATAAGTGTCAAAAGGGCATCTACGTGTTGGCCTGGGCTCCGCACACGCCTCCCAAAGGTCCGAGTCATCATTGTCCCATGAAAGATATACAAAGCATTTATGTTAAAAAAATTAAAAGCTTTTTTTGCCAAGTGCGAGATTTGGAGGAGATTCTGTAAAATCCCATTTCACAATAAAAATAAAGTTTCAAATAGTCCAGAGTGGTCCAGAGTCACCCAATTAGAAACAGTGACATAGTTTCTCAATTACAGAAATAATCACATAATAAAAAAACCCTTTCTGAATAAAAAACCTACGAGGCGCCAACATATTATTGTTACATAACAGTTGCCCACGAGGAACCCGAGAGATTTTAACCACGCATTTCTGAGACCAAAATAAGGAAAAAATACTAAAAGAGTTTACGTCAATTTCGCCAAAAAAAAAATATTTTCGTTTTTTTGTACGTATTTGTACATAAAATGTAAATATTCTATAATTTTTAAAACTGTCACCCAAAAATAATTTTAACTTTTTTTTGTTAATTACAGAAATAATCACATAATTAAAAAAAAAAACCTTTACAATGGTCCCGAATTAAAAAAAACCTACGAGGCGCCAACATATTATTGTTACATACTTACCAGGTCCCCACGAGGGACCCGAAAGATTTTAACCACGCATTTTCGAGGCCAAAAGAAGGAAAAAATACTAAAAAAGTTTACGTCATTACGGAAAACATTTCTTTTTTCGATTTTTTGTACGTATTTGTAGATAAAATATAAATGCTATTTGTAAAACTATCACTCAAAAAGAACTTTAACTTTTTTTGTAAAACCTACTTTTTGCAAAGTGTACTTGTCACTTGACTAAGTCCCATATTAGCAACATCGTCATCAAAAAAAACATTTTGCACTAAGTAACAATAAAAACACAACAATAAAAATAACGAAGGCGGGTTCATAGACGAAATCAAGCGGCGCATGGCGATTACTAGGTCTGCTATGAACAAAATGAAAAAGATTTGGGGTAATAGGAACATTACCAAGAAAACCAAGACTCGTTTACTGCCTAATATTCCCCATTTTCCTTTATGCGTCGGAGACATGGACCCTTCGTGAAACCGAGAAGAAAAGAGTTGACGCTTTGGAGATGTGGTGCTGGAGACGGATGCTAGGAGTATCGTGGACAGAGTTTCGTACAAATGACCATATTAAAAGAACTCGGCATCAGACAGCGCCTATCAACCACAATGGAGTCACGCATTCTGACTTTCTTCGGCCATGTTTCTCGTCGTGGTAATGACTCCATAGAGCGTCTCGTAGTGCAGGGAAAGGTCGAAGGCACCAGGCCACGTGGTAGATCACCAATGAGATGGACAGACCAGATCAAGGCCGCAACTAAGTGCTCGGTTTACGAATGTACCCGGAAAGCTGCAGTCCGCGACGAATGGAGCCGTATTAGCAAGATCATCATTCACTCATCGAGATTCACAATGATGACCACGACTACTCTGGCAAGAGTGTACCGACTAAGAAGAAGAACAATAAAAATTTTTTTTTTAGTTGGCTGGTGGTACTGAAACTAGGCGAATTCCAAAACAGTTTATACGACATTTTAGTCTTTACTATACTGTCAAAATCTCTCCTCGTGGGCACGTTGTATATTATTTCCTTAATGCCGGCTGTGCAATCTCCCACAGTTTTACGAATTTTTATAGATGGCACTAGTGATGTTCACGGTCGGGCGGGCCGCCGCCGCCGCGCCCCCCTAGCTACGCCACTGTTCACAGATGATGTATTTCTGTTGCCGCTATAACAACAAATACTAAAAACAGAATAAAATAAAGATTTAAGTGGGGCTCCCATACAACAAACGTGATTTTTGACCGAAGTTAAGCAACGTCGGGCGGGGTCAGTACTTGGATGGGCGACCGGTTTTTTTTTTTGCCATTTTTTGCATTATGGTACGGAACCCTTCGTGCGCGAGTCCGACTCGCACTTGCCCGGTTTTATTTGCATATAGAAAATAAACTCAAACGCGTGCATGTAATTTAAACACATAATAAAAACCAATCAAACTGCATGATCCTTAATACCTGCGACATAAGGCCGCTTTTTCTTTGACAAAAAGTTTTGTAAAGGCACGTGGCACACACGCGACAGGCACGCTCATATGTTTATTATAAAGTAAGAAGCTTTACAAAACTCTTATTGCGCATTATTCATTATTCAAATATGAACTTTAGGGTTTTAGGATAAGGTTTCAATTGATTTGTAGTTTTGGGTATAGATACGACCCCATGCGAAAGTTAGTTTTGGTAATAGGCAAAAATATGTAATTGCTTTTAAGCATTGTGCTTCATAATCTGTCCCTTAGAAAGTAAGATTGACAGTTCTTTGAGCTATTTAATCCTTCGTAATTACTCGTTATTGCTTATAAAACATAATGTAAGCTTGTGAAGTATTTGCTTCACAACATCCAATTGTGTTAAAATTGCGGACTATAGGAGTTGAGAATGTTCTCGGAAACAGCGAAGTTTCTCGAATCCTGAAACTTTTCAATTGAGTTGAAGGTTTGGGGAAATTTGTGCTTATTGTCGGTAATTTCTTACTTGTTGTATATTGTTTTTGTTTTATATCGGAATTTTTATTTAGATTGTATGCCATACTGTCGTCATGTCGTGTAAAAACCGGCCAAGTTCGAGATGGAATCGCGCACGAAGGGCTCCGTACCATTACGCAAAAAACGGCAAAAAAATCACGTTTGTTGTATGGGAGCCCCACTTAAATATTTATTACATTTTATTTTTAGTCTTTTAGTCATCTGTGAAAATTTCAACTAGCTATCACGGTTCATGAGATATATACAGCCTGGTGACATACAGACGGACAGATAGACAGACAGACAGACAGACGGAAAGCGGAGTCTTAGTAATAGGGTCCCGTTTTTACCCTTTGGGTACGGAATCTTAAAAATTAGACTAGTACGATTCTAATTTACCAATTTGTTATGGTTTTTAGCTGGTTTTGATACGACTTTGACGAGCGTCATGGTCTCATGGTGATTGGCGCGCCTCTCACCCACGACTTTCACTTCATTTCGCTCGTCGCCTTAAAGCTTGCACCTAAATTTTAAATACATATACATACTTCCTTTTCATAGCATTAGAAAAAGACTAGAGTCAGACCAAGAATAGTCTGCAGCGGATTTGATAGCCCACGCAGTGAAAGTGTTATTTTAAACGTCAAACTTGTATGAAATTATGACGTATAAATGACACTTGCACTGCGTGGGCTATCAAATCCGCTGCAGACTTTTTTTGGTCCGACTCTACGGGATCTTGACGTGCCTCTTTATTGAAAAACACTTTTGAAAAATAATATTTTGTCAAAAATTTCATTTCTGGTACAAGCTTTTATCGCTGACTGTACTTTTCTTACGACAGACAACTAATACTCATCGAGACAATTCTAAAAACCCCTAACACAATTAGGTTGCGTTGTTTCATCACAGAGTTCCTATGGCCACCTCCTGTCTCCATCATCAGATCAGCTCGATGGTACCATAATATTGCATTGTCATCCGATTTATACATTCATGCAAAATTTTAGCTCAATTGGAAACCGGGAAGTGGATCAAATTTAAGTTGCAAGATTTGATTACAGACAACGGGACAGGTGAAACTAAATAAAAGCTTGTAATAAGTCACAGCAATGTAACAAAACAATTATAAATCTTATATGTTCATTTACATTCTTTTGGTTTCATTAGTAATAGTTAGTACTATTTTTTTAAAAGCGTTTTTCAATAAAGATAGACACGCGTCAAGATCGCGTAGTCTTTTCCTAATGCAAAAAAAAACGAGGTATAGCTTTTATTTTATTTTATTACACGTTTAACAGGTTAACTGGAAGAGATCCCACAGAGAATTCACTCTGTAACTGTGTTTCTCGTGTTTTTATTTATAATTACAATAAAGTATATACCTAGGGGAGCCGGGGGCTTGTTGTAACAGTTTTAGGAAAGAGGCCTGTATTGTCTAAAATATGTATAATTTTATGATTCTAAGTCTATCTATCTAAGCACTAATTTCGATTTCAAAATAATTTTAAATGTTTACGCATCTTTTACACCAGACACTTTTTGTTGTTGCAACTTACCCCGTATTTGACTCCACAAGACAGGCGTAGCCTAGTGTGGCAGTCATAGGTTAAGAATATCTTGTAAACTTTTTGGCAAATAAAACTATTTTTATTTGTACGTCTTTCCCATCACGGAACAATGGTGTTCCGGACCTTTTTATTTTTTTTTCAATACCTGGTCGAAACACAGCTCCTATGCACATCCACTCGCTTCGATGTCTGGCGGGGCAATGGCGGTGTTTACGTTATTCCTCGAGTTATAAGAACGTCATTCAGCAAAAAAAAAATTATATGTTTTTAATTCCCCGTCAAAATTGAGCGTTACTATTAAACCTGTTACTTTAAGCGCCCGGCTCCCCTACATACATACATATATCTACACATACACACATATCTATACACATATACATACACATATCTTATACACATATCTTATGGATATACATATCTTATGGCTGCCGGCTGTTTTAATTAACATTAGTACTTCATTTAAATTTCAAGTACATGTGTCTAATTTAAAAATACAACAGACGTGTGGTATTTACTATGTAAAGTAAAATTAATTAGTCACGATATGAAATATTAATCCTAGCAAAAATATTATTCGTCCTCGGCCACCGACCTAACATAACAAAGCGTCGGGCACTTCGTTACATTTGGTTCTATTTCTAGTTTACTTAGAACATCCACTAATTACTTCATTTACTGGAGTAAAATGAATATTTGATTAGGGTACAGTGACTTGCAATAATATGTTACACAATGAAGGCCGCAAAAATATCTGATACGATCTTATTTGTAGAGCCATAGCGTGTCACATATTTTTGCGGCCTTCGAATAGTAACATATAAAATCGAATAGAATCGTAAAAAAATAAAATTAATACCATAAGTCCCAATACATGTAAATGAAAATTTACACATTTTCCTTGTCTGTGTCTGTATTTCCACTACTGCTACCACTTTACTGCTGATTTACTCAACTGAATTTGAAGAGATTTAGCTTGTATGGCACAGGTTACATTTACATTTATAATATTTAAAACTTTCGCGTTTTGAACACATATTAACTCACATTTACCCGCGACCACGATCAGTGAAACCTGTGTCGAAACATCGTAAAATATGTAAAGGTAAGAAAATAAATTCGCGATTGATCCATCTATACTATAATGATGGAGGTATAATAATAATAAAAGGTTGAGTAACTTGTTTTTTTTAATATTGTGTGTTCTTTATTCGCTGTTGTGGCAATAAATACATCTTCTTCTTCTTCTTCTTCTATAAATGTGAGTTAATACATTTACATTTGGTTGGATATTTGCGTTCTGGCGGGAGAGGAAAGAAATGACGCAGATACTTAACATGAAAGAGGAGCCGCTCGCACAGCTTGTATAATTAGTATCTACCTGTAAACATTAATTTAAACATTTGTTAATTTAACAAATAACATAACATTCATAACATTTGTTTATTTAATTTGTTAGTTAACGACCTCCTAATAGATAGACTATATAAGTAGTCGGTGCGGTAGTGCCTGCCTATGAAGCTCGGTCTTCGGTTCGAATCCTGGTAAAGGCATACGTATGTTAGTGTGTTTAATCACAAACTATTCCTGAGCTTACTATGGGACTAGGTCGTTAGATTTGTGTAAGATTGTCTCACAATATTTATTTATACCTAATGTATACCTATTGATATCTATGATATTACTTACAGTCTTCATTTTATTGATGAGACCGGAATACATCAAAATAAATAGGTAGGTATATCGTATCCCAATTATATTAAATAAATATGTAACAGGTCATAAAATCTGAATGCCGCTCAAAATTGAATTTTTATGATCTTTTATTTTAAGTTATGATGTTGACTGTATGTGACTGTGTAAAAGCCACGTTTATGGTATGTAACAGTGTTGGCCGAAAGTTAATCCAAATTGAAAATGCTGGCCATTAACCATTATAAATTGAACCGTAATCTGTAATCGTCCGTTACGGTTTAAGGTTCAATTTATAATGGTTAATGGCCAACATTTTCAATTCGCATTAACTTTCGGCCAACACTGGTATGTAAGCTAATATTTCATTAAATTGTATTTTTTCATCGCCCCCAGGGCAACGAACGCATTAACGAAACTAAACAAACAGAATTAAGTAGTTTTAATATTAAGTAATTAAGTTCTTAGTTGTGGCTTTGTTTAGCTTAGTTTTAATTTAGTTTAGTTTAAAGTTAATTTTAATGTAATTTATTAATTTAATGATTGAGTATGTTTAGGTATAAGTTTTAATTTCTAATAGGATTAGTTGTATTGATGGTTTATGATGTAATATTTGAAGTAGGTATGTGACGCAGTAATTAAGTAGTTTTAATATTAATATTAATCACTTACTAGCCGTCACCCGCATTTGTGGCCGAGTGCTGGAAGTCTTTAAAATGTTTCAACCGCATTTTCACCCCAGATGAATTTAAAAAGTCCTTTTTTAGTGGTTTTAACTAATATCAATCGAAGAATACCTAAGGTAAACGTACTAGTGCTCGTCACGGTCCCAGTACATGTCCTCTTTAAACTTAAGTCATTGTCAATAGAGGTGACAGCAGGGTGTCATCTATTGGGAATTAGCATGTCGAGCCCAAGTACGTTTACCATAAATATGTATACCTAAGTTCCAATTTTCAAGGTATTAAGGTTTTCAAAGGATATGACTATACATTACGTTGTATAACAGTATCAATTACTTATATAAATTAATACGTAGTGGGAATATAATAATATTGTTGCTTGTTATAAGTTAGAGTACAAGTTGAACATTAACAGTTCAAGTTTTGTATAATTCACGGTTAGTTTCACTAAACTTATATGGCCCGTGATTAAATTTTGTATTGTTTTCAAGCCCCCGATATTTCGTCGCAGTTATAATAAATATACATCTTGTTCACTATTGCCTGCAGAATTAAAGAACACATCGCTGTGGTCAAGAACAAATAAAATAAATAACAAGGAAGAGCGGTGCCTCTTAACACAGGTATTTATTACTTAAGAAGAGGCGCCAACACTTACAACTCTATAAGTACTTCTGAATAAATATTTTTTCATTTTCATTTTTTTCATTTTTAAGAACAATGACGCTCGCAAGTCAGCTATAATTAGTGATGTGCCGATGAGAACGTTCTCGTTTCTAAGAAAAAATTTCCAACTTTCTCTAGAACGTTCCCTTATTAGCATAAATTAAGTTATGAACAATCTTATTTTTTTTAATGGAATGACTTATTTACTTTTGTTCTGTTTATACCTTTTGCCTCGAATAACTTGTTTTAGGCAATTTTACTCCTGGTTTTTTTATTAATTAGTATTATTTTTTATATTGCTATGAATGGTGCCAAATATTTGCTTTTATGCTTCCATGGTATTTGTCTTATCTCCTACACTAAGCGATTAAACAAAAGAATTCATCGCTTTTGCGACGAAAGGGTAAAACTCTCAAAGAACATTTCCGAAAAATTTCCGGGAACGTTTCCGATAGATTTCTCTGTTCTCGGGAAAATTTCGTGAACGACATATCGTCAGCTGGAATATTGCTCAGCAATATGACGCAGGTGAAGACGCGGGCAGAAGCTGGTACTAATAAATATATTTATTTTATTACATATTTTCATAATTCTTCTGTAAAAACTTCATGTCGTTTATTTTTTGTCTAGATCAAACGATAGTATTAAAATATTAATAATTTATTTAGTTAAATGAAGTGTGAATGATTGAATGAAACTAATTTCTTATATACAGATTTAAATTTAGATATTGTGTAATAAATCATTCAGTAATTATTTCATTTGAGTCTTGTCTATTAGATAATTCAGAAGAAAAATGATTTAGAAATAAAGATGACCTATTCATCTTGTAAATGAATAAGTTTCGCATTTAATGAATAAACGTTATTCTTATTTTATAAAAAAAATCAGACCAAGCTTACTCTGCTCTGTATAGACTTTGATGGTAGGTAAATACAGATGTAGTGCATAATTATTTTTCTCCGTATTTTCACGGAAACGCACGAAGGTCGGCTCGATTCGGAAAATGAATTAGATTTCTACTAGACTTCAACAAGTTACGATACGGATAATTTAAAGATATTTGTAAGATAGATATGTCAAATTTGACGTTTCCGCGATTCTGGAGGTCCTCTTGAACGATTTCGACAAGTTATGACTTAGATATCCAAGTCACATCTAGTCGATATCTAATGTAGATCTAGTTGATCTCTAAATCGTTGCAAGATCTTGTGATTATCTCGAAATCCGAATAGGCCTGTGTGTCTTGCTAGTTCAGTTCAGTCAGTCTCTCAAAAAGTACTGATGACAAATACGAACGTTTCCGAGAAATTACGAAGGAAAACAATTATGCACTACATCTGTATCTTTATGATCAAGGAATATAATTATATTAATTATTTTGACGACCGGTCTGGCCTCGTGGGTAGTGACCCTGCCTATGAAGCCGATGGTCCCGGGTTCGAATCCTGGTAAGGGCCTTTATTTGTATGATGATACAGATATTTGTTCCTGAGTCATGGTTGTTTTCTATGTATTTAAGTATTTATATATTATATATATCGTTGTCTGAGTACCCACAACACAAGCCTTCTTGAGCTTACCGTGGGGCTTAGTCAATTTGTGTAAAAATGTCCTATAATATTTATTTATTTATTTATTTTTATCTATTTATCAGTGATCAAAGATTCCGGTGCTTAATTTCCGATAAAATCATTGGTCTGACTATTATATAATTTACTTTAACAGCAATCAGTATGAATTCTTACAATCATTTGACAAATAATGTAACAGCACCAGTCATGGGACATTTAAGAGGAAATTTGGAGTACATATTTGTGATATTTCCCTGATACATGTAAATGGTCTACCTCTTAGCGTGTTACAAGATGAATGTCCTATCCGTCTTTCATGTTTCAGGCGTGTTGTAACAAAGATACTGCAATGAGTTTCCAAATACTTAACAAATTAAAACTATGTTTTTTTTCTCCAATCATGGACACCAAAGCTCCAGTAATGGAACCCCGGTAATGGACTTGGATCCAGTAATGGGCCCCCTATAATGGACATTGCTCTAGCAGTATAAAATATTGAAATAGGGAATAAGTTATGGCAATAAAATCAATTTTTGGTATAAGCTTTTATCGTTGAATGTATTTTTCTTTCCACAGACAATTATGATTGTATTAGACCGATCGAGACAATTCTAATATACCCAAACACAATTAGTTAGCGTTTATCGCAGAGTTCCCATAGCCACCTCCTGTCTCCATCATCAGACCAGGTCCATGTTATCATAATATTGCATTATCATTCGATTGCATACTTAATTACGTATACAAAATTTCAACTCAATCGGAAATCGGAAAGTGGGTCAAATTCAGCTACCAAGATTTGACCCACACTAACTAACAGGGCAAGTTAAATAAAAGTTTGGAAAAACGATATTAATTTATCCGAAGTCCGAGCATACCTCCTGGCCCCAATTTCACATCGGTGACAGGTGCGACGAATTGTAAAATCACTGTTGCTGACGTCACAGGCATCCATGGGCTACGATTACCACTTACCATCGGGCGGGCCGTACTCCTGTTTGCCACCATCATTGTATTATTAAAAAAAACTTTATTATATCGGATAAAAACAGATATTTCTCTTGCGAGGTTTCTGACAAGTGTCAAAGATTTAGAAGAATTGTAGGTAATTCTTGACAGGTAATGAGTTATATGTCGGAATTTCGTGACAATTGTAGTGTTTCTTGTGACAATTGTCAGAAGTGTAATAGTGTAAGCAAACGCTTGCCTTACACTATTGTCTGCTTTTAAGAAATCGTATTGACAACCCATCCGTTCTGGAGCGTATGCGTATTTTTACCCCAGACAACTACATAGCTGCAGTAGGGCGTAGCGCACGTAGAGCCAGAAACCTTTTTGCATATCCAAATGTTCGCACCTATCACGGTTCAAACGCACCCACGTACCGAGCAATAGAATTACTAAATAACTTCATAGCTACAGTCCAAAACGCAGACATATTCGCAGACAAGTGGCCGTCCCTACAACGTAGTATCAGGATTTTTTTAAACTCTACCTATGTTATTTAATATCAGATTCTTTTTTTTATCTCTATGTAACTTAGTAATACATAATATGTATGTTCAATTATAAAGATAAGTGTGTAATACAATAAGTGTACCTACTAATTTTATGATACTGACTGATACTGACAACATATATGTACCTAATTAACAGTATAAGTGCCTTGGCTTGAGCTGTAAACTTATACATAGTGTTTGAATAAAGAATAAAGAATAAAGAATAAAGAATTATGTAAATTGTCCCATCATAGGAGGTATGCAGTTTTACAGCTCCTATAATGGGATTGGGCCAAATACCACTATTTTTTACATCTGTGGAGTCACAACATAGTGTGTTGTATACCTTATCTCATGATAAATGCAATTAACAAAACACATTCTAGTTTTCGTCACGTATCAATTAATTAAAATTTAATAAATTAACTCACCTCTTTTAGCGAAGCTGTTAAGAATTCATAGTGGTATTTTTTTTCAGTGACACGACAACTTTTGGGTTGTCGCCAATTTCTTAAAAAGTAACCGAATTTATTAAAAATTCAAACTGAAACAGCTCTAGGACTCTTATTTATGATAAAATATAGCTAGTGTTTATAAACTACTTTTAGATACTTATTTTAGACGATTTGTGGTTTTTTGTCCCATTACCGGTTCCACGTCCATTATAGGGTATACTACATTACCTAGGTATATACAGCTACTGTGTTTTATTGTAATTAATAAAACAGCTTATTATTCATAACAGTAGCCCATAAAGTTTTCATTATCATTTAAGTACCCTTAAAAATATTACATTCCAAGTACTTGGTAATTTAGGATCCTGAATATTTCACTTAATCATTTTATAGGTACATACGATACATTAAAAGTAGCTGTTATTGAAGAATCAACTTTAACTAAACGCATTATAGTTCAAATTTTAATTTTAAAATAAAAACAATTGCAGGGGTGTATTATATTCAATGACTTCTCAATCATTGCATTCGGAACGATCCCTCAAATGCATAAAGTTTACATTCAATTACAATCCATTGCAATTTCAATCATATTGTATTCCTTTAAAATCCATAATCGCTTACCAAGCGTTACCCTATTGCAAATAACACCTTAGTACTTTCATTTTTAAGTTCACAATTGGTTGCAAAACCGTATTTTTAAGGGGGTTGGATGCGTACGCGGCAAATTAAGAAAGGGCGTAAATGTATGGAGTTTTCATGGCATTTATGACGTTTTAGATCTGGCTAGTTTTGGCACGTGGCAGCGTGGGATCGGCGCGAGCGCGCTTTCCCACATCGGTTTGACACTTTGCTTTGGTTACACAGAAATTAAAAGAAAATTAGCTTTTCACGATTTTTATCCTACCAAAAGTAATTCGGTCCTTATTCTTAAAGTTATATGATGTAAAATTGAATGAATGACGTGAAGATTACAGAGAAAAAAAATATTTGTCTGGAATATAGTGATAAAATGACATAGTCCGTCCCCCTATGATTCACGTTTTTTGAACAGGAAATTAGATGCCAGTTTGTTTACTTCCTGTAACTTATTGGTTATACTCTTAGAGCATTTAATAACTGGAGTCGCTTTTAGTTGCTTACCCCTCGGCCGAAACCTTGCACAACTGTGCAAACTTTTGTTTGGACTGACGTTTATCTGACATGGCTATTTGTACGTTGCGTACAAAATAGCCATACATTTGACGTGCCCCTCCCCCGCAAAAATTGGCAGACTGTTTTGTACAAAAAATTACAGACAAGGCGTCTCCAGTTACTAAATGCTCTAAGGTTATACTAGTACGTATCTATCATAATTATCGTTTGACAACAATAGTACCAACTATTTATATGACTAATGCGAAAAGCTTTAATGATAAATGATAAATAAAATCGAATCGGCTTTCTGGTTTTCTTATCGTTACAAGACTAGGCTGGGGTCAAATGAACGAGATAAAAAAATGAACAAGTAAAAAAAATATTGTCATATGCACTTACAAAAACAAGTGAAACACCACCAAAAACATTTTTATGTAAAATTTTGCCAAGACGAGACCATATGGCTCGCACTGTCAAAAAGTTATCAGATCTCATGTAGAGCCAAGATTCTAACTCTACACGTCCTAACTCTACTACCAGCCCTAACTTGACGACCGGTCTAGCCTAGTGGGTAGTGACCCTGCCTGCGAAACCGATGGTCCTGGGTTCGAATCCCGGTAAGGACATTTATTTGTGTGATGAACACAGATACTTGTACCTGAGCCATGGCTGTATGTAAAGTAGTGAAGATCGATATCTAAGTAGACTTTACCTCAATAATGACGTGACAGTTAACACGCACCGATAATGTTGTATAACAGCGAAAAGATAAATATTCCTAATGCAGTAAACGAACATTATTTATAAATATTACTAATGCGTCTATATTTAATGTGCTACCAGGAAATGACGGCGCCAGCACATGGATAACGGTGACTTGCGTAAATGACTCAATTAATTATAATCGTTTGAGTCAATAATTAAAAATAAATATACCTAAATTAGACTTTATAGAGGCCGTCTATGGTAGCTCTGCAACGACTCGTGGCAAAGTGCGGAAGTCCCATAATAAACGTCAAAGCTCCACTCCATAACATTTTTTGGGGACAAAAAACAAGACAATGAAAAGAATTTTGACCCCTTTTTTATGTGTGCGAGCGCCACACACAATTTTTTTTCTCTAGTTTTATCTGCAATCACTCAGACTATAAGCAGATTGGTTGAGTGCTTTTTATCATGACGAGCGAGCGAGCTACACACAATATGAAAATATATTATTTGCTGTCAAGAAACCCGATTAAGGGCCCGATTCGGATTTTGAAATAGACATCTACTAGATATCTTTTAGACGTCACCAAGATACGATAACGATATGTTTAAGATGTAACCTGTCAAATTTGACATTTATGCGATTCTGGAGATACTCTTGAACGATTTCCACAAGATATGATTTAGAGATCCAATTCACATCTAATAGATATCTAACACTATCTGACGTAAAAGTGACACTGGTTGCCCGAATTGAGCTGCAAAAGAGAACTAGTTGAAATCTAAACTATAACGTATCTAGAATGGATCTAGTACGTGTCGTCTCTTGTGAATATCTTGAAGTTCGAATACGGCAGTATGAAAGTTCGTGTAACCACGTCTGTTTTACCTTTTTTATAAAGAAAGCTTTGAAAAATACTTTTACAAAAGAAACTACGCTAACGAAACACGTGTACCTAAAGTAATTAGGTGAAATATAATCCACGTGTAAATAAAATGTCCAGGCTTATCTAATTTATTTTTCTATCACAAAATGTTTTTTTCTCGCGTACAAAAGAAAATATCTGCCTAGACTAGACAAAGGTAAAGGTAAAATACGGCGGAAAAAACACCAACAATGATTGTATTTGTAAAAAAATAAATGTTAGTCTAGTT
Source organism: Cydia splendana (assembly GCF_910591565.1). Classification (NCBI taxonomy): domain Eukaryota; kingdom Metazoa; phylum Arthropoda; class Insecta; order Lepidoptera; family Tortricidae; genus Cydia; species Cydia splendana. Next base: position 23,453,035 of record NC_085963.1, read on the forward strand.
CTTTAATAAAATAAGATTTATTTGTCAAACACATTTTACAAAGAGGTCACTTTTGTGTACAATAGATCATAAGTTAACGACCCGGGTACGAGTACATACTCGTATACACGGTGGCCAAAAAAAAACAACGGGTTGCACTCCGGGAGTGCCGGCAGAAGTGAAAACTCAATGACATCGTAACAGTTTTTCGATCAGGTCACGTGTCCGTCTTACGTCTCACGAATCTTATGGTCACGTGACCCCTCGCGAGTTTAACATTTTTTCCCCATCACAAAAAGTGCACAGCGCCGCTAAAGAAGTTTTCACTTCGATAACTGCATTCCCGTTGCCAGGGAGATTTTGGGATTATATTGAGCAACTTTTACTAGGAAACTTTGCGATTTCTACAAGAAAGACGCGAACGAATGAAAACCATTTCACATTCCTTTATAGTCATTCGATTTGGAACCATAAGGCCTCATTCAGACGGGGCGAGAACTCGCATGCGAGTTTTATTACATTGCGGGTTTTGATCGGTCGGTTGAATTGGACGTAACCATCAGTCCGCAATGTAACTAAAATCGCATACGAGTTCGCGCGCCGTCTAAATCAGCCCTTACTCTTATTGTAGGTGCATTTTGGTTTTAAGTATGATGATGGCATGTTGCTGCTATTGACTTAAAGGTTAAGCATACAAAAAATGTGTATGACCCTTATCGATTGTCTAAAGGATGACTCACGCTAGACCGGGCCGGGGCCAGGCCGGAGCCACCAGCGCAGCGCTTCATTTTCTATGGAATGCACCAATCAGCCGTCATAGAAAATGACATGTCGGACGCCTCGGCCCTGGCCCGGCCCGGTCTAGCGTGTGTCATCCTTAAAACTTCAACACCTTTTATGTCCTTGACATGCCACGTGTTTCTAAACAAACCTAGCAAAATTAGGCCAAAATATTCAAGGACTAGTTACCTAACTTGTTTCGTCCCAGGTGTCGAAGTTAGGAAGCTACACAAGCGACAATAAAGTCATATTGTTTTTAGGATTCCGTACCCAAAGGGTACTTGTTACATTCACGCCTCATACATGAAAAAATGTGTCCCAAAATTTCGTATGAAAAAATATTTTTCCAGTGCGTCACGTTCATACAAATAAAAAAATTATTCATACAAAAATGTGACGATCTGGAAAGGAAATCTTGGGACACATTTTTTCATGTATGAGGCGTGAATGTAGGTACAAATGATTCTGAGAAAAATGAGCCCAAGAAGTCAATATTTTGAAGACATGAATGAAATGTACATTTATTTGGAAAACGCTCAGCTACGCGAGCGAACTTAAAATTTCTCAACCTATTAAAACTGAACTAACCAGGAGAGTGGCACATGGGAATGACTTTAGGCATTAAGTCCGCTATTCGTATAATATTTTATACTATCTTGTACCATATAAAGTTTAAATCAATAAATTCCCACCGATATATTGCGCAATAAAGTTTAAATAACTAAAACCCCACCGACCACGTCTGCATTGATTAAATGTTTCGTTTCACGTTTATTTTCCCCTCACAAAAGTTGGCAAAATCCCTGTTTGCACACGCCGTTTGCACACCGTACACTGTATACAAACAGTGTACCTACGCCGCGCCGATAACTTACCTTGTACCTTGTTGTTTATGTATGAGCACGAACCTGTGAGTTATTTTTATTTGCATTTTTGAGGTATTTTAAAGACAATATACATTTACATTGAATAATAAATAATCATTTCAGCTTATTATAAAATACGTCCCACTGCTGGGTACAGGCCTCCTCTCATGCGCGACGGGGCTTGGACTTATAGTCCCCATCACGCTAGCCCAATGCGGATTGGGAACTTACGTTGAATATTTTAACATAACTACCTAGGACATAGATGTCGTAGATAAATAGGTACATTTTCAATCGAAATTGGGAGAATATAATCAAAATTCTCTTCTTAATCAATACGGGTTGATTTTCTACGGGAAGATATTAAAATAAGAGCGGGCGGGGCGGCGGAAAGCGCCGAAATTTTAAAACGTAACAAATATATGTAAGAGCCTCGGTAGAGAGTACCATTTTGTACCATTTGGAGTTAAAACTCTAGGTCCATGGGGTACCAGCGCGCATAAGTTATTCGCAGAAATTGTGAAGCGTCTGGTTGACGTAACTGGTGAGTTGGTGACCGAAGAGCTGGCGGCTACCTCGCACAACGTATCAGCATTGCGATACAGCGAGGAAATGCTGCCAGCATCCTTGGTACAATGCCTCAAGGGCCTATTTTAGATTTAAGCTAGTTATTAATTTCTTTTAGTAATACCACTGTATATATCTTGTTTGTACTTATATAATAAAATTATGTATATATATACGAATGTAGGTATAACTATGAGCAACTTTTGTTATGAGAGTAACCATGAAAAAACTTTACTAATGTTTCGTACTAAAGTTCAGTTTGACACAATTGTATGTACCTACCTAGTACCTATAGGATCTTATTTTATAATTTCATAGTTGATCAACCTATGATAATGACGCTATGATTTGTAAATTGATTGCCCTCATCATTACCGATTGAAGGATCTAATGTGTTAACAAGATACTTACGCCCACGATTCCCGACAATGCCGATAATAGGGTATTTGACTGCATTTAATAGTTATTTGTACAACAAGAGATCAAAGTTTGATATTTCTTCGAGTGCTTATTTTGAGTCCCGTGCAAGCGAAAGATTCTATGATCTCTAATTTAGAATCTTGAGCGTAGTAAGGGATTCAAAAGCGCACGAGATGTAAATAACTTTGATCTCGTGTAGTACACAACATTTTTCACCCTAAGCAGTGAGAACATACCTAGAGCGACAGAGATAATAGAACCCAAGTATATCGAACTTGTATTAGACCCCGCATGTTGAAATGACATTTGACGATAAAGGTAACTTGAATGTCATTTTGTCTCACTCAGTGAGCAAAATCGCATTTTGCTCACTGTTTTTAAGAAGCAAAGTACCCTTGTTCGAGCTGCTGAGGTGAAAAATAAATTATTTTACACCATGCATGAAATAAAGTACCAGAAGATTAATAGAGAAACCTAGAGAGCAGTTATTTTTAGACACAATTTCTATTTTTAAACCCGTATAAAACAGTAAAGAGTAGGTAATTTGATTGTGACGTCACATGCTAGTGTTTCATATAGAATAGAATAAAATAGAGTAGAATAGAATAGTATTTATTCGTAAGCACAAACAATCGAGACATCGAGATCGAGAGAATCTAGAGAAATATAAATTCCATAGTAGGAAAATGGTTTTGATAGTTCGAAAAAAGAAACTGATTTGACTAGTAGTCAAATACTCTAGTAACACAGAAACTCATATGAAACAGTACCACTAGTGTAAATTTAATTCGTAAGCGTGGCATGACGTACGCGTTTGCGGTAAGTGTCATTTTGTATGGGATTTTGAGTTTCAAAAACGTCCCGCTTGGCGCGCTGTTCCAAATCCCATACAAAAATAGACTTAACGCAAACGCGAACGCTCGTCCTGCTATCGAATAAAATGGACACTAGGGGCCCGATTCGGATTTTGAAATAGACATCTATTAGACATCTTTAAGACATCACCAAGATACGATAACGATATGTTTAAGATCTAACCTGTCATATTTGACATTTGCGCGATTCTGGAGATACTGTTGAACGATTTCCATAGGATATGACTTAGAGATCCAATTCACATCTAATAGGTATCTTATTCTATCTAACGTAAAAGTGACATTGGTTGCCCGAATTGCGCTGCAAAAGAGAACAAATTGATATCTAAACTATAACGTATCTAGAATGGATCTAGTACGTGTCGTCTCTTGTGAATATCTTGAAGTTCGAATACGGCAGTAGGGGTTCAGATATGTAGTGAAAAATAAACTTGGTGACGCATGACGCATTACCTAAAGCATAACCTCAATATTTCTAAAGGCTCAAACAAATGTATTGACAGACAATTCACCTACTCCACTTTTTAAGTGTTCTAAAACACCTTCGATAAAGCCAGGTTCACTGCTCTCCATACAAAATACGCAATAGACGAAACCATTTGATAAAAAGCTTTTACTTTAAGACAAAAAAGTAGCAAAATGTATCAGAATTCTTGGCGGTTAAGACCTTTTATATTGGAGCTGTCGCACCCAGGTTATCCACTAATGGTGTTGACCGGATTTGTGTGCAATGTGGGGCGACTTTGGCTTCAGGGCTACACAGACAGCTATAGATATATGTACAAGCAAACAGAGATACAATAGTACCTATGCATTGTACTATATGCCTAAATTAACATATTTACAGTAAGTTCGCGTTAAGTACTGCCTGCAACATAAATATGCGACGCTCGTAATTGTATAAATCGCATGTAAACAATATTAGCCTATAAATAAGTTATGTTTAGATTAACTTACGCTCTATGTACATATATTTTTTTTTTTTTTTTTACTGATGAAAACTCATTTATTGTAAAATAAGTGTTATAAAATGAATACAAAACTAAAATTAAGTACAACTAAAAACTAAAGCTAAAAACTAAAAATATTTATCAAAACTTTGCGCCCTTGGTAAGGTGCCCATCACGCAGGCAGCGTTCCCGCGCTGGATTGCTATGGCCAATCTTTGCGCGAGAAAGCTGCCCGCGCGATGGTCACCTGTGGCCTGCCTTAGGCGTTTGCTGAGCTCCTTGTGGAGCCCCCGAGCCCCCCTACCCCACGGACCTAGTGTCTCGAGTCGAGATGGGTAGTGAGTAATTACTCACGGGTAAATACCGAGTAAATACTCAGTATTTACTCAATATACCCGTATTTACTCGTTTATACCCAAATTGGTGGATATAAACTATTTAGAGTGCTGAAAGGGGCATATAAATTTGAAATATAGGTGTATTATGGAAGCCGCTACTGGATTAAGTACTCAAAATTGTAAGAAATGTATTTTTTAGAGGGGCACTCCATACATGTAACTAATTGTCATGAAAAAAAAATTCATAAGCCACCAACGTGTTGCACATCATTAAATTGGTCTTTAAAAATAACTGGAATGTTTCTAAGAACATTTTTGGATAAAATTAATATTTTTGGAAAAAAACCGTTTCGAAAGGCCAAAATAATGGTTATCTCTCTATAACTTTAGAACCAATGTTCAGAAAAAATATGATAACATTTCGGGAGATAAGCCGTATAATAGAGTACAAAAAACAATATTTTGAACATGATCGGCTGAGCCATTTTTGAGTTTTCTTTAAAAAACCCTTAATAAAAGGTCGTAAGTGCCGCGTAAACACGCACTTTTGCGCGACATGCAGTTATCTAGAACATCGATAGAATTGAAGTACCATATTTTTAAAGTAAATACCTTCTTATTTTAAACAAAATTGTTAACTATGCATTATCACAATTTGCCTCTCACTAATAATTACCATTTTTTCCTAAATTAAGCGTCCTATATGCTTTTTATTTTATAGATATTATTAATACACGTTAGCACTCTTCAATAAAAGACAATTTTGTTCTTAAATCTCACTTTTTGAATATCTTATAAGCAATTGTTTTTACCCACCTAAATGAGTAAATACGGGTATTTATCGGGTGCTTTGAGTAAATACCGAGTAAATACTCAGTATTTACTCACCCCTACCCATCTCTAGTCTCGACGCCACGACGTGTACATATATGTATGTATGATAATAGGTATTTGAATATCGACACGTAAATCTTCGGTAATTATTAGTTTTACTCCATTCAAGCCTCCAATACACCCATTTGAGCATATTGTCTCGACAGGTAATAAGCAGGTATTACCTGTCGAGCTATATTTCGTTTTTGTTGAGTCATGTTTATCTAACCTATGAGAACTGTAAAATATAAACTTATATTATGTTAATAACATTTAATAACTAGAATTATATAGCTTTACTAACCTCATGTTATGTAAGGAAGAGCGGAGGCTCCCAACACAAGCTATTTTTGCTTACAGGGAGGCTCCATCCCTTACCTTACATTTATCGTGTATACAAAAATAAAGAATTTTGTATTTGTATATAGGTACCAGTGGCGGCGCGTCTATAAAAGCCGATTCCTACCGGCTTGCCTGTTTTTGGACGTTTGAGCAGAGTTTTAAAAGAAATATGTAAGCCAAATTAGCCCCGGCTTGCCTATGGATGTGTTTGACGCGTCGCCACTGATAGGTACATATACCTAATAACTATAACATTGATAATATCATTGCAAAACTTATCTAGTGACCTATGTTTGCAATATTAGTAGCACAGTCGTCTGCAATACTATGTTACTCTTCGAAGGCCGCAAAAATATGTGACACGCTCGTATGGCTCTAAAAATAAGATCGTGTCAGATATTTTTGCGGCTTTTGTTGTGTAACATATTATTGCAGGTGTACGTCTATAGGGGAGACCGAGGTGAGTTGTGACAGAGGAGAGTTGTGACATTGTCGATTTTTTGGAATCTATTAACTAAAAACTAGGTCGCAATAGCGCGCGTTTGTTAGTTCAAGTTGCGAGCTAACAAACGCACACTGTTGCGAGCTCACTAACAGTTATTAGATTCCAAAAAATCGACAATGTCACAACTCTCCTCTGTCACAACTCACCTCGGTCTCCCCTAATTACTGAAAGCTTCACCATGTTTGTGACTAGCAGCCGTATTTGAACAATTCCATACGTCAAATACTAGATACTGAAACGTTGAATGAAAATTTACGTTTCTTCAAACAAAACCGTCATACATTTTGACACTTGTTTGACACTGACATATCCGATCCATATCGTTTCAATATCTAGTATGTGACGTATCTCATTGTTTGAATACGGCTGTTAGTAGGTGACCCTCCCTGGCATCGATCCCGTTATCAGATCGGCCTTCGCCAGGTGACCCACTAGCCTAGCTGCCACAAGCAGATTATTATGACACTCGGGTACCTACCTGTAGAAATATTTATTCTAATCAGGGGGACTAGCCAAGATAACAATTAGCCTCATGCATGAAGTTTATATTTGAACGATATATTTTTCACAAATCACGCGAGGTTCGATAGGGGGCGGGGGGTCACGAAAAAATCACGATAGATTACGTTGGGGGAGGGGGGGTACAAGGAGACCTCACGTTTATTTTTTTACAGTGAACGAAACTAAGAAAAAAACCTACCTCATGAGTAGATACTTTTTCTCGGTTTTGTAAAACATAAATCTTCACTCTGCACATCAAAATAGCGAGTCTATTTAACGAAAATAGAAAAATAAACAAGATTTTCTATATACAATACTATTTATCTTAAAATTAGGTCGAATGAAAAAATTTCAAAATGACAAAAGTGACGTTTTTATTCGTATTTAGGGTTCGGTACCCAAAGGGTAAAACGGGACCCTATTACTAAGACTCCGCCGTCCGTCCGTCCGTCCGTCTGTCACCAGGCTGTATCTCACGAACCGTGATAGCTAGACAGTTGAAACTTTCACAGATGATGTATTTCTGTAACCGCTATAACAACAAATACTAAAACGTACGGAACCCTCGGTGGGCGAGTCCGACTCGCACTTGTCACGGTGTCCGGTTTTTAATGTAATATTTGACGTATCTTAAAGTTCGAATCGGGCCGAAGCTTTTCCAATACGCCAAACACTTGTACAGACCTGCAATAATATGTTACACAACGAAGGCCGCAAAAATATCTGACACGATCTTATTTGTCGATTTGTTTGAGCGTGTCACATATTTATGCGGCCTTCGAAGAGTAACATATTATTGCAGGTGACTGTACTGAATTAATGTACACATAATTAATTAATTATATATTAATTACCAGTTTAATTAATCTGAATCCCTGGAAACGAGGTCGTGTATACGTAATCTTTGATCTCTGTAAGCTTTCTCAGCCAGATGCTGCCTGACCTATATAAGAAGTGAACGTAACAGGTTGTCTTAAAACCTTCGTGAGTTTATTTTTATAAACTCATTTCATTCGTATCATAAACCCACACTCGTATTTTAATACGTTTTATTATGTAGCAGTTACATAAACAACTATTTAAGCTAAAACCTAAAAATATCATGATAATTCAATTCAATAATTTATTAATAAAATCACAATTTTACACGTCATAATAATATTACAATAGGTACATTACTATTCTATATTCAAATTACATTATTTTACATATTGTATATTTCATTATTAAAATTAAGTAAGTACATACATTATTATAAATTTAGTCGTATTAAGTTAATGTCCATATTATATGACTATTGTTAACCTAATATGTCCATGCGGCACTCGTGTGCCATTCCTATACGAAGAATTCATTCAATAAATTTTATTATAATTTTATGCATCCGTACTACAACAACAACAACAAACAACAACAACTAATAAACAACAACTAATGAGTTCTACAACAATTAATAGGGCGAGTAAAATGCATAATTATTTTGTTGTAATAGTGCAGCCATTCTCTAGGTATGTTCCGCGGAACCCTAGGGTTCCGCGACACCCCTGCAGGGGTTCCGCAAGAATTTAGAACACTATGCTTTAGTCGCCTCGAAAAATTTTACTATGCAAAAAACACACTTCTAAAAACTATTGTTTTATTGTAGGGTTCCATCAAGTATTTCGCTTTCCAAAAGGTTTCCGTCAAAAAAAAAGATTGAGAACCGCTGTAATAGTGAATTGAATAAAACCATAGTCTAATAAAACATGGTCTTCTATTCCCAGAGTGACACAGGCCTACGTCACAATAACATGGCCGCTATATATAGCGCTATCGCATATTATCATATAGCGCTGTCGCATGATGACGTAGGCTTGTGTCAGTTAGGTGACCTAGAAAAGACGGGAATGGAGTACCAGGCGGAGTATATTATTATACCATGAATAAAACCGTAGCCCGTAGCACTGCTACGCTGGCCTTCTACGAGCTACGAGCTGCGTGCTACGTGATTGACGTAACCATTTTCTGAAGCCTTCATTATTAGCTAAAAGCACAAGGCCGCTTCGGGTTCAACAATTTGTTAAGAGGAAAGGGGGCTTTTACATACAAACGTAGCCCTCATTTTCCTCTCTGAATATTGTCATTATGGAAATTATTTTTCACCACACCAGCTCGGAAAGGCTTACTTTGCACTTCAAAAACTGATAAGAAAGTTGCATTTTATCCACAAGTGAGGCAAAGTAATATTATGCCATTTTTGAGTTGTTTGCTCATGTTGGCTGATAGAATGGACTTTTCAAATGATGGTTTTGGATGATAAATATTTAATAACATTCATTTGGATTTGATTTGATTTCATTTTGTTTGATGTTTTACAGTTGGTATTTTCCTTGCTTTGGTGTGGTGAAAAATTTTGCGTTTCACTCGGTGGCAAAATTTGTTTAACCCTCGTGCCTTGAAACCCTCGCAACGCTCAAGATTCCACTTCTCGAACCACTCGCTACGCTCGTGGTTCAATTTTGGAATCTTTCGCTTACTCGGGTATCAATATTAGCACGAGCGGTTAAACAACAACTTTGCCCCCTTGTAAAACAAATAACTAATTACACAATTTGATGTATATTAACAATAGCTCTGCCCCTACGTTTGACTTTTCTAGGTTTTCTATAACAGTAGCACAAAAAAATCTATCAATAATCGCAGACCAGACATCGTGACGTACGCAAAAAGACACGATTTATAACACGTGCCTGCTCTGTGGGTAGAAATACCTATTATATAAAACCAATAAATAAACTCAAGATTGCGACCTAACACGTGATCTGAAACTTGTAGACGCACGCGTATTGTACGCACGTAGTTTGTATATAAGTACTAGTTCTTGCCTCCGACTTTATCCACGGGGTACATTGTAGTAATAGCAAAGTAATAGTAACACTTAAATACCGCGGACCATCACGTTTACGTTGACACTATTGAGCGAACAAACAGTTTCCCTTCGGCAATTTACAAACGTGAAGCCGTATGTCGCCGTTATTAAACGGCGGATTCCTACAATTTGCCTGCGACATATACAGGGTGATTCAGGAGACGTGAGCAGGACTAACACTGCGCATATCGTTCATTATAAACAACTGTTTCGTATCGGTATTAGTGAGGTTAACGTTAATTTTCTAGTCGTGTTGAAAAAAAAAGTTATTAATTTTTTTACGACATTCATGGTCACCCTAAAATTAGAATCCTAATCTACCGATATTCTGTGTCAAATTGAATGTCATTACTGTCATCACGGTCTGGTTACTTTTGAAAACTCGTATCTCACTCAAGTTTGACAGTTTATTTTCTTCGTAATCAAAATGCCATTACGGTTAATGAGGTTTTATGTTTATTAATTAGGTCCTGTAGGGTGGCCATGATTGTTGAGAATTAAATTTGCCCTCACCGAAAAGTTAAAAAATAGGAAAAAGTGTTGTTGTTTCTCCTAAATACGACGGTGATCGATCAATTATCAGTTACTGAGTGTGCAGGATTAGTCCTGCTCACGTCTCATGAATCATCCTGTATATGGATAAATGATTTCTTTTTATTAAAGTGAAAACTTCTTTAGCGGCGCTGTGCACTTTTTGTGATGGGAAAAAATGTTAAACTCGCGACAGGTCACGTGACCGACAGATTCGTAAGACGTAAGACGGACATGTGACCTGATCGAAAAACTGTTACAATGTCATTGAGTTTTGACTTCTGCCGGCACTCCCGGAGTGCAACCCGTTGTTTTTTTATATGAAATTGACCCATGTTCTTTCACTGATATGTGTTAAAATGTTTAAATATCAAACGGCGTTGACGACACGCCATCTAGCCGAGCATAGGCCAAAGGTGTGGCGCCATCTATCCGAGCATGACTTTTTCTTGATTTCCGAGGCACGTTTTTCCTTATACTTTATTTATCTCATACTTATACTGGATGGCTTTATCCATGAGATAAAATGTGTCAATTAAAATCAACATAAAGCAATTGAAAAAGACAAACGCTGTCACGTAAACAAATACGACCAGAGCCTCTACCATCAGTTTTAACATTGACATAACGCTCACGTCTACGTAATTTACTTTCTGTACATCTCGCTTCCACTATTGCTCGCATATGCGAGTACGAGCGAGATGCATTGAAAGTAAGTTACTTAAACGTGAGCGTTATGTCAATGTCAAAACTGGTGGTAGCCGTACTCTGTTTATGTTTACCTTTCTCACGCTTTATTTCACCTGAATAAAAAGGGAACACGCCTAGTAACACGTGCCTTCCCCTCGTGGTAAACTCGAGTCGCGCGAGGAAACCGGGAAAACTTTACTATTGTGTCGAATGATTGAATTAATTAACCTTGAGGAGGGCCTATAGGGGAGACCCGCGGTTTTCATCGATTTTTGACAACTTTTTAATCGTATCTCCTACATTTGCACTACAGATAGAATTATAAAACAAACGGCTATCGGTTCTTCAATCTTTTATCTCGATTCTTGTCTACCGGATTGAAAGAAATGAATACTTATTTTTATGATGTTTTTATACATTGTCTAAAAAACACTTTTTTCGTAACTAGATTGCTGTAAAGGATCTTACATATAGGTACGAAATCTACATATTTCGGTTCGTCTTTGACGTCTCGAAAAATGTGTCAGAGATTTTAATTTTAAACTAATTAACGCAATTTTAGGCCATAAAACCAAATTTTTTGCCTAAAATTGTTCAAATTTGATGCCAAATATCGCGAAGGCAATGGACTTAAAAGTGAATATGGGATACTATATTGCTTAAAGCCGTTGCTGTTAATACATATGATAAGCTACAAAAAACATTAGAAAACTAAGGGATTCAGATCGAAGGTCATTGGCGTTAGGGAGCCCCTTAAAGATCACTCGTGACACTGCCCAGTGTTGCATAAATATATGTACAGGCAAGGTAAACTTAGTACTCGACATATTAATGCTTTTTTAATATTTTGTATGTTACAATAAATATTTGTAAAAACTATTTTCGGGTAGTTTTGTGTTGTTTACCCATATCTCCGTTGACATGTTGTGAGGACGTCAGTCATCCGTGACCACAGCTGGTGCAACCCATTTGTAACGTCGGATTTAAGGTAAAAATAACGAAACAAATTATATCGCGGTAGACTTATGGCACTAAATAGGTGTACAAAACGCGGGAGTTTAAGGTGTTACACAGCAAAGTTATCTTTTAAGTGAATATAAATAAAAATAGTTTTCAGTTTAATCCGCACATTCATTAACATATACGTTACATCCACAGTTTGAGAATTCGCGTATGTTCATCCTCTATATATGTTCAACACACGATTAACACAAATAATATATACCCACTAAAAAACTTAGCTCGAGCAAACTGTCATAAATTCAAAATTTGCGACTACCTTTGTTAGCTTTTGCACACAATATCGAAAAGTGAACGGTTATATCGAACGCTATTAATCTTACTTATACAATGAAGTTAGTGAAAATACACGAAATCGCGTAAGCAGAGCAGGGCGAAGGTCACCTTTGGCGAGGGTATATTTTTAATTTTCGAACTCAAACAAAGTGGATCCAGAAAAAAAAATGTATTTTTCCACTCTGTTTGAGTTCGCAAATTAAATATATTATTTCTAAGATTGGTTTGTTTAAATGCGTATATATTTAGGCATAGTGAACTTAAAGGTAACCTTTTGTAGGTAGGTACATAGTCTAATAAAACATGGTCTTCTCTTCCCAGAGTGACACAAGCCTACGTCAACAATAAATTGCCACTTTATATAGCGCTATCGCATATTATCATATAGCGCTGTCGCATGATGACAGACGGGAAGAGAGTACCAGGCGGAGTATAGGTATTATTATACCATGGGTAGGTAAAAAAACCGGCCAAGTGCGAGTCGGACTCGCGTTTCTAGGGTTCCGTACATAAGTCCGACTCACGCTTGACTGCACATTTCTAATAGGTTTTCCTGCCATCTATAGGTAAAGAACTATTATGTGTATTTTTTTTTCAAAATTTTAGATCCAGTAGTTTTGGAGTTAAAGGGGGCCGGGAATGGTCATTTATTGGCTATTTTCTTAAATAACTTCAAACCTATGTATTTTAAAATGATAAAAAAAACATGCCCATATTTGGGTCATTAATTTACATATGTGTACCAAATTTCAACTTAATTGATCCAGTAGGTTCCGAGAAAATAGGCTGTGACAGACGGACAGACAGACAGACGCACGAGTGATCCTAAGAGGGTTCCGTTTTTTCCTCTTGAGGTACGGAACCCTAAAAACGAGAAGATTTGTGGAGAACAGTGTGGGAATGCAGCTCCAAATCCAGGGCATTGAGCTGAATGGACGGAACAGGTGATCGACAGCCCGCCGGTTACCGCCCAGGGGACCGATTTTTGAAATTCGACTGCTCGATTTTGTGTATTTCGTTCAATAATATCTCCACTGCTAGGCATTTAAATTCTACTGATAGAATTGAAATCGAGTGGTCAATACCAATAGTTTCTAAATTTCGATCGCTCGTATTTCAAAAATTAGCATTTCTCCGTTTTCCACCGATTTTCGAGTGACGAAATCGAGCGATTGAAATTCAAAAATCGGGCAAGTGCGAGTCGGACTCGCGCACGAAGGGTTCCGTACCATATAAAAAAAAAAACAAAAAAAAGCAAAAAAAAAAACGGTCACCCATCCAAGTACTGACCACTCCCGACGTTGCTTAACTTTGGTCAAAAATCACGTTTGTTGTATGGGAGCCCCATTTAAATCTTTATTTTATTCTGTTTTTAGTATTTGTTGTTATAGTGGCAACAGAAATACATCATCTGTGAAAATTTCAACTGTCTTGCTATCACGGTTTGTGAGATACAGCCTGGTGACAGACGGACGGACGGACGGACGGACGGACGGACAGCGAAGTCTTAGTAATAGGGTCCCGTTTTACCCTTTGGGTACAGAACCCTAAAAACCGGCCCCCAGGCGTCCTACCCATCCTCATTGTCATTATAGGTAAGTACTTATAGCAAGTGTTTTACATATGTTTCATTTAGGTATGTAATATTTAATTTACCATCACAGGTATTAGATGAAAAACGTCCACTGCTGGATATATCACGTGCACAATTATATCTTGCTAAGGTGTGACTTAAAATCATCTGTACAATTAAGCGCTTTAATTTCGAAACGTCTATAACTTTTTTGGAATCATAATATCATTCTTATGATTATGATGTAGTGACGTGACGTAATACACGTTAGTTTGTGCGTTGTAGATAAGGAGTGGCTCAAAACCCGGCTCGTAATGACGTTCTCGGAATTTATCTACAAATAACTTGATATTTATTTACCTACCGGTTTGCTCTTTACTAACATCTTTAAGGAAAGAAAACAGAAAGAAGGAAAAATATATAATATCTCTACTGTGCCTGATTAAATATAATGGAATCTATTTTTTTTGTTGTGACATTTATTAATTACATCATCTAAAATCGGCCCCGAAATATTTTTCGTGGCGCATATCACAAAATCTTATAAATTTTCGGGTTCGTAAAAGCGTGTATTACCGGCACAGTGTGTTAAAACCCTCATTTTGTCTCGTGCAGTTTTTATTTGAAAAATGCATAGCTCTAATCGTTTTAAAAAGTAGCTCACAAGAACTCCGGCTTGCCAAGACGTTCTTCTAGTTTTTATGTTATCAGATCAAAGTTCACCTGGGTGCAGGTGTGAAATCATCATCATCTTCAAGAAATATGAAATATAATTAATTTTCATAGAACTAAGCGGCCTATAGATTTTAAACTGAGCCTGATGTAGAATTGAGGGCGCGTAAATATTTAAGTTTGGATCAAGTTACATCAATGACAGGATTGCGGAAATGAGAAAATGCCGTGAATTAATTTAGCATTTACGCAACACGTCGAATGTGGTTCGCGGTAGCCCCTCAGATAACAATACCGAACGAGCATATTTTCACCTCTCGTGTATGTACCTTTAATATCTCAATAAATTTAGCCTTAATAGGACTGCCTCGAAGTGTATTTGATATTATCTATAGTAAAAATATGTAACAACATTTATTTTTGTACTTTATTTTTTTACTTAAAGTTAACATACTGCAATCATATCTCCAGTTCTGTACCTCCCTAAACCATAAGCCTAAATACATATTATATTTTACTAAACGAACTCAACAAACAGATTAAAGACTTTGTTTTGCTCGCCCGATGGAAATCCCCAAGGCCTTGGGAAGAAAGTAATAACTTTCTTTGAGTTTAGAAATCGTGTACGTCCTTTTGTGCACCATCGTAATTTTTAATTCAAGGTTTCATTGGATTGTTATGGATAAAATCTTAATCCTCACTTTTGTTACAAATAAATATTTCAGTATTTTTCTTTGATTCCATATCGTGTAAAAATCTATAAAAAAGTATAATTAAGGAAGTATAATTTTAATTCAGACTGAAAGTCCATTCTGCCCTCCTAAGCTAAAAGACCGTATTTACAATGAAAATTTAATGCAAATACCGCTTTTTAGCTTAGGAGGGCAGCATTGATGGTTAGCACCTATTAAGTTATATAGTTTGCATTTATTGACACCACAAATACGGCATTAAATATCTAAAATATAAAATTTAAAAGTGTGATAAAATCGTCATTTAGTAACGGATAGAGGACATAAAATAGTATATATTATATACTTAGCTGATGCACTTAAGGAAAATCCATACACAAAATAATAGGCCTGCTTTATAGACATGCAAAATGCCAGTTTAAGTAATTCTTATTCCAATGTCTTTTACCAGTGCTTTAATTAAGTTATTCACCATTTATATATCCACCCACTAAATACTGACAAAACTTCCGTGAGACACAGACATATTAAATATATTAAGAACGGGTCACTCACGTATTTTAAGTCAAAAAACGCTCGACATGTTTCACTCCGTACCGAGGAGTATCATCAGGAGCTTGCGTTGACGGTGACGGATCGGCGCAGAATACAGCCCTCCGCGCCTAGCGAATGATGTAGTGAGTGTTGTGTGCAACCCATTATTTAACAATAATGCCATAAACGAGGGTAGTTTATCCCCCCCCCCTGCCGCCACCGGCGCCCCCGCCGAGTCATAGGGCGCGGAGGGCTGCGACCCGCAGTCTGCGCCGGTCCGTCACCGTCAACGCAAGCTCCTGATGACTCGGTACGGAGTGAAACATGTCGAGCGTTTTTCGACTTAAAATACGTGAGTGACCCGTTCTTAATATATTTAATCCTGAAATGAAACAGGCTTATTTTTATTAGCCAATATACAAGAATTATTTACAGATACCAACACGTCCTTAATACCCTATATCTTCCACCCTTCCTCGAAGGCTGTTACTCCGTATGAATAATTCATGTGCGTGGTCTACACTGGACTTGGCAAGCGCTAAAGCCTCCCTAATATAGAATATAGCCTTATAACTACAACTTATAAAAAAATAGGATCGCGATAAACTCAAAAACCACGCGGTTTTCCCCTATCAATAGAGAAAACCTTGAGGAAGGTTTAAGTGTATAATTTGTTAAGCGGCTCGATTCGGGAAATGAATTAGAGATTAACTAGATACGATATAGTAAAGATATGTGACGTTCCACGGCAAAAGGTACTTTATGGCGGCTGGCGCCGCGATTCGGGAAATGAGGGCCCGATTCAGATTTTGAAATAGACATCTATTAGATATCTTTTAGGCATTACCAAGATACGATAACGATATGTTTAAGATCTAACCTGTCAAATTTGACATTTGCGCGATTCTGGAGATACACTTGAACGATTTCCACAGGATATGACTTAGAGATCCAATTCACATCTAGTAGATATCTTACTCTATCTAACGTAAAAGTGGCATTGGTTGCCCGAATTGCGCTGCAAAAGAGAACTAGTTGATATCTAAACTGTTTAAACAACAGATTGCATCAGCGCATCGCGCTGATCCACGCAGATCAATCTAGGGCATAAGCCAGCAGAAACATATTGTCTTAGTTGCACTTTACACGGATGGAATACAAATAAGATTTACATATGTGTGCTATAGGTAAAGTTGTGTATATAAAGAAAGGTAAATTGTAAATAAAAGAGATACCAATTGTCCGTTGGTGTTTCACTACCTCCATACCCAAAAAACCTCTGCTTGCTCAGGGCGACACTCTGAGAGTAGAGGCTCCCATCCACCACCTTTTTACAGGAACCCTTGCTGTGGCATAAGACTCCTTCAGCCTTAATCGGTCGCTTGAGCCTGGGCGATCGGCAGCAAGTATCGAAGTATCCATCCAAACCACCTTGATCCCCCCCCGTAGGGAATCCGTCTGTTACCGATAGGTCTCCCGGTACAGACATCCTTTGTCATAGAATAAGTTAGGGCTAGGGAAGTAGGGACTTAGGCCAATAGGATCCCTTGCTATCGCCTCCCATCTTATTTTATGCAGTCTGTGCAGGCACACGCAACGCCAGAGTACCATTTGATTCCATATCGTTTCAGTCCATTTAGTAATACAGGTACTCGGCCTTAGCGTGTGGCTGTACAAAACTATAACGTATCTAGAATGGATCTAGTACGTGTCGTCTCTTGTGAATATCTTGAAGTTCGAATACAGCAGTGAGTTAGAGATTCACTAGATATGAAATAGTAAAGACATGTGACGTTCCACGGCAAAAGCGCCGCAATAATATTGGAGCGGCGTTAATAATAGTGTAAGCGCCAACCGCCATAAGGTACCTTTACCTGTGGGACGTCACATATCTTTACTATATCGTATCTAGTTAATCTCTAATTCATTTCCCGAATCGCGCCGACGGTTTTGTGTAACCCGTGCGAAGCCGCGGCGGGTCGCTAGTTTGATAATAATAGCAGGCACTGAAAATTGATTTGGGTGTCAACTGAGGATAATTTTAGTGCTGACTGTATTTGCTTAGGTACCTACCTGTATGTTAATTAACTGCCTAAGCTTAAGCACACAAGGTTAATTATAATGAGCGAAAAGAGACAAGGACATTTCTTGGTCTTAATATTAAGCGAAATCACCCCGGCTCGTACCAATGAGTTTTTTCGGAACTTATGTACGAAATATCATTTGATATTTACCAGTTGCTTTTCGGTGAAGGAAAACTTCGTGAGGAAACCGGACTAATCCCAATAAGACCTAGTTTCCCCTCTAGGTTGGAAGGTCAGATGGCAGTCGCTTTCGTTAAATCTAGTGCCTACGTCAAATCATGGGATTAGTTGTCAAGCGGACCAGGATCCCATGAGCCGTGGCAAAATGCCGGGATAACGCGAGGAAAAAGAATATTAAGCGAAATTATGTAAAATTAATTATTGAAAGGGACAAATGTTTCATAAATACGACTTGCTATATTTATACTTTAGGTTGATTTGGATAAATAATTGACCGAGCGTTAGCAAAGGTCTCCCTTTCAGCTTGGCCAAAAATGCTTTCGTATGTCCGGATGTTCTTCTTGGCAAGTCGCAGTCAACCAATTCTCGTGAAATTGGTATAAAGCATTTTGGACCCTATTAATGACCTATCAGTTTTTGGATTTGTTCAAAATGGCGGATACATGGGGATTTACGAGGTCTACAGCTCACAGAGCCATAGTATCTATTTTTTAAGCAATTTAAGCATTATTGAGGTTACTATGGGACTACGTCGGTTAGTCTAACATTGCCCTAATATTTAAATACTTATTGGTACATATATACAGGGTGTCCCTAGCCATTGGACAAAGCCGAAATGTACATATGCAGTAGGGTATTTAGAACCAGTATACAAAGTATCATAACAATCGGTGTAGCGGTTACAAAGAAATTAACAAATTACGATTTTTTTACTTTGGAGCAACCTGTATGTGTTAGTAGCTCCTGAGGTAATAAATAGTATGAAACTTTCTTCGGCATATTTATGACATTAATAAGATTCTGACCTTTTGACAAATGTCATAATTGCCGCACATTTTCAAACAAATTGTCAAAAGTACTGCCAATGATTAATACAGTATATTTTTTTTTGTTGTCGATTATTGGAAATAACTTTTGTTTGATAAATTTTTTTTTATCTTTTGTTCTAATTAAAAAATGATTACCGTTAGAGCATTTCTGAGAAGTAACCCTGCGTGGGATTTTAGGGTTTGTCCAATGGCTAAGGTCACCCTGTATAAAATCATAAAAAGCATCAAAGGACACGTGATATGTCCCCACACGCGTTTCGCACAAACGTCAAACGTAAGCTAATCTAATAAGTACCCTCAGTAAAATTAGCACCCCTCGCTCTGACGTTCCCAGGCACAGGCACCACACCCCTAACCGGCCTAACCACAAGCGCGAAACTTAATGCTTCGTATATTTTGGAAATTACAGTTATTATATTGCTATACTGTTAGGTACAATCTGAATTAGAATTAGATATTAAGGTGGGTGTGTATTTTAAGCAAGTGTAAAAAATATATATCAACAAGTAATTTCAAGCAAATTGACATACGCCGTTATCGATAAGCGAAAATTTCCCTACGAATATCAAGTATATGGAGATACTTACGTCTTATATTTTTAGCGTAAGGGCTGATTTAGACGGCGCGCGATCTCGCATGCGATTTTAGTTACATTGCGGACTGTTGGTTACGTCCAATTCAACCGACCGATCAAAACCCGCAATGTAATGAAACTCGCATGCGAGTTCTCGCAACGTCTAAATGAGCCCTAACTTATCTACAAAGCTTAATGGAGTTACAGCGTTTTACTACTCGTATCTTGACTACACATATCAATAACCTTGTAGATACGTCCTTTTTCTCCAGACACAACTAATCAACAGGTAGGTATGTAGGTAATGAATAATGAATAATTTTAGCTTGCCTACGAATGTCAAAGCACTAACCTACATAGTAAAGCCCAGGAATATTTTAGCGCTTTCGAAATCAGAATTTGTATAAAGTTGAAAACTCGAATTGAATTTGTAGGTACTTTCTTTAAAAAAAATTATTACTTACCTATATAATTTATTAACTAAACGTAACATAATATGTAGATAAATTCATATCCGCAACGTAGGCTCCGTCAAGAGGGTACAACCATAATACGTACCCATTTGTACAAGTACCTTAAAATGGGGTGAGTAGGGTTCGCAGGGAGAGTTGGGTTATGAATGGGGAGAGAAGGGTTGAAAGGGGGGTGAGATGGGTTTTTAAGGCTACTGCTACAAAAATAATGTATTCCAATTTAAAATGGAGCAATAGTAATACTCATAATAAAAAAAAATCGATCCAACAATCTTCCAAAATCACCTTTGTATGAAAACCCAACTCACCCCAAATACGAGGGACTACGGGGTGAGGTGGGTTTCCTGTTTATCGTCAAAGTTATGAAATGGAATGAAACTACCCAAAATAAAATAAAAACTAAATAAAATACAAACGTCCGGAACTCTTATTATATACACCATTCAGTTTGCATATGTAAAAATAAAATGTTATCGAGGTTTGAATGTCAGTTTTGCGCCTACTCACCCCATTTTACGGTACGCGGGAACTTACGAGTATATGCAGATACGTCCTTTTTCCCCAGCACAACTTATTAACAAGCAATAAAACAAGTGAATGGATATACGTCCTTTCCGTTTAGGCCACGCGGGGGTGAGCAGTCATTCCCGCCGACGCCGCCGCGCCGTACGCACGCCGGTTCTCGCGACGATCGAAACTTTGTTGTGTTGTGAAAAGATGGTGTTGACCGACTTTCTGACGGAGACCAGACGGAGATGGCTGAAGGTGAGATCAAATTTCTCAATAAATTTAGTTTATAGTACCGGCCAATTTTTATATACCGGAAAATGTGCTTACTTTGCTCTAGAACTTGTTACAACATTCGAAATTTAAAATTATTGTTCAATGTATATATTGTGTTATGATAATAGGTCTATATTTAAATGAGATTGTGATAAAACCACAAGTAAGTGAGGAGCAAAATAAGCATATATTATTACAGTAATGTTTAGTTAATTGTATCGGCTAATTTATACGATATATTTTTTAATAAAACTGTCATATTATAACAACAGAGTTGGACTTACAGACTAATTATTTCTGATTGTTATAATGATCTTATTTTAAAAGTATAATTCCTATATATTAGTAAGTGATATTTTATCGGCAGTTACTGTATTTTATTTCTCGTGTAAATTATTTTTACGTAATGATTGTTACTGTTTTTTTCATAGTGCAAAATTTCAGGAAATATAAAATGTATCATTTCTTTTCATTGTCACCATTAAAGTCGGGCCAAGCTGCATCTATCATGTGCATGGCATTTGCAAAGATAAACTGTGGAAATATCGCCATAAATGTCTGAATTTTATGAAATTTTCACACTCGGGACTCAGGAGTATTAGGGACAACTTTATTTTTTTTATGACGTTGCAATGTTCGCTTCAATCACAAATTTTCAGTCAAAAAAGTTACTCTAATAGTAAAATAAATACGAGTAGGTAGGTACCAACTTAATCAAACATGTAGAGAAATAATCATGCGGAGATGCGTCTTTTTATTTATGACGTACCTAGACGTATCAACTTTTTTCTATAAACTTGAATTTCTAGATACCTAATTGCTATTGATTATTGAACTTATTTATTTTAGTAAAACACAGTTATTGACATTCCATTAAAATGAACAAGGATGAAATTCTTGATATTACAATAAATCTGGTTTTTAAAACAGTACAATTAAAAACGGAAATGGATTTTAGCCGTTATTACAAATATCGGTATCGATACACAATGACTGCAACGAATAAGAGTTGATAGAAAAGTGCACCTTATTGCACTACTGATAGAGTGCACAATTGAACATTTAGCTTAAACAATGACTTAATTTGTTAGTGTTAATTACCTAATTACGGTTTGTGTTAATTAATTAGTATAAATATTTTTAGTTCTCCACGAAAGTATTGTTAGGTCTTTGTATCGGGTTTTAACAAACTATTACGTAATTATTTTCTTTTGTTAGACATTTTGTTTAGACAGAGATAGAGGGCGTTGATCGGAAACGTAAATGAGGCTAGAAATTTGATTTCAATGTAAGTAAGTTCTTTTTAACGAACGATAATAATTTAATTGCCAACTTTTTCGTTTTGAAGTATCTATCTCTTTTGTATTATGAGGGGCTGATACACTCTGTAACAAGTTGATAAATGGGCATGTTTGGTCATGCTTCTGCACATTACGAGGGTGCTTATGTCGGCAGGTGTGACAATTGACCCGCTAACCTTAAGTGAGGTAGAAAAAGTGAGTAAAGAAAAAAAACGATGGGAACGTCGCACCGACTACCGGGTTTTACCCAAGCATTCAGATTACACCAGCGTTACTGATGCAGTAATGTAGCCGACTGTATTACTGCGGGAAAAGTACAAAAAGGTAATTTTATCGAGAAATTTATATTAAATTTGACATTGGCGGCAGTGACGCAGTAGGCAGCATTATTGCAGCAGTATTGCAGCGCGACATCGCTGTCGACATTGTATATCTCAGGACTGGCCTTACGGGCAATAACAGCCATGAATGGAGCCAGTACAGCGATGTGACACCGCTACAACGCGATTGGTTGACGAGTTCATATCACGCGCGCGATTGGTCGCAACTATGTAGTTGCGTTAGCCTGCACTATTGGCTCGAATTCGTGAGTGACACCGCTGAACTAGTACCATTTTTAGTGCCCGTAAGGCCCGTAAGGAGATGTACCTCAATGGCTGTCGACTTATGTTGTTGCTACCCGGATTTTTGACATTTGCGGCAGCAATGCAGTCGGCAGTAATACTGCAGTAGTAGCACTGGTGCAGTTTGAATCCGAACGACACCTTGAGTTTTCTGAATAATTTTAAAGTCAAACTATAATGCCAAGTGCTACCGTAGAATTTTATCTCGGAACTATTATAATGTAAAACTAGCCTATTGTGTAGTACGCTGACATTATTTGCATATGAGATAAGATATAATCATTGTGTGTGTAAGATAAACGTAAACCCCAGAAACGGTGGTATGTTTGTTTATTGAATAACGCATACATATTAATATACGTAGTAATAGTTTTATAAGGAAAAAGGACGTAAATGTGAGGGGCACGCAATCTGTAGCACGATATGAGTGTTTACGTAACTAATGCAACAGGTACATACTTACATAAAGGATGACTTACGCTAGACCGGGCCGGGGCCGGGTCGGAGCATCCGCCGTTTTGTTTTCTATGGAAAGCAGTGATGGAAAGCACCACGTGATCACCGATCAGTCGTCATAGAAAATGACATGTCGGACGCCTCGGCCCGGTTACCGTCCGGTCTAGCGTGAGTCGTCCTTAATAAGAGTTATTAAAATTTTAGGGCCGAATTTACAAAACGAGACAAAGTTGAGTTTTGTAAAAACAGGCCAGATAATTTTAAGACTTTATTACGAGTAGGTATGTACCGCTGCACACAATATTTTTTCTAAGCATCACACCTAAAATACAAGAATAAATCAACTTTGTTTGTAAATCTTTGCCTAGAAGTTGGCATTAAAAAAAAGTACAACAGTTGTACTATATATATTGTATGAATATTGCTTTCGTGGATCTGGCAAACGCTTATGACAGAGTGGTGAGGAATGAACTTTGGTCGGTACTGTCGATGTATGGATTGAGCGGCCATCTCATTCAGGCACTGAAATCGCTCTATGAGGATTCCAGTGCTTGTGTGAGAGTAAACGGACCGTACACTGAGTGGTTTAGCATCGAGAAGGGTGTTAGGCAGGGATGTGTAGCGTCACCGTGGCTGTTTAATCTGTTCATGGATAGTAGTTTGCATGATTTGAGAAATGATGAATGTGGGCTGAGAATGAGTGGGTTATCCGTCAAATGTCTTCTTTACGCTGATGACCTGGTATTGCTAGCGTCATCGGGTGACGAGTTGCAGGAGATGGTTACTGGAATGCATGGGTCTTTTGAAAGGGAAGGATTGAAAATAAATGTAAGCAAGACGAAAGTAATGGTATTTGAAAAGGAAGAAAATATGACAAACTGTGAAATTTCGATTGGTCAAGAAAGAGTGGAACAAGTGAAAGAGTTTGTGTATCTGGGTACCTTGTTCACTAGGGACGGTAAGCATGATACAGACATTGGAAAGGAGAGTGAATGCTGGAAATCGTGTGAATGGGGCACTTAACGCTTTTATGAGCAGCCAGAAGGTGTCGCAAAAAGCACGGTTGGCTGTTCATAGAGGGGTGTTGGTGCCACACTTATGTATGGTAGCGAAAGTTGGGTATGGCAGAAGAGGCATCAGAGCCAAGTGAATGCAGTGGAAATGAGAGCGTTGAGAAGTGTGTGTGGTGTGAGATTGCAAGATAGAATTAGGAACAGTGTGATAAGGGAAAAGTGTGGACTGAATGTAGATGTAGTGACAAAAATTGAGAAAGGTATGTTGAGATGGTTTGGACATGTGGAAAGAATGAGTGAAAGAAGGCTAACAAAGAGAGTGTATAAGGGAGAAGTAGAAGTGGGAGTTGGAAGGGGTAGACCTCGGCGGACTTTCTCTGATCAGATCGGGGAAATCCTGAAGAAAGGCCAGGTCAAGAGCACCCTAAACCGACGAGCGTGTGAGGAATGTTATGAAAGTGAAGGAAGCGAAAGAGGTATGTCAGGATCGTAGCAAGTGGAAATCCGTGGTCTCTGCCTACCCCTCCGGGAAATAGGCGTGATTATATGTATGTATGTGTATGAATATTCATAGTAAATTGCTATTATGTTCCTATAGACAAGCGCCACCGCGCGGCCACGGTGACCTGAAAAGCGATCCTTATAAATATATTTTAATATGTCGGAGTCTCACGAGAGTTTTCTAAGTAGGTACCTAAAAAGTAGTTTATTAAAATTAAAATATATTTATAACGCATCACTCACATAATTCAGGTCAAATTTCGCTCGACATATTTCGATCCATTATAAGAGTCCTCATCAAGAGCACTTACAGCAAAAGGCCGGTCCACGGTCACCGTGACAAGCGATCCGTGTAAGGTAAACGAACGTACTAGTGCTCGGCTTGCTAATGCCCAATAGATGACACCTTGCTGCCACCTCTATTGACAATGATTTAAGTTTCAAGATGACATGTACTGGGACCGCGTCGAGCACCAGTACGTTTACCTTAAATATATTTTAATATGTCTGAGTCTCACGGGAGTTTTTAAAGGAAAGTCTAGATACACTTTACCATTATTATTTTTTAAAGTTAACATTACTAAGTATTCAAATATCTTCAGTTGTCGATTTAGAGTAAATTTAATAGTTTAGAGTCATTTTTACTATAGTCTAAACAAAATATAATTATAAAAAAAAGTATCGTAAAGCTGGCAAAAACTTTGTGACACTTTTGAAATCAATAGTTGACGTGACTATAAAAAACCCAAAAGTTTGTGTCAGTTACGTCACTATCATCGTCTTCGTTGCTATTTGGAGATACGTCCTTTTATCTATTCTCTCTCATTCGTTGCGATTAAAATATTCTGCAGAATACGAGTACCTATGACGTAGAAATGTTTGTTTAATCGTGTAAATATTATGCTTAATGTTATGTCATTTGGTGATAATTTTTATGTTTACAAAACTGGCTAAGCGGGTCTGGTGCACAAAATAATCTGAACGTAACTTTATTTTCGAGATAGTTAGCGTATGTAACAATTTGACTGTAGGGGAGACCGAGGTGAGTTGTGACAGAGGAGAGTTGTGACATTGTCGATTTTTTGGAATCTATTAACTAAAAACTAGGTCGCAATAGCGCGCGTTTGTTAGTTCAAGTTGCGAGCTAACAAACGCACACTGTTGCGAGCTCACTAACAGTTATTAGATTCCAAAAAATCGACAATGTCACAACTCTCCTCTGTCACAACTCACATCGGTCTCCCCTACAAACAGCAGCGACACTCTAGTGTCCATCGGTGGACCTTATGCTCGTTGTAATAAGGTTTAGGAACTGTCAGTTAACAGTGTGGGCGGTGGTACAGTCTGTCTGTACCTACGGCATTGTGATGTTTTCTGACATTGTGCGTAGATGCGTAGTCGATAATGAGTGATCTTACTAAAAGCGGGCAAGGAGAAGGTCCCGGGTTCAATCAAATCCTGGCGGCTTAGCACGGTCGCGTTTTTATCCCTTGTCACCATGCCTGTCACGTTCTAACAAGTATGTAAGTGCGAAAGGGACGCGCATAGTGATAGTCGATAAAAATGGAACCGTGCTGAGCCCGCTGGTAAGGGCATTTATTTCTGTGTTTATCACAGATATAGTAGTGCGTAGTTCAAAATGCGATTTCGTATTTATGTTTGGTAAAAAAAAATATAATTCAACTTTTTGTATGAAAAAATAAAATTTATAACGTCATTAATGTAACTACACAAAAAGGAGGATTTCTAAGATTGCCTTTAGGTGCGTATGTTTGCATGTTTGATAAGATAAGATAATAATGTTGTCTTACTTAGGTTGTTGTTAGTTGTTATTTATTCATTTTTGACTGACAACGAAAGTGCGTGCCTTTTTAGGCATCTAAATCATGATTGTGTGACGTTTGTAGGTATGGGTTATTACAAAATAATCTCGCAATACGTTACAAATAAAAAAAAAAACATCAAAAAGAAAAAAAAAAGATTTTCTTATCAAAAACTGTTTCTTTACGTAAATCCCATTAATTACTTATTTGTTACGTTCCACGGGTATTTGTACTTTATGACAAATGGATAGACGACACTCCAATACGGTACTACGCGACATAGGCGCCAACCACCATAAGATGCCTTTACCCGTGGAACGTCACATTTCAGAACAATGGGGTTGGCCGGTGGAAGTTTTTAGCAGATGGCGCCATCATAGCTTGCCCCGTCAATCCCTAGAATTGTGTCAAATTTTTGTTTTTTTAATACCCTGGATGCCAGCTCTTTAAGCCAAATCTCATAGAAAAAGGGGCAAGCTATGATGGCGCCATCTAGGCAAACCTTTGACAGTTGCCAACCCCATTGAAAAGTAACAGTGCCTTACAAGGAAAAAGATTATTAGATAAGTTTGGCTTCTCCTTAAGAACAAAAAGGGACTAAAGAAAATTAATTAAAATTAAGACGGTCCAATGACCGACTTAAACTTCAAGGTTGCGTTATATTGAAGAAGTATACAGAGTGGGCCCGAATAACCCAGCTAACATTCACCATAACCTAAATCTCGTTTAAGTTTGCAGTTATAGATATCAAAAATACACGCATTATAATATAATATCGCACATCATTAATTTATAACGATGTTAGAATTAAATTGAAGTTTATGACAATGCACATGATGCCTGTTTACTTTGTGATTAGTTGACATATAAATATACAATCATGACATAACACTGCACAAACGTAAGTGTAACGTAAAATTGTCAACATATATAAAATATCACACTGAGTAAAGTCTTGATAATTATGAAACGAAGTAATTTTGATAAACAAAATAAAAGACGCTAGTAAGTCTAATGTAGATCTAAATAAGTTATAATGTAGGTAGATAAAGACATTACAAATCGTTTACAATAAATACCTATAAACTAACTTATATACTAAAACAACAAATAAATACAGCACAATACATCAATTTGTCAAAACTAAAAATCTAAATTAATGTACTTAGCCGAGACATCTGCAAATGATATCACATTTTTTTAACTAAAAGAAAAATGGAAATATTTACATGTGTTACTTACGTAACGTTATGTATCTTAGAAGATACTATCCCAACAAAAACATAAATGTGAAATGAGAGCCAAGTTCAATATTAAGAATATGTGTTGTTGTTGACTCGCTGACAAAAGAATTGAGATCTATATTGGTGCCAAGTTCTGTGCTGTGTAGAAAATCCTGAAATTATAAAGGATTTGTCTTGGCTAGTTTTTACGTATAGGTTATTTATTATATTTGACTAGGTACGTTACTTTTCTAAAATTTGGTTTGTTGGTAAAAACTAGCCAAGACAAATCCTTTATAATTTCAGGATTTTCTACACAGCACAGAACTTGGCACCAATATAGATCTCAATTCTTTTGTCAGCGAGTCAACAACAACACATATTCTTAATATTGAACTTGGCTCTCATTTCACATTTATGTTTTTGTTGGGATATCATTACTTTTTGTACAGAAATTACTATAGTAAGTATTCTATTCATCATGAAAGCAGTTTGCCTAAGCTGAAAAGGAGACCCTCGCTAACGCGCGGTCAGTTGTCAAAAAGTTTCAGTTTTCAGATTTTTTCTTTTGTATGCGCCTAATAATCTACCTTGATGCCAAATATCAAGTTTCTAAGTCATCTAGAAGTGGGTTAGGTTTTTGGTCTATAAGTATTAATTTTTTTTTTCTATCTAAATATCAAAAATTTCGAGTTTTCAGATTTTTCCCTTTATATACACCTAATAGTCTACCTTGATACCAAATATCAAGTTTCTAAGTCATCTAGAAGTGGGTTAGGTTTTTGTTCTATAAGTATTAATTTTTTTTTCCATTGAAATATCAATAATTTCCAATTTTCAGATTTTTTCCTTTATATACACCTAATAGTCTATCTTGATGCCAAATATCAAGTTTCTAAGTCATCTAGAAGTGGGTTAGGTTTTTGGTCTATAAGTATTAATTATTATTTTTTCCATCGAAATATCAATAATTTCCAGTTTTCAGATTTTTCCCTTTATATACACCTAACAGTCTACCTTGATGCCAAATATCAAGTTTCTAAGTCATCTAAAAGTGGGTTAGGTTTTTGGTCTATAAGTATTAATTATTATTTTTTCCATCGAAATATCAATAATTTCCAGTTTTCAGATTTTTCCCTTTATATACACCTAACAGTCTACCTTGATGCCAAATATCAAGTTTCTAAGTCATCTAGAAGTGGGTTAGGTTTTTGGTCTATAAGTATTAATTATTTTTTTTCCATCGAAATATCAATAATTTCCTGTTTTCAGATTTTTCCCTTTATATACACCTAATAGTCTACCTTCATGCCAAATATCAAGTTTCTAAGTAATCTAGAAGTGGGTTAGGATTTTGGTCTATAAGTATTAATAATTTTTTTTCCATCGAAATATCAATAATTTCCAGTTTTCAGATTTTTCCCTCTATATACACCTAATAGTCTACCTTGATGCCAAATTTCAAGTTTCTAGGTCATCTGGAAGTGGGTTAGGTTTGTGATCTATATGTCAGTCAGTCACAAAAATGCCGGTTTTTACACGTTGATTTATCAATAACTGTATGAGCTATTTTTATGAAATTTTGTATTTTGGACAAGCTAAGGGGCTTGAATACATGTGCCAAAATTCATTTGTGTAGGTTAAGTAGGTTTCAAGTTGTGAAGGGGTCAAAAGTAGCTCGAAATGGTTCGTGTAATATTACACACGGTTGCTGCGTCGCCAGTTCCTTTTTCTTTGAACTTGGCTGGACACGCTACCGCGTGTCTAGATCAAGTCTAAAAAGTGTTCTCATAAGTATAATATTAATACAAATATACTACGTACACACATTCATCAATCGTATTTATAGGATTGTTTGTTTTCCTGGTTTAAAATATAGTGTTTCTGTTTGGCCCTATGATTGGAAGAGAATGCCATTTGACATTCAGTGCATCATTTGTACATCTTTGTGTAATAAAGTTTAAATAAAATAAATAAATATTACCCGAGTGACTTAAACAAATTACCTGTCTTAAGCTGTCCTATTGTATCTCCTTAAAATTAGCTGTCCTTTTTTTAAATTAAATTCTTTTTTCAAAGGCCTTCAGGTTTCTAGGACAGCTATCCCAGTTTAACTATTAATCTAGATTGCCTGGATTAAAATATAAGTAGGTCAACGGGGGGCACAATGTCAGCAGTCTGTTACTTAGCCGGCATTACCGTTTCTCCGAGCGTTTAGCCTCGAGCGACCAATATAATGTGGCCTTAAGGTCCTAAAATATTTAGAGGACTCCTGCAAAAGGTGAAATGGGGCGTGCTCAACTTCAGCATGAAAACTGCAAAATGTAATTTCTTTTGCAGGATGTACTTTCAGTGTTTGAACAGACGAAACCAGATTTAGCCTTTTAAAGGCAAAATGCTTCTAAGCGCGCACGTGCATGGCTTCTAATAAACTGTTGTGAGACATACTAACATTGAATAATTTTACGGTTTAGACTCACTTGTTTTTAGTCACTAGCGCGACATGATAACAAGTGAGTCTAAACCGTAAAATTATTCAATACAAATACTGTTTATTGCACACCTCATTACAGAAAACAATACAAATAATACATAAAGAAGAGGTTAAACAACAGGCGGTCTTATCGCTAAACAGCTTTTACTTTCATTCGTTAAACTTGGTTAGGTTATTCTGCCTCACTCTGTATATTTAATCATAATACACAACATTATTGAATGAAACAAAGATTCATCAATCAACAAGACATTAACTGCTACAATGCAATCTAGAGTGCAAGCGGACAACAATAACAGTAAACATAAACCTATATTACTGATAATAGGAGTTATTGCTCTGATAGTGCTAGTGTTTGGACAGGCTGGCTAACGATGGAAGGTAGAATCTAGAACATGGGGCCTAAGGGGCGTCCGCTAGCTGGCGCATCATCAGGCGATTTGTCTGTTCGTTTGCTTTCTATAGCATAAAAAAACCAGACAAGTGCGAGTCGGACTCGCCCACCGAGGGTTCCGTACTTTTTAAGGTTCCGTACCTCAAAGAAAAAACGGAACCCTTATAGGATCACTCGTGCGTCTGTCTGTCTGTCCGTCTGTCACAGCCTATTTTCTCGGAAACTACTAGATCAATTTAGTTGAAATTTGGTACACATATGTAAATTAGTCACCCAAAGATGTTTTTTTTTAATAATTTTAAAAGTTATTTAATAAAATAGCCAAAAAATAACCACCCCCCCCCCCCCTTTATCTCCGACTGAAACTACAAGGTCTAAAATTTTGAAAAAAATACACAAAATAGTAGAAATATATACACGGTGTGGCCTGTAACACGAGCAAAGAATTAAAACATAGATTGTACTCCTCAAACGGTGACACTTTTGTTCAACAACTTTTAAAAATTATGAAGTATTTAGACTCCCTATTTTTCATACAAAATAAATATTATCTTCAATGGACGCCATCGCCACGCCATATTATTGTGATTGACGTTGCTTGTCACGCCTTAAACATAACAAAATTCGCAATACATTGCGTCTTAGAATAAACTTTAAAGTGTAATAAAAATCAAACCACAAGTTATTTTTAAAAGTCGCTTAACAAATGTTGGTCAGTATGAGGAGTACAGTCTACAGTTTAATTTTTTGCTCATGTTACAGGCCACACCCGGTATATATACCTATTAGAAATGTGCAGTCAAGCGTGAGTCGGACTTATGTACGGAACCCTAGAAACGCGAGACCGACTCGCACTTGGCCGGTTTTTTTAGTATTTGTTGTTATAGCGGCAATAGAAATACATCATCTGTGAAAATTTCAACTGTCTAGCTATCACGGTTCGTGAGATACAGCCTGGTGACAGACGGACGGGCGGACGGACGGACAGCGGAGTCTTAGTAATAGGGTCCCGTTTTACCCTTTGGGTACGGAACCCTAAAAAAATAGATCATATTTCACGCTGGTGGAGTCAAAGGTCAGCAATGCTAGTAGGTAAACATCTTCCTCGCGTTGTCCCGGCATTTTGCCACGGCTCATTGGAGCCCGAGGTGCGCTTGACGACTAATCCCAAGAATTGGCTTAGGCACTATTTACGAAAGCGACTGCCATCTGACCTTCCAACCCAGAGGTTAAACTTGGCCTTATTGGGATTAGTCCGGTTTCTTCACAATGTTTTCTTTCACCGAAAAGCGACTGGTAAATATCAAATGATATTTCGTACATAAGTTCCGAAAAACTCAGCTAGCGCGGCTTAATAATGATAACAATAAATTCTAAATATAATAATAATCCGCTGATTCTTCGAAATAGGTCTAGGGTATATAAATAGTACCTAACAACCTTTTGGGCTTCAACAAATACGAATGTAGGCTTAGAGCATTTAGTAACTGGTGACGTCTTGGCTATCATTTTCTGTACGAAACAGTCTGCCGATTTTTGCGGGGGAGGGGACGTCAAATGTATAGCTGTTTCTACACGATTTGTACGTAACTTATAAATAGCCATGGCAGTCCATACACAAGTTTGCACAATGGTGCAAGTTTTTCGGCAGAGGGGTATAGGGATAAGCTTTTAAAAGCGACTCCAGTTATTAAATGCTCTAAGAATGTAGGTAAATGGAAGGCACAAATAACCTGTTTGCCAAATACGCTCGTTTTTTACATGATAAATAGTTTCTGACCTTGTAAATGTAGGTACTCTGGTAATAGGTAATATTTTTTAATACATACACATACATATAATCACGCCTATTTCCCGAAGCGAAAGGCAGACATCACGGATTTCCACTTGCTACGATCCTGGTATACCTCTTTCGCTTCCTTCACTTTCATAACATTCCACATACACGCTCGCCAGTTTAGGGTGCTCTTGACCTAGCCTTTCTTCAGGATTTCCCCGATCTGATCAGAGAAAGTCCGCCGAGGTCTACCCCTCCCAACTTCCACTTCCACTTCTCCCTTATACAGTCTCTTCAGGGGCCCACAGATTACCAGTTCGCCGGATGATATAAGCCTGTCAGTTGTTCGGAGCTGTCAAAATTTGCGTTTAACTGACAAGCTGATATTGTCCGGCGAGCTGGTAATCTCTGGGTCCCTTTAATAAACTTATTATAACTATTAAAACGCAATAAAAAAATGTTTTTCCCGACTGACACTGAACGAAAGTTCTACCAATAAAATAATATTTCCGATGACCGTCGCGGATGGGTAGTGTGAAACGTGGACCGGGTTGACCCTTCAGGACCACTGACCCTTGATGTGATTAGGGCCAGGGATAGCAGAGGTCATTCGATATAGCTTTGATATAGCCTAGATATCAAGTCATTGCCTTTTTATTGTCCTACGATGTTCGAATTTGATATCAGAGGGCCTACCGCGAACCACGTTCGACGTGTTGCTGGGGCCCATTTCTCGAACGGTATTAGTCTAATATTATTAGTGTGTTGCCATGGTAACCCATACGATTTGACACTTCATGGACTAATAATATTAGTCTAATACCGTTCGAGAAATGGGCCCCTGGTCTGTCGCTCTTGTAAATTCGTACCTAAGTGTGACAGGGAGGCAACATATCGAACGCGGGTCGCGAATGTCGCGATAGGCCCTCAGGTTCCTATTACTTACTAAATTACAGTTTTTTGTTTGTTTGTTTCTAAAAGTTTAGCAAAAATTTGAAACCTTTAAGCGCCACTTGCACGGCTTGCACCATCCCACTAAACCGGGGTTAACCGGTTAAACCTAGTGTTACCATGGTTACCAGTACAATTTGACACTGAGTAAACGGTTTAACGGGCTAACCCCGGGTTAGTGGGATGGTGCAAGTGGCCCTAAAGGGCATAAGGATTTAAGGATGGCAAAACTTAGGCATTTATCATTATCACTTTGGAATAAACTTCAAAATCATAGTGGGAAAGACATTCCCTCCGCCTTATAAAGGCTAGGGCCACTTGCACCATCCCACTAACCCGAGGTTAAGCGGTTAAACTGTTAGTTTAGGCCCACTTGCATCATTCCACTAACCCGGGGTTAACCGGTTATACCTGGAGTTACCATGGTTACCAGTACAATTTAACACTGGGTTGACGGTTAAATCGCTAAATCCCGGGTTAGTGGGATGGTGTAAGTGGGCTTTAGTGTCAAATTGTACTGGTAACCATGGTAACTCCAGGTTTAACCGGTTAACCCGGGATTAGTAGAATGGTGCAAGTGGCGCTTAATAAAGTGCCGATCTGTTTGCACTACGTAATGTACGTAATGTTCACTTACAAATATATTTATTAGGTTTTTTGTTAGCATGTTGGTGTAAATTTTATAAGTAACCTATCTAAATTGTGAATATAGTAAGTAAGGTAAACGTACTGGTGCTCGACGCGGTCCCAGTACATGTCATCTTGAATCTTAAGTCATTGTCAATAGGGGTGACAGCAAGGTGTCATCTATTGGGCATTAGCATGTCGAGATCTAGTACGTTTACCTTATATTTATTTGGTTTTGCGTTAGCATGTTGGTGTAAATTTTAAAAGTTACCTATACAGAAGTTCTGAATGTAGTAAGTACATATGTGCATAAGTCATCAATTTAAACTACTGATAAAAATATTTTTATTTACTGGCGGCATATTGTCGATAATTTCAACAAACGTTTGCCTTTGTGTACGAGTATGTATGTATGTATGTATAAACTCTTTATTGTACAAAACACAAAACGCAAATTAGCAAATGAGTATCATGGCTGAATGGGAATATTTTGAATAGTTTTGTTTTAATTAAAGGATGACTCATGCTGGACCGGGCTATTTAAGTTTATAAAATGCATATATATGTTAGTTTGTAAGGTATTTGTAATATGGGCCGTGTTGCCTGATTTTAATTTATATATAAATAAATAAATAGATTAAGTTTGGTAGCTGATATAGCATGAAACTTGGCATAAACATTTAAGTGACACTAACATATATCTTTATCTGGTATTGAAAGAAAGAAAGAAAGAAAATACATTTATTCACGTCATCATAGTTACAAAACCAGTTAAATTAAAACAAGATATAGGTCAGATGGACGTTAAAAGGACACACTCAGCTTAATAATGCTACGGCAAGCCGCAGCGCTTTTCAGTGGGGACCTACCTTATAATTAACGTATTAGTTTATGTAGGGGAGACCGAGGTGAGTTGTGACAGAGGAGAGTTGTGACATCGTTGATTTTTTGGAATCTATTAACTAAAAACTAGGTCGCAACAGTGTGCGTTTGTTGGCTCGTAACTTGAACTAACAAACGCACACTGTTGCGACCTAGTTTTTAGTTAATAGATTCCAAAAAATCGACGATGTCACAACTCTCCTCTGTCACAACTCACCTCGGTCTCCCCTACTTAAAAATTGTAATAAAAACGAAAAAGAGCGTGTAGAAGTCTTGTACTATTTCTTAGAGTTGCGTACCCTAAGGGTAAAAACGGGACCCTGTTACTAAGATAAAAAAAAAGATAAAAGATTTTTATTCGTGACGATCACAAAACATGTACGAACATGTACAGACAACAACAGCAAGAACAGAAGAGAACAATAAGTGTAAGACTCCACTAACCGTCTGTCTGTCTGTCACCACGCTATATCTCATGAACCGGGATAGCTAGAGTAGCTAGACAGTCGAAATTTTTACAGATGATGTATGTATTTCTGTTGCCGCTATAACAACATATGCTAAAAAGTACGGAACCCTCGGTGGGCGAGTCCGACTTGCACTTGTCTGGGTTTTTTGTGTTACAAATTCTAGTAACTAAAACTAGTACCAGACATAGATATATGTCACGTCATTTCAACAAGTCGTTTTAAAATGAGAGCGTAACTTCGATTGTATGGAGGCGGCTAGGATCGTGTGAGTTAACAACAAGCGACGACAGGTGTCGCCCCCTATCGTGCCTACCCGTGCGGAATGCACGTTGTTCTGCACGTAAAGTATACGTTACGCTTCGTAAGTTACATTCCTTTTACCCTTTTGGGTCAAACTCGCGAAGAATAACAAAACATGTATCTTATGTTCCCGAAAGATAAGATAGGTACTTACGGCGTTTTAT
This sequence comes from Cydia splendana, assembly GCF_910591565.1. NCBI lineage: Eukaryota > Metazoa > Arthropoda > Insecta > Lepidoptera > Tortricidae > Cydia > Cydia splendana. Next base: position 23,488,850 of record NC_085963.1, read on the forward strand.
AAAAAACGCAAAACTTATAATTATTTACGATCGAGTGCTAAATTCGCAACGAGCGGCGAATTTTAAAACACGACTGAAGGGAGTTGCGTATTACTTAGATCCGAAATACCTATTTTCCAACGTTTAAAAGTACATATGGCCCTTTAAATTTTCGCCGTAGTTACGTAATGTGCTTATTATAGCACATGGTGTCGTAATGGAGCACCAGATGTAAAATAATACATGGATCACGATTCGTCACTTCTGTCATCGCGATACATTTTAAATTTTTGATTGGCGTTTGTCGATAAAGGGTTGTCACCTTGGCTAGTATCTTTATTTAGATGTGACTTAAGTCGAACAAAAGTATCCGAAGATTTTGTGGTATATAAAAATTGTAGGTATTAATATAACCTAATTCTGAGAATAACTCTTGCATATATTATAACATCAAATTACATTTCCTTCCGGAAGTACCAATAACAAGGAAATCAGGAAAAATCCATACGTACTATATAGGTATTATAAAAATGTAAAAGTCACTCTGTATTACAATTCGGCATGTAGAATGATACGGCCTGATTCGAACTTTAAGATACGTCAAATATTACGTCTAGATACGATATGGATCGGATATATGTATTGTTAATGGGATTAATTAATTAAGTGGGATTAATTGTTATTCGAAATGATTATTTATTTATTAGGTATATTTGATTATTGATGAGGAAATGGATATTCCGATGTATGTAGGTAATTCTTTTGTTATGTTATTTTTGACATTTAGATTTTATTCTAGAAATTCTAGACTAGTATTTTTTATACATTTTTTTATGTTTGACGATCCTTTTGTGAAATTCTTAGTGTTAAATTTGATCTGTATAATAATCCAATGTTATTATGGAATAATATTAACATCAATAAATTGCTCTGATAATTAGATTAAGATTAATTACGATTCATAAGAGCTTGTTGCTAGGCCTACATGAATAAAGTATATTTTGAGTTTGAGTTTATATCAGTGTCAAAAGAGACGTTTCTTCAAACAAAAACGTCACTTTTGACACTGACATATCCGATCCATATCGTATTTTTAGCTTTTTGACGTATGTTAAAGTTCGAATCAAGCCGTAAGCTCCGGGTAAGGATTTAGGTAAGGTACTCTTACATTATTCCTTGAAATCTTCCCTCTGGGGAAAGGGAAGGAAATTACACAGTTCAAATCCCACGAAATCAAAGCTTACAATTGAAGAATGTACAAATTTCGCTCTTTTCGTCTTAGGCAAGAATTTTATTGTAGGAATATTTATCTTATACGTGTTTAACATTCGTTTATTATTAAAACTACAATCATTTTCCTAAAATAATCATTTACCTACAAAAAACATACTTATAGTATATCCAAAATTATTCTCCTTAAGTTATGATACGCAAACGTTTGTTAAAATTATCAATAAATATCATTATCAACAATATGCGAAGAAAAAAAGGACGCACTTTTGGTCCAACCTGTATAATCAAAATATTGGGTCAAACATAAACTTATAAAACCTGCAGGTTTTTTTCAATAAAGTCACATAATAACTTATGAATGAGTGTCAGTCGTTCATACGTAAAAGCTTGTGGTTAAAAATATTATTGACGCAATCGCGACTCATATAATTAATAAGTTAATAACATAAGGAAATTGCAGTGCGGTATAATTATGAACAAGCTACCGCCCGTGCCTTCGTCCGCGTAAAAATCGTTACCTAATGCGAAACACTCCTTAACCCGATTAGAATTTGGGTCAAACACATTTTTACTGCCCGTATTGAACTTTAAGATACGTCAATTAATGGATCTAGAAACGATATGGATTAGATGTGTCAGGGTCAAAAGTGACGTTTTTGTTTGAAGAAACGTCACATTTGACACTGACATATCTGATCCATATCATTTCTAGGTCTATTAATTGACATATCTTAAAGTTCAAATCGGGCCGTTAGACTCTGGTATCTCGTTTTTCTTATTTGAGTCTCAAATACTGAAAAAAATTATCCCAGTAAAGGTGCTTCGTAAAAATTAGCTTTAGATTCCCTTAAATATGCGATGTCTACAGGAAAGACGCGAACGAGTTTGCTATAAAATGTGTATGACCCATTTACTTCTAATACTTTTTTCACCCCTTAAAGAATAAGTTTGTTTATTCGTTCGTAGTATTTTAGTACCTCGTTAGTCACAAGTTAGCAACAAGGCGTATTGTTGTACCTTTTTGGGGGCTTAGCCAAGAAGACAATAGTTGATAGTAAACGCCAATCGAAACTTAAATAATGTATTGAAAGAGTCACATCACGTGACTATTCGTAGCATCCGACATCCCGATACATTTTTTTCGTTTGGCGATTGGTGATGTACCATCAGCACAGAATAAATAATAGTATGTACTAGCATACAGAAAGGAAACTTGCTACAAAACCGAAGTTTGACAGCGGTTCAGGGTCGAATCAGGGACAGCACCCTTTCTCATACCGGATGTGGCCTGTAACATGAGCAAAAAATTAAACTGTAGGCTGTACTCCTCATACTGACCAACATTTTGTTCAGCGACTTTTAAAAATAACTTGTGGTTTGATTTTTAATACACTTTAAAGTTTATTCTAAGACGCAATGTATTGCGAATTTTGTTATGTTTAAGGCATGACAAGAAACGTCAATCACAATGATAAGGTGTGGCGATGGCGTCCATTGAAAATAATATTTATTTTGTATGAAAAATAGGGAGTCTAATAACTTCATAATTTTTAAAAGTTGTAGAACAAAAGTGTCACCGTTTGAGGAGTACAATCTATGTTTTAATTATTTGCTCGTGTTACAGGCCACACCGTGTATATGGCACTGTCCCTTTCGGCTATTTAGGGTTGTCAAAATTCAAGCCATTATCTTATTTGTGGTCGTGCATGCAAACTTGACGTTGTGTCAACCCTAATAATTGCTCGGGGCAATGCTGAGCCGAACGGAGCCGAGTTTGCCCGAAGGGAGGAGTTTCGCACTCCTGCCATCAGTCCATCACGCTCCGCGATTGTTGCACCGTTTAGGGTCCTAGCTTAATTGGTCGTTCAATACTTACGCTATCGGATTTCCAATTTAGCAAGAACCGTAAATGGCATAGCAATCCCGTGTGGTGACTGTACGTACTTGGAGGTGCCCCATTTGTTATGCAGTTTTTGCGTAAATGAGGAAAAAGTATCTGAACAATTAAACATACAAGCATTTGCATTTATAATACTAGTAGGAAAGTACTTACGGAAAACCGCATAGCAACATAACTTTACTAATAATGACGGGAAAAACTGTTTTCCTTTCGATATGCTGGCAAATTAGTTTTGGCAGTTCCCATGTGTTTCGTATGCCGTGATTATTGTGACGTAACAATTTATTTTATTACGTAAGGGAATGTGGAATGAGTATTATTATATTGTAAACAGAACGTAATACTTATACATCTGAAATAACCATAAATATGAATTAATTCGTGATTCATGCACAAAAATAAACCAAACAATAAACACATCTACGTAAAATGCGTATACAAAAGTCTTATGTGAAAGAATTATCGTAAAATGCTGACACATCAAAAATAAAAATATTGGTTTTATTTTTTTACCTTAGACGTATAAAAACAAGAGTAAAAGCACGTTCTACCCGCCTACGCGGCAGGCTGTGTTACTTACTCGTTAACCCAGAAAAACCGGCCAAGTGCGAGTCGAACTCGTGCACGAAGGATTCCGTACCATTACGCAAAAAACGGCAAGAAAATCACGTTTGTTGTGTGGGAGCCCCACTTAAATATTTATTATATTCTGTTTTTAATATTTGTTGTTATAGCGGGAACAGAAATACATCATCTGTGAAAATTTCAATTGCCTAGCTATCACAGTTCATCAGATACAGCCTGACAGATAGAAAGACAGACAGACGGACAGACGGACAGCGGAGTCTTAGTAATAGGGTCCCGTTTTTACCCTTTGGGTCCGTACCCACACACACACACACACACACGCGTCCGTACAGTACAGATTATATCCCTACTTCGGACCCGTTTCTCAAAAGCTTGACAATACAAGCGGATGTCACTTTTTGTGGAGGTACCTATACATATTATTAAATAGATTTAAAGCTCACACATTTCCAACTAGCAATATAATTATTCTCTAATATAGATAAGAGTACTTTCCTACACACAATACTCTAATCATATCACTCATATCAGCACATTACATGTGTATTCATGAAATATTAGCTTATTACAGTTATTACTCACGATACCGATATAATTGACACAGAATCGATTCTAGGTAAATTGTAGCTCGTATTTTACCAGTATCTGGACAATAGGGTATTATACTGTATTTAAAATAAATTATTTTACACCATGCATGAAATAAAGCACCAGATAATTATTAGAAAAACACAGATAGGAGTTATTTTTAAACAGAAGTTCTATTTAATAAATCGGATAGAAGTATAAAAAGTAGGCGAGTTGACCGTGACGTCACGATGTAATGTTTCATATAAATTCCATATTAGAAAATCGTTTTGACAGTTCTAAAAAAGTAACTGATTTGACTAGTAGGAAAATACCCTATTAGCCCAAATACTGGACCTAGTTTTTGGGTACCATGTGATTACTTTTATTAGTTGCTGTATAATTTGTAACTGTCTTTGTTAGCCTGGTCAACCCTTTACGAAGGTTAGGAACGAGAAGACTTTTGACCCTCAATCGCATAATGTTAAAAAGTGTCTTTTTATCTTGTGTCTTTTCTTCTGCCGGATTTTTTGTCGACATTGATAAAATATGACATCTCCCTATTACGTTTAGATTATTGCTAAGATGTTAATACTATTGCTGCTGATTGTACAAGTGAAGTTAATGTGTTTGAATTAAATATATGACCTTTTCTATGACATTTAGGTTTTATCTAAAATTTTAATCTATGTACATCTATTCACAATTCGGTTAATGAAAGCAGTTTCAACAGTCCAAAACTAACATGAGGCCATTCAATATACCCGCTGAGGTCTGCGGTTTGGGTCGCCATCCTCTAGAGGTCAGTTGTACTAGTTCTAACAAGGGTTGAAAGTTAAAGGTATCGTCCACAACTATTTATTTAATTTAAAGTTCCGACAATTTTTGAATTTATTTTATTCGAAAATCGATAAATAACTTTTAAGTCATTATACATCGTTAGCTTGTTGAGTGGAGCGATTTTATGCTTAAGTAGATATCGAAATTCCAGGCTTTTCTTAGAACATTGATGACAATGTTCTCATGTTTCGGAAACAAAAATGAAAGATCAATTAGCACCTTTGATTACGATTCAGGTTTATAATAATGCTACATTTTTATTCAAATCTAAATGTTACTTTAAGAATTATATAGAACTTAAACCCCACGCTCGTATCGGAATGACGTCTCTATATAAGACGTCTACCTTCGTTTGAGGCAGATTTCATTGAAGTTAATATGAGAAACTCTAACAAACTTAGTTTTAATACCTGCCCACATAAGATAGTTCCCACCTAACTTGTAATTAAGTTTCATCGTTTTACTACGCACGACAAGTTCTTAGGTACTCATGAAGTTATTCTATTCTGCATAAAGTTACTTTGAAAACTAAAGTGTCATTCTATGGAACTTGATATGTAAACAAACCCCCATATTGAAATTGTCTCTGAATGATGAATTTACTAGTGACTTTTGTTTACAATTTTACATAGTTAGCAAGTTCCATAGAACAATGACACTTTATGGTCCACTATTTGGAACAAGTGTCTTGTTTCAAATTCTTCGTATTCTAACAAATATATGTATTTAGGTCGACGTGGCTAGAAAGATACTCCTGTCTAAACATTCAAAATCGCTTCAAATAATATATGCCAAGGCAAAGCAGTGCTAACAAAACCACTGTCCTACTGTTAATAATAAAAAGCTCTTGTTTTAGGCTAGCAATCATTTGTGCTGTTGTTGGCATTAAAGTTAAACTTATTTTTTCTTTGTTACAGGCTTTCAAGCTGTTCAAACGGAGCAAGAGCCGCAAGAGCGCCCGCAACCGCATCTCGCCCCTCGTGCGTTCACCATCATACTCTGGCACCGTCGACGCTCGCTCCGAGATCGACATCCAACGCTACTGCCCTTGCAGAGCCTCTCTACCACCCCTTCACATCGCAAGCGAAAGCATCGATGGATACAGCAGCTGCAATAGCTACGACAGCTCACGAAACGAAAGTTTACGGAGTTACGAGTGTGGATATAACTGTGCGCGATCGGATTCTGCCTATGAATCAGCTAGAAGCAGCCCGGCTAGAGCACCGGTCTGCTATGCCACAGTCACATATTTTAACGTTAACGACAGCGAGGATAGCAGCAGTATCAGAACAGAATACACGCTACTAGATTATGATTTGGAGGACAGAGAAATGGATGGGACTGAGGAGAGAGCGCAGAATTTTATCAACGAAAGCTTGGAGTTAGTTAGCACTTTATGAATTAGTTTATAAGGTAGATTTTGTATGATATTATAGTGTTTTGTTTTGGATTAGCTTTAAAATAGTTTTAACTGTGGTGTGCTCTTGATGAAAAAAAGAAAGTTCTCGAAAGTAGGTAGTCCTTTTTCACGAAATGGACTGCAATAGACTTTAAAATAAGCAAATGAACACAATCTAAGGCTTTAAAGTGAACACGCCACGGTCAACTAATATTACCTATATCAAAGAAACGAATTACTTTGAGTTGTATTTGACTGTTTAGTGTAGGTACGAGTAGGAATAAATTACTGTTTGCGTAATAAAATAATATCGAAATATGGCATATAATCAGCATCTGGCGGTCTGCATATAATATTAAAAAATATAATTTTGGGTATCGTCTTGGGTCGTCCCATTCGTTTTTCGTCAAGTTCTTAAAAATTAGTCCTATTTTGCTTACATTCATCACAATCGTTGGTGGCTTTCAATGTAGAATGAGTGACGAAAGCATAATAGGACTACTCGTAATTTAAGAACTTAAAACGAATGGGACGACCCAAGACGATACCAAATTTTAGACCTTTTTCTTGTATGGCTTGGCCTTAGAAGACTACTGATTCTACATAATGAATAAAAAACAATTGAATTTGTTAGCTGCTTGTATATTGCGTCTACCAAAGTTTGTGTGATATCATAAAGTATAATTAAATATATGTTAGTATAAATGACCACTGTACTGCTAATGCCGGTCGATACCATATCATAAATAATAATGATCATAAAAAATCTATTTTGTATATAAATCCGATAATATCAAACCATTCGGCTAGGGCTGCGGTCGGCAACCTGCGGCCCGCGGGCCGCATGCGGCTCGCGAAACTGTCACTTGCGGCCCGAGAGGCGCCTTGGCTATTTTGTATGTAATAGTGACAAACAACAATGTCTCATAAAGTCATAAATATTAACAAAGTACGGCCCGCGTCACCTCCGTTAACTACTATGTGGCCCTTGGCTGCTAAAAGGTTGCCGACCGCTGGGCTAGGGTATAAATAAATATTATGTTTTTTTAGATATTTTAATATTTAATTTGTGGATTGCCTTTTCACAAAATACAAATAATTTAATGCATAAATGTCATTCAATGTTATCCGAGCATTTGAAGTTTATTCGTATGTTTGAAATATTCCAAATCTGAATATCATTAGGATTTTGATACACGACTGAGCAGTGTACATAGTCATTGTTTGGTGACCGGTCTGGTCTAGTGGATAGTGACCCTGTCTGCTAAGCCGATGGTCCTGGGTTCGAATCCCAGTAAGGGCATTTATTTGTGTGATGAACACTAATATTTGTTCCTGAGTCATGGTTGTTTTCTATGTATATAAGTATGTATTTATCTATACAAGTATGTATATCGTCGCCTAGTACCCATAGTACAAGCTTTGCTTAGTTTGGGGCTAGGTTTGATCTGTGTAAGATGTCCCCTAATATTTATTTATTTATTTATTTATTGTTAATAAATAAGTAATTTTATATATTACATATATTATATGTCGTTGATCTCAATTAAATTTTATTACCTAGCAATTAAGTTTCTCCTTCGTTCCAATTTGTAATTGTACATAAAAACAAGATATAGTCGGACCAAGTTATTTCTGCAACGACTTTGACAGCACAAAGTATGGAAGTATCATTATAAATGTCATATTATTTACAGAAATTTGACGTACGAGTATATGGTGACATTTCCACACTGCATTGCAAAGCCGGTGTAGAGTTAGCTTTGTAAAAGGTTGCTTCGGTAAAACGAAGTGTCGGACGCCTCGACCCGGACCGATATAGAGTGTTTCATACTTAATCCATTAAAATCTGGTAAAAAAAATATCAAAGGAAAGTATATACAATTTACAGTACATAATATATGGTCCTATTTTCCCGCACTAGTGCGTAAAATAGCACTTTTCGTGTGATGTCAAAAGTTTAAAGGGCCATATGTACTGTAAAACCTTGCACGATACACGTGCGAAAAGGTAATTCGCAACTCGTGTCGATTCCTTTTTTTCGCACTTGTATTGTAAATAACTTACAGTACATATGATCCTACCTTCCCGCACTAGTGCGGAATAGAGCACTTTCCGTGCGTATGTCCAAAGTTTAAAGGACCATATTATGTACTGCAAAACGTTGGACGATACACGTGCGAAAAGGTAATTCGCAACTCGTGTCGATTTAAAACACTCCCTTCGGTCGTGTTTTAATTTAACGCCACTTCTTTCAAATTTCCTCTTTTCCGCACTTGTATCGTAAATAATTAATAAATAAGATTTTTCATGAAATGTAAAACATGAAAATGTTTTTGTATTTCGATTGTCCCTAAAGGTAGCCTGTGTTTGAATAAATGTATGTTATTATTTGATTTTGTATCCTAATTGGCTAAAATTGCCAATCATTTGCGATTGGGAACGCCAAATAAGCTCGTATTGAATAAATTCCGCCATTTACAAACATTGTACGAAGGGGATTGTAATAAATTGGATTGTAATAAATTGATGTCATAATTACCCTCGTATTTTATTTGGGTTATTGGAGGGTTTGGTGCGAATTGACAGGGTGCCAATGACCTTTTATAGGTATCCGATGCCAAGGGTAACAAACATCTGAATTGATATTACATTGGGAAATTTTTATGAAAGCCACTTCTGAAAAAAGGAGTAAAAAAGATATTCGCTTGTACGGCTTGTACCTATACCTAATACAAGTGACTGCCCGATTCAAACTTTAAGATACGTCTATTTATAGATCTAGAAACGTGTCAAATGTGACGTTTCTTCAAACAAAAACGTCTTGACACTGACACATCTAATCCATATCGTTTCTAGATCTGTTAATAGACGTATCTTAAAGTTCGAATCGGGCCGCGAATATATTTTTAACCTAATTAGCGCCACTTGCACCATTCCACTAACCTGGGGTTAACCGGTTAAACCTGGAGTTACCATGATTACCAGTACAATTTGACACTGGTTAACGGTTTAACCGGTTAACCCCGGGTTAGTGGGATGGTGCAAGTGGCGCTTAGTGATATAAGTTGCAGTCCTTGTAAAGCCCACTTCCCTTCGGCTTTTTCCTCTTGTGTCTTGCAAGTTACCAATTTACTCAGAGGATTAATAATTATAAAGATGAAAAGAAGAGGGGGAATATGACTAAACGATATGGTCTTATTAACTTTGGTAGGCCTCCTTGAAAAAGTAAGTATGAAGTGGTACCGAAGTACGGTTAAGCACGAATCTGCCACTCCGCCAGATTATACCGACTTCAGTGACTTGAGAGGCTTCACCGGAATCTTGGCTAAAAATAAATATCTACTTATTCCTGAAGTATGCCGTAGACGTCCGAGTGCTCGCCACTGTCGAGCCGTCTGAGTACAATACAATACAATACTCTTTATTGCACACGTCACATCATATTAGGTCATTACCTATGAAATTGGCGTTTTGTTCGGAGAATTTCAACGAAACACGAATTTCCATACAATTAATTTTGCGGATATTTTTTTGATGGCTAATTCAAACCAAACAAAATTTTTCCAGTAATTTTTGACACCTTTAAGGTATGTTTTCAATATCTCCATTTCTTGAAAATTGGTACCATTAGAAAAATATAAGTCATTTTAATACTCGAACCGACAGCACATGAAAAGACCTATTTTCAAGGCTTAATTCTGAACACTTAACAATAAAAAATAACAATTAATTGTATGTAAAATCGTTGTTTATTGAGTGCACTGTAGTTTTATTGTAATTGTGTATGTACTTTTGTAAAAAAAAAAAAACTAGGATCAGACTTATATCTATGAACAAAAACGCCAATTTCATAGGTAAGGACCTAATAGTTCACAATAAACGTACAGTCAGCAGCAATAGTTGCTAAGCGGGCGAGGTATTTAAAATGATCTTGACGCGACTTTATTATTAAGAGAAGAGCATGTCAAGGTAATTTTAAAGACCTCGCTCTGCTACTGACTGTACAGTGCCTAACATAAACAAACGGCCCGATGCGAACTTTAAAATACGTCAATTAATATATCTAGAAACGATATGGATTAGATATGTCAGTGTCAAATGTGACGTTTCTTCAAACAAAAACGTCACTGGCACATCTAATCCATATCATTTCTAGATCTATTGTCAACCAGGTTATTTCAAATAAATATTATTTCTATTATTCTATTCTATTCTATTCTAGTCTATTCATTGACGTACCATTTAAAGTTCGAATCGGACAGAAAGACAATTGGATAAAGGTAACAACAATACATGTCATATTTCAATTTTCATTGTCAATATAGATATTATTGTTTTTTTAATGATATAGGAGGCAAATGAGCAGACGAATCGTCTGAAGGTAAGCGATTACCGTCGCCTATGGGTTGACATGGTTATAACTACGTACAAAGAAAATAGAGCGAGTAGAAGTTTTACATACAAGTTTTTGCTCTATTTTGTTTCTTTTATAAACTTGAGCTATTTAAAATAATAACAGGACTAGATATACCTGTATGTCATTCTATTTATGTGCAAAGTTTCATTACAATCCAACACGTAGTTTTAAAATGGGAATGAAACTCCGTTTTCCTCTTCACGAAACGAAAGCTTTCAAAAGTTTTCGACTAAATGCGCATCAGTCGTAATGGGTGACACTAATATTATCTGGAATCAATCAATACTCGTCTCTTGACACTGTATGTTTCTAGCACTGACAGACAATGATGGATGAAGGCTGAATACTCAAGAGAGAAGACATAAATATCCATTAATAGGTATTGTAAATATTTTTAACAGAAAAGCCTTGATTGTATCATGGTATAATAATATACTCCGCCTGGTACTCCATTCCCGTCTTTTCTAGGTCACCTAACTGACACGTCATCATGCGACAGCGCTATATGATAATATGCGATAGCGCTATATATAGCGGCCATGTTGTTGTGACGTAGGCCCGTGTCACTCTGGGAATGGAAGACCATGTTTTATTAGACTATGGATTGTATAAGATGTGCCTTGAGTTTGACAGGAATTGAATAGGATCATACTAATAAAATAATAATTGAACAAGATCTGACGATAGGATTCTGATGAAATTGAGGGAACTGTTTAAAGGATGACTCACGCTAGACCGGACCGGGCCCTGGCCGATGCGTCCGACACGTCATTTTTTATGACGGTTGGCTTGACGTGGTGCTTTCCATAGAAAACGAAGCGCCAGAAGCTCCGGCCCGCACCCGGTCCGGTCTAGCGTGAGTCATCCTTAAGATTAAATATGTCAATATTGTAATTTGGTTATTTTTATAGTAGGTAACTAGTACATTTTGCTCTTAAGACTCTTACCATTTGACAAAGTTAAACTGCCTATGAAGGCTATACAATTTTCATTTAAAACTATTTTGCGTAGTTGGGTCATTGTTTGTCAAATAATATAGAAAATGACTTTACATAACTTATACAATTAAATCATATAATTGTTGGGTCAGCACGAATCGACTTTGCCGCCTACGCCTCTTTCTACATAATAATTATTATAATGGAACAATCACACCAGCGGGCTCATCACGGTTCCATTTTTATCGACTATCACTATGCGCGTCCCTTTCGCACTTACATACTTGTTAGAACGTGACAGGCATGGTGACAAGGGATAAAAACGCGACCGTGCTACGCCGCCTGGTCGTTCACCGGATGAAAAGAATGTTGGTTACATTGGGTTCGGATTTTCGCTTTTTGGTAAACGACCTTTGTATGATCGCACCCTAAAGGATGACTCACGCTAGACCGGGCCGTGGCTTCCAGCGCATCGTTTTCTATGGAAAGCACCACGTGATCATCGATCAGCCGTCATAGAAAATGACATGTAGGACGCCTCGCCCCGGGCACGGCCCGGTCTAGCGTGAGTCAACCTTAACTCTGACCTGCGAATGTCAAGAATTATTATTATATAATAGTTGCATAAAACACTATTAAATTTGGTAGTTATACTTTCTCTAACAAAGGTATAGTAGTAGTTTGTAGGGCTATAATCAGTTTGACATTGACATATTCGCTAGCGTTTGCTTAACTTACTTTCTATGCATCTCGTGTCGTGGTAAGGCTACTAGTAATCTTAAATGACTTGTACAATGAAGTTGACATACATCTTTTTATCATTTGTATTATTTTGTACAATACAAAGAATACGTATTATAAAAAAAATCGCAAATGTATATAAACCAGTACTTATGTCGAGCAATTATGGACATTTCAGTTAGTTTCGGAAAGGACCGGGGTTGTTCAAGGGACAAAGGGGACAATGCGGCAAACAGGTTTCCTGTGTCTTCGCTTTGTGACATTTGGAAGGGTAACCATGGTTACTGGATGTTTGCGGAATCCCAAATTCCGATTTCAAAATACGAAGAAATAACCTTACAAATACTAGTTAGAAATTTAACGCGTTTCCGAATGTTATGAACAAAGTAATTTTCGGGCATCATACAAAATATTACTATACCTATACTCTGTATCTTTAGGTATTTAAATATAAGTAAACAAAATCTACCCTCAAATGGCTCCTTAAGCCAGTTGAGGGTAGAAGAAAACATTACATGATCAAATAATGTAGGTTAAAGTCAGGTCATTCAGTGACTGATCCAGGCGGTTTTGTACTTGGTCGGTTAACTAATAAATGTTGTAACTACCCGAAAATGTACAAACTGTTTGTTTACTTTTTTTATACCTAAAGATACAGACTATACAGGCAACCAAGGGAAAATAGCATAATGTCTTCATTTAATCATGTACTTGGTTATAAAAATGATCACCTCAAGTTTTGGATAATCCCTACTAATAATATAAAAACGAAAGTAACTATGTATGTCTGTTAGTTCTTCACGCTAAAACCCCGGAACCAATGTAGGTAGATGAAAGGTATGGACATAGTTTGTGGCCCGGGGAAGGACATAGGGTATAGTTTTTAATCACAATCATCATCATAATCATTCTACGCAGACGAAGCTGCGGGCATAAGCTATTAGTAAAACATAACAGGTGGTAACGTGATAGTTAGCTTCTGTTTAATTTATATATAAACCAAAGGGATAAACAGCAACAAAAATAGAACACACAGTCGCGCGAGCGAGTGACAATCCTATCAAATATCAATCCAATCTAATAATACCGGATTGAAGCCCCCACTTTGATTTGAAATCCGATCGGTATTTGTCCAAAGCAAAGATTGATATGTGTACTGTGTAAGATGTGTTAATGTTCTAAGAAAATATCTCACTCCCAAATATTAAAATCTCGTGCATTTTTCTACTGGCGAAGATTAGGTATGCCTAGAATATTTGATTAAAAATTTCAAATCACTGACAGTTCACTTCACACCGTCAATAACGCCTACGTTCTTAGCTACTCTAGCGCTACTCTGGAGAGATTTGGAACTGTTATTTACAGCTGGATACTTTTGCAAATATTCTCTCTCCATACAGTGGCGGATTTCCCATAAGGCACAGTAGGCCCGGGCCTAGGGCGGCAAGATATTAGGGGCGGCAAATTGTGACAAAAAAATTCGCTGATGCACATGATAACAAAAAATAACTCAAAATTAGGCCAGGCAACGAATTCTCAAAAAAAGGTACCTATAGAGGGAAATGCATGAAACACAATTTTTGACTTCGTACCTAACTTTATTTGGACTATCTAGGAGGTGAACATATCAAAAGTCCCCGGCCGTAGTCCTTGAGCCGGGGGAAGAAAGGGGTTTGAAGAACACATTTATCGGTTTTTCGATTATATCTCGAAAACTATGCGTTCTAACGACATGATCATTATACAAAATTAAAACGTGTAAAATTTGCTACAAGCTACAAGTTTTTTGATATCTTGAGGGCCCTCCACACTTGTGCGCGAATCGTGGCGCGAAGCCGCGAACGCGAGTGTGGCGTCGATTTCACAGATTGTTGACGCCTTCGCGCCTTGTTCCCCGTTTTTAGGGTTCCGTACCTCAAAAGGAAAAAACGGAACCATTATAGGATCACTCGTGCGTCTGGCTGTCCGTCTGTCACAGCCTATTTTCTCCGAAACTACTGGACCAATTAAGTTGAAATTTGGCACACATATGTATATTTGTGACCCAAAGACGTAACGTAAATAAATGAATTTTAAATATGGAGGCCATTTTTGGGGGGTAAATGAGAAAATTAAAAATTAAAGTTTTTCAAACTATATCGTGTAACACGATATAGTTTGAAAAACGATTCGTGTTACATATCAAATCAAATAGCTTATTGTAAGAATCTCAAATATATTCCCCTCCCCCCTTATCTTCGAAACTACTGGGTCTAAATACCTACTAATTTTGTCCTTTAAACTTCTCTGGAATTCGCTGGAGGCCAAAAGGAAAAAAAAAATATGAGTGTTTATAGGTAGGATAGCAAAAAAAATGTTTTTCTTGTTTCTTTTTTAGATTTTTTTAATGGTTTTGTAGGTACATTAAAAGTCAATGCTATTGGTAAAACTGTCACTTCAAATGAATAGGTAAGTATTTGCTTATTTTTTTCGCAAAACCCATGTTCCCATGATCATATCACAAGGACGTATAGTTTCTGAGATATACCTAATAAGCGGAAAACAGAAAAATGTGACCTTCAAACCAAACTCCCCTACCCCCGCTCAAGGGGACTTTTGATATGTTCACCTCCTAAAGAGTCCAAATAAAATTACTAAGTTAAAAATGTGTCCCAAGCATTTCCCTCTATACCTTTTCGTTGCCTGACCTAAATGTAGTCAATATGATGGGTGATGCTCAGAGAGGGGCGGCTACAAGGCCTGGGGCCTAGGGCGGCAAAGACTGCAAATCCGCCACTGTCTCCATACCCTAGGTATTGATAGAGTATTATTATGTTGTCCCTCTCACAGAATGTTATATAACATCTAGTATTGGATGGGATACTGTAGGTACCGTGAGCGTTGGAGGGTCTGCTATCTTGTGGCCTGAATCGGAATCATAAACATTTACAGTACACAGTACCTACATTGCCAAAGCAAGTGCTACCATCTACCGTTCACGTACGTTTTCTTGTGCATAGTAGATTCTACCATCTTGTGGGCTACATCGGAAGCATAAACTTCACATTTACGGCTCGTGCCAAAAATCTGACGGCTCCTATGCTGCCCCTTATAGTTCATGTACGCTCCCTATAATTCATTGTCACCCTACAACTCAATATGTCTCGATATTCAATACAACTTTTCATACACAAGCCATACAATGATTAAAGCCGGGAACTGGAAAAACATGTTTGGTGGATTTGAAACATGTTTGGTGGATTTGCGCTAAACATTTTTGTTGTTATGAGGATTATATTTTTGTTGTGGTGAAAATGTGTTCATTTGTATTTAAGCTTCCTGGTTTGTGTAAAATTGTATTAGATTTGTATTGTTTTCTTTAGTAACTAAATACTAGTATTTTACTGTCCAGACTTTCAAAATACTGTCAGTTAAGTACTTAATGTGATACTACAGACAGACGTACCTACAGATACACATGTCAAACTTAAGTTTTAGTAGTAGTTTGGTAGTAGTAAATAGTAAGTACCTAACCACTTTATTGTACTAAATAAAATAGTTTCACATAAAATTTACATTTTAAATGAGGTACAAAGGCGAACTTATCCCCTATTCGGGAGTTAAAAAGTGATTACCTATCTAATAACAAACCATTAACAAACACATCCCATGATGCTCTCATCCTATTTGTAATGCCGGCTGTACACACTCGTCGAGACACCTACTCCTCCCTACCTTGGCTGTACATACTGCCACAGAATAAATAATAGTACTGCCGTACAGAAAGGAAACTTCCTACAAAACCGAAGTTTGGCAGCGGTTCAGGGTCGAATCATGCTGTCCCTTTCTAATATATGGCACTATCCTTTTCGGCTATTTAGGATTGTCAAAATTCAAGCCATTATCTTATCTGTGGTCGTGCACGCAAAGGGACGTCAAGTTGTGTCAACCCTAATAATTGCTGAACCGAGCGGTGCCGAGTTTGTCCGACGTCAGGAGTTTCGCACCTCTGATACTGCTCCCTTCTCGTCTCGCTCTTCCTCGCCTCGTCTCGCGCTTCTCCAATTGCATTGGAGCGGTGCCATTCAAGACTCTCGGCGAGAGGCTCTCGACGAGTGTGTACAACCGACATAAAAACTAGTCATTAGTGATTGCCCAAAGAGAATTATCATTTCGCAGAAAACGCATATTTCAAACATGTTAACAGGATCTTAACGACATGTTTGCTATGTCTCTACCTATTACTTATCTAAACGACACTTGCACCATTCTAACCCGGGGTTGACCGGTTAAACCTGGAGTTACTATGGTTACATTGGTTACCAGTACAATTTGACACTGGGTTAACGGTTTAACCGGTAGGTATATGAAGGTATAGTATATCCTCCGAAAGGAAGAGATTTGCAACTTTATGTATTGTTGGTTAAAGTAGAAAATCCCTACTGTCCTTGAAATGGAGTTACGAGGTTTGTAAACAAATTCTTTGAAATAATTTCGTCAGGGGTAGGGATGACATATCAAAAAAAAACCGGGCATGAGTGAGTCAGACTCGCCCACCGAGGGTTCCGTACTTTTTAGTATTTGATGTTATAGCGGGAACAGAAATACATCATCTGTGAAAATTTCAACTGTCTATTAGCTATCACGGTTAATTAGATACAGCCTGGTGACAGACGGACAGACGGACAGTGGAGTCTTAGTAATAGGGTCCCGTTTTTATCCTTTGAATATGGAACCCTAAACATCAGACAAAAGTTCAGACAACACCCAAAAAATCCTGACAAATCCTGTTTCTATTCTTGACTTTTGGGAACACATGACATGAGACGATTTACACTTTTCTGTGTTTGTACCGTAAAATGGGGTGAGTAGGTGCAAAACTGACATTCAAACCTCGATAACATTTTATTTTTACATATGCAAACTGAATGGTGTATATAATAAGTGTTCCGGACGTTTGTATTTTAGTTTTTATTTTATTTTGGGTAGTTCCATTTCATAACTTTGACGATAAACAGGAAATCCCACCTCACTCCGTAGTCCCTCGTATTTGGGGTGAGTTGCGTTTTCATACAAAGGTGATTTTGGAAGATTGTTGGATCGATTTTTTTTATTATGAGTATTACTATAGCTCCATTTTAAATTGGAATACATTATTTTTGTAGCCGTAGCCTTAAAATCCCATATCACCCCCCTTTCATCCCTTCTCTCCCCATTCATAACCCAACTCTCCCCGCGAACCCTACTCACCCCATTTTACGGTACACTAAAGAGAAATAACATCGACTCTATTTAGAATACGACTTTCAGAACTTAAATAACACTTTTTTTCTCTTTGGTGTTAGTTCACTTAGCGTCACTATCACCCCTCCTTGTCTTATTTTAACATCAATTAAAACGCAAATAAAAGGTCAATAAATCCAATAAAACCCCATTATAAAGTCAAACGCACACATTCCAATACACACACACGTTGCACACACGCTCACGCAAAAAACTTGCACCCTGCGCACACGCTTCCCATATTAAAATGTTCGACTTTGCCGTTTCGTACCAAAATCATTCATTTAAATAACGACTTTATTCCAGCACTTTAAGATCCAAATTCGAATAACACAAAATTAAAATTCTTGGCAAACATGTATGATACAAATGGCACCTTCCTACGGAAGTGGAGAGCGAGACAGTTGCGCAAGCGCATGCGAGGGAAAGGGACGGGTAGCGTGGGAAACGTAGGGGTGGCGATATCCCATACTCGACCCCTAGAATTGCGGTAAAATACCGTATGCAGTAATGACGTAAGTAGGATATTGGTATTATTGCAATGCTAATATTAGTAGCCAATGTGAGGTATTTAATAAAGTTTGGTATAGAAAATTATACTATTTTATAAGTATCGGAAAGCCATTGTATCATTTTTTTTTATAAATAATGTATTCATGAAAACAAAGAAATATGCATACATAATAAAACTTACTATTTAAGTACCAAACAAAACTACAGATAAAAAATTTGGTCCAGATCGCCGTAATTTTTTTTATGTGTTAATTTTTGTTATCCAATCACCAACCAATCAGAATTTATCGGACACGTTTATTGGTTTAAATGAAATGCAATATTTTTTTCATTATTAGGCGCCAAAGTCACTAGACGTAGGTAGTTATTTAAAATGTTTTGGTAAAGAAAAACTACAGTAGGTACATTAAAATTATACTTTTTTATAGGTCAGTAGGAAAAAAATGTCTCATTTCGAAAATTTTCTTATAGAAGCTTTAATAACCAAGTAGAATTTTTTTCGTAGACTTATTAACAAGGAAAATTCTTGGGTTCTTATAGTCGCACCAATAAAAGTCTGCAGCGGATTTGATAGCCCAAGCAGTGTAAGTGTTATTTATACGTCATAATATCATAGAAGTTTGACGTTTAAAATGACACTTGCACTGCGTGGGCTATCAAAATCGCTGCAGACTTTTTACGGTCTAACTCTACCTGGTTTATTTACCAAGGCACTTAATAAAAACAACTTGAAATGCACGCTTTGTTTCGTTATTGTTTGGCCACATTCATTTATTTTCTTCCGGCTTATCTCATAAGAAATTTTTATTAGGTAGCGAAAAATTTCTAACATTTGTCCTAATTTTGTATGGGAATAGTAATTTTTGATTTCTAAAACGAAAAATTAAATTTTTCTGTAAATTTGCAACTTGCACATCTGTAGTAAATTTCTTCAACAAAATTGGTACCTACATAACCCCATATTTAACACTTATCATGAATACTTAGCGTGGTCGGACTATATCTTATATGTATTATATATTTGCTTAGTTTATAAATCAAAGCTTTATAATAGTTTCTAAATTAATTAATTAATTTAAGATTATTTCTCTTGTGCGGATTACACGCCATCGTGCTTTATTCCTTCCGAAAATCTTCCTTCCTTTATTGAAAGTTGCGAATGTTTCCAAAAAAGTTCGAGAAAATCTCAGAAATTTCACAGGAAATGAAGGAAACTTTATTTTGGAAATGATAAATTTCAATTCTCATACAAAAACTCGAGTGTGTAAATTTCGCAATTTTGGAAAGTTTCCGACATTTGTATAATTTGAACAGCTTAAGCAACATGTAATATATATGTAAGCACTGTTACCTGTTAGCTGAGCCTCTACCATCAGTTTTAACATTGACATAACGCTCACGTCTACGTAATTTACTTTCTGTACATCTCGCTTGCACTATTGCTCGCATATGCGAGTACGAGCGAGATGCATAGAAAGTAAGTTACGTAAACGTGAGCGTTATGTCAATGTCAAAACTGGTGGTAGCCGTACTGTTCAAATTATAAAGTGAAATAAGTTACTTATGCCGTTTAAAACATTACTGGCACACATCTAGGGTTGTTATGTATATATTATATATATTGTTTCCGAATCTGAACTATAGATGGTCAAGCAAATCTTGTCAGCAGAAAAAGGCGCGAAATTCAAATTTTCTATGAGATGATATCCCTTCGCGCCTACATTTTTCAAATTTGCCGCCTTTTTCTACTGACAAGATCTGCTTGACCAAGTATATATTCCCATAAGGTAGTGCACTATATGTTACCTACCTGTAGTTAAATCTGTGCACCCCACACGGATCAAGTAAGTAAGCAAATTAAAAATACACTATGTTCACTTTAGAAATCCTTTTTCTTTTGCGGATTACGCCACATTACACCTTCTCCTACCTATGTTCTACTTATACCTGAGCGTTTCTTTTATTTTTGCCATTATTATATATTGTGACCTATTTTGCCGCTTTTGTGTTATTTCTACTTAGAATCACAAGCTCTTTCGATCCTAATGGGATTAAAAAATGTCCCATTTTTTTTCCTATTGTGTTACTATTTCCTCATAAACTGTGTATGGCGGTAACAAAAAGGAAAGTTTGAAAAATGTATGGAAATTTTAGGACACTTTTTTAAGGATGAAAAAAGTTCACGATCCTGACTAGAAATAACACAAAAAAAGGTCACAATATATAAAAATGCCAAAAAAATAAAAGAAACGCTCACCTATACTGTTCTAATTTTAAATTCCACTTATGCCGTTTCAAACATTACTGTCCCGCGAACATCTGGGGTTGTTTTATAGTGCGCACCTGTGTGCGATGGCTATCCACTACGAACCGGCAAATGGCAAAGTCGTTGTTACTGGCCAGTTATACTAATTTATGTTAGTTTTAAAAAGTACCTTTTTGTGGTGGCGGTTGAAATTGAGCTTTACTGTTTAAGATTTATAGTCGAATTTAGAAGTGGAATAATAGAGGAAATAAGCTTTTTAATGTGAGAAAAATAAGACATAAAAGGGTTTATGAATGTGCATCTGTTTGAGGTAAATACGCCATCTCGGTGCGATAGATTCTAAATGGGAGTTAATTAGTAACGGTCAAACCGTTAAAATACGTATATTATAAAATAAAACAAATTCTTGAGCTGTATGTGAATATACTAATAAATATGAGAATTGCATAGCTGCCAGCTCTACAGGTGGCTGAAACTGATAGCTTAAATATTTAGCTTAAAGAACCGTGTCCCGATTTGGGCCATGGTGCGTCCATTAATGAATCGCATATTAACGGATAGAGGTTTACGAGTACATTCACGGAAATATAGTTTCATTGTTAATTGAAGTGGGCATATGATTATAGGCAACCCAACACTGGTGGCTTAATTGCCGTTTATATATCTGAAGATTCGTCATGGATACCTACTGTCAAATCTTATAAAATATGTCTCCTATTTCTGCTCATGGAGATTTTATTGGTTGTGTTAGATGTCTTGCATATCCTTATTACCAAATAATGTGCTGATTTGGCCCGGTAGCAACGAGATCGTACGGTGTACCAAAAATAAGGGAAGAGGGGAAATGGTCGGTTCCCCAGGTCCAATCTATGCTATATTTCTTCATGCTCTTAGCAACTAGGGCAAGTTATATATAATTTTTGTATAATTTAGGGACGAGGAATTCATTTTTGATATAATCATTGTATCTTTTCATACAAAAAAAAATGATTTTTGCACGATAAATGAAAATTATATGTATATGTTTAGGACAATTTTGGCCTTTACATTCACAGTGTGGCGATTAGTACTAAGTAAAAAATTGTACAATTTAGCTCATTTATTCCTCATTCTAAAAAAAATCACTTTAAAATAAGCACTCATATATTTTTTTGTGAATAATAATTTGTAGCGCGTGGCGGTGACGATTTCCATTTAAATTGAATTATGACCAAAGTCAAACATTGAAAATGTTTAAAAAAACTGAATTTGGCATTTGAAAAGTATGAATACAATGTTTTAATATTTTACAGATAAATTACAGGCTATATTTTTACAAATGAAATGGGTTTTTGCCGCCCTATTAAGGCAGTAGACTTTTTTGCTATCAAGCAGAGTTGGGCAAAAATTAACTTGAATAAGAATAAGAATAAAAACAGAAATTTTATTCTTATTCAAATCGATTTGAATTAGAATTATTCTTGCACTAGTTATTTTAGAATAAAATTAAGGTGAATAAATCATGTGACTCTTATTTTAAATGCGGAATAAAAAACAGAATAATTATTCTAGAAGTGGGCCTATTCTAACTAAGGTTTTATTCAATTAAAATGTTATTTAGAATTAAGTTAATTTTTGTAGTACAATCGGTTATAAGTTGATTTTCACCCTTCTATTTAAAAGTCGGATTGATTTGATATTTGTTACTATAGTTTAGGTATAGTACACATTGAAGAGTTTCGCTATACACTATCTAGTTCTATCATCCGATCAGGGTGCTTAGCCAACATACCAAACGTTGACCCTCCGTAGAGTTGCGCATAGTCTCTCTCTATCACTCTTACATATTAGTGCGATAGAGAGACAGATAGCGTTTCGTTGTCGTAGCGCAAACGTTTGGCATGTTGGCTACGCTCCCAATGTGCCTAGCCAAGATGCCAATTTTTGTTTTTATTTTAATAACCGAATCATTAGGTAAATTTAGCTGTTCTGGGGGCCTAGCCAACATGCCAATCGCTTGCGCTCCAACAACGAAGCGCTTTCTGTCTCTATCACTCTTACATATTAGTGCGATAGAGAGACAAAGATAGCGTTTCGTTGTCGTAGCGCAAACGTTTGGCGTGTTGGCTAAGCTCCCAATGTGCCTAGCCAAGATGCCAATTTTTGTTTTTATTCTTATAACCAAATCATTAGGTAAATTAAGCTGTTCTGGGGGCCTAGCCGCAGCAATATGCCAATCGCTTGGGCTCCAACAACGAAGCGCTTTCTTTCTCTATCACTCTTACATATTAGTGCGATAGAGAGACAAAGATAGCGTTTCGTTGTCGTAGCGCGAACGTTTGGCATGTTGGCTACGCTCCCAATGTGCCTAGCCAAGATGCCAATTTTTGTTTTTAATTTAATAACCAAATCATTAGGACAATTTAGCTGTTTTTAGCTTTTTCTTTCTCTATCACTCTTACATATTAGTGCGATAGAGAGACAAAGATAGCGTTTCGTTGTCGTAGCGCGAACGTTTGGTATGTTGGCTACGCTCCCAATGTGCCTAGCCAAGATGCCAATTTTTGTTTTTAATTTAATAACGAAATCATTAGGACAATTTAGCTGTTTTTTAGCGCTTTCTGTCTCTATCACTCTTACATATTAGTGCGATAGAGAGACAGAGATAGCGTTTCGTTGTCGTAGCGCAAACGTTTGGCATATTGGCTACGCACCCAAGGTGCCTAGCCTAGATGACAATTTTTGTTTTTAATTTAATAACCAAATCATTGAGTAAATTTAGCTGTTCTGGGGGCCTAGCCAAGATGCCAATCGCTTGTGCTCCGACAACGCAAGACTTTCTGTCTCTATCACTCTTACATATTAGTGCGATAGAGAGACAGAGATACCGTTTCGTTCTCGTAGCGCAAACGATTGGCATATTGGCTACGCACCCAAGGTGCCTAGCCAAGATGTCAATTTTTGTTTTTAATTTGATAACCAAATCTTTGGGTACAATTTAGCTGTTCAGGGGGCCTAGCCAATATGCCAATCGCTTGCGCTTCAACAACGAAGCACTTTCTGTCTCTATCACTCTTACATATAGTGCGATAGAGAGACAAAGATAGCGTTTCGTTGTCGTAGCGCAAACGTTTGGCATGTTGGATATTACGCTCCCAATGTGCCTAGCCAAGATGACAATTTTTGTTTTTAATTTAATAACCAAATCTTTGGTTACAATTTAGCTGTTCTGGGGGCCTAGCCATTATGCCAATCGTTTGCGCTCCGACAACGAAGCGCTCTCTCTGTCTCTCTATCGCACTAATAAATAAGCGCTTTGTTGTTGGAGCGCAAACGATTGGCATGTTGGCTAGGCCCCCAGAACAGCTAAATTTACCTAATGATTTGGTTATTAAAATAAAAACAAAAATTGGCATCTTGGCTAGGCACATTGGGAGCGTAGCCAACATGCCAAACGTTCGCGCTACGACAATGAAACGCTATCTTTGTCTCTCTATCGCACTAATATGTAAGAGTGATAGAGAAAGAAAGCGATTCTTTGTTGGAGCCCAAGCGATTGGCATGTTGGCTAGACCCCCAGAACAGCTAAATTTACCTAATGATTTGGTTATAAAAATAAAAACAAAAATTGGCGTCTTGGGTAGGCACATTGGGAGCGTAGCCAACACGCCAAACGTTGGCGCTACGACAACGAAACGCTATTTCTGTCTCTCTATCGCACTAATATGAAAGAGTGATAGAGACAGAAAGCGCTTCGTTGTTGGAGCGCAAGCGATTGGCATGTTGGCTAGGCCCCCAGAACAGCTAAATTTACCTAATGATTCGGTTATTAAAATAAAAACAAAAATTGGCATCTTGGCTAGGCACATTGGGAGCGTAGCCAACATGCCAAACGTTCGCGCTACGACAACGAAACGCTATCCTTGTCTCTCTATCGCACTAATATGTAAGAGTGATAGAGAAAGAAAGCGCTTCGTTGTTGGAGCCCAAGCGATTGGCATGTTGGCTAGGCCCCCAGTACAGTTTAATTTACCTAATGATTTGATTATAAAAATAAAAACAAAAATTGGCATCTTGGCTAGGCACATTGGGAGCGTAGCCAACACGCCAAACGTTTGCGCTACGACATCGAAACGCTATCTTTGTCTCTCTATCGCACTAATATGTAAGAGTGATAGAGACAGAAAGCGCTTCGTTGTTGGAGCGCAAGCGATTGGCATGTTGGCTAGGCCCCCAGAACAGCTAAATTTACCTAATGATTCGGTTATTAAAATAAAAACAAAAATTGGCATCTTGGCTAGGCACATTGGGAGCGTAGCCAACATGCCAAACGTTTGCGCTACGACAACGAAACGCTATCTTTGTGTCTCTAATCTGTCTATCGCACTAATATGTAAGAGTGATAGAGACAGAAAGCGCTTCGTTGTTGGAGCGCAAGCGATTGGCATATTGGCTAGGCCTCCAGAACAACTAAATTTACCTAATGATTTTGTTATTAAAATAAAAACAAAAATTGTCATCTTGGCTAGGCACCTTGGGTTCGTAGCCAATATGCCAATCGTTTGCGCTACGTCAACGGAACGCTACCTCCGTCTCTCTATCGCACTAATATGTAAGAGTGATAGAGACAAAGCGCTTAGACCAGCTAAATTTAACCTAATGATTTGGTTAGTAAATTAAAAATAATACGGTTACTGAAACTATGCGTTATGCGACAGTCAATTTGTAAGATTTTATTCCATAAAATAGGTATAAATTAGACAAGAGACTAACTACTATTACATCTACCTAACTATACGTAATTAGTACCTATACGGTACCCGGACTACATTTTTATTCGTGGAATATTATTTCGATTAAAAATCATGATTATATTTATTTGATTAAGAATAAGTTATTCTCATTCAATTTTTTCTCATACGAATTATTCCCGACCAAAATTATTTGAATATTTTTGACGGGAATAAAATCGAGATGATTTTATTCCTACGAATTCTTATTCAAATAATGATTTTATTCTTGAATGCCCAACACTGCTATCAAGGTATGCCCACCAAACACGCTAATGAGAACGATATATTCTATCGATATAGGCTATGTACTAACTATCTAATGATATATAAGTTACTTCGGGACGCGTCATGGCCCAGAACCCATACTATCCGGGACATGGTTCTTTATTACGGTATAATTTTTTGGTCATTATAGCTCATATCATTTTCATCATAATTAATCCCTTTTAAGATTATTTTTGTTTCCCTTTGACTAATTAATTTTATTTCCATAAACAATTAAGTGATTACGTAAAATTTATATCAAAGAGTCATTGAGACAGTGATCCAATTGAGAGGTTCTGTAATAAAAGATAAAATAAATTGTCAAAATAATTTAATTCTGTTTATGTACAAGTAAAATTTACACCAGACATACCCAATGTACGTCGAACCGATATATACAAAATCAAATCACACTACATAATAATAATAGCTTTTTTCACAACCGCTTTTAGGTATTTTTTTATATTTACGTAGATATTTTGCTTTAAAGTAGTTTTTTTCGTTTAATGCCTTTTTTCTTTACAGCTTTTCTGTGCACAATACTTATGCAGTAACTAAAAGCAGTATAATCGTATTATTGAAAATTAAAGCTTCTCATTTGGTCCCAATATGCTAGTGACTTCTTAAATCTATGATATACTATATTGCTATCACACAACTTATCATATATATCCATACTATCTTTACAAAGAGTAGAGTTCAAACATATTTTATAAAACTCTGTGATCGCCAACAACTCTTAGGGCCGATACAGACGGACTGCAACCCTACTGCAATTTGTATGGGAACTGCACGCCAACTACAACGTCGGCGTGCAGTTCCCATACAAGTTGCAATAGGGTTGCAGTTCGTCGCTGTACCAGCAATTAGTTTGATTACGAGGATTATTCGGATTGTAATAACAAGCTATCAATTTGATCTGTAGGTATTTGTTGCGGATATGATCTGTCAGGGTCATGACGTTACTGGTTGAAAAAATGACACTTTTGACACTGATAGATCATATCCTGATCAAAATCCATAAGCTATTATTACAATTAGAATATGCCCCGGTATGTAGGTAAATGTTCTTAAGTTAGTTGTAAAATTGGGTCAGCCTTCTTTTTTCAGAAAACGTAGTTCTTTTATTTCATAGGAATACATTTCAAGTTTATTTTATTTGTATTTAAAGAAATACTAAAGACATTTCTAAGTATCATCAACAAAAATCTGATTTAGGTACCTTGTAGAACTGAATAAAATATGTGGGAGTATTACAGTTTGTCCTAATAAGACTGCTCGTCATTATAATTGGCCCTATAAAACTAAGAAGACTTATAAATACGAGTATCATTATCTTTTGAGGGCTTAAACTAGACAATAAGTTGAACGATGACACAAATATTGCGTTCAATTTGTGAGTACAAAAACGGGACCTTAGGATTGGTCATTTTCATAAAGAGTGACACAATGTAGGTACCTAAATTATTATTCCCTATATCGATCGATAATTTTAAATAAGTAATAGTTTGACTTGTTGTCTACCGAACATTAATAATGACAATACCGACGTTTGATGATATTGCGGATTGATATTTTTAAATATATTGAGCAGAAATATCCCAATGTTTAACATGTCCCCAATATTTAATGATATCAACGGGTCTACCCGGCGGTCTAGCATGAGTTGCGTTCTCGCGCGCGACTCCATACATCAAGCGCGACTTCAAGTATCGCGCGCGAGAACGCAATTTATGCTAGACCATCTGATATTAACATGTGACACATGTGTACAGTCGACGTCAAAGATATGTTAACACTTTTGAACCTTACTTCCTTTGTAATAAGGCAAAAAATGTAAACATATCTTTGACGTCGACTGTACAAAACGCGAAAGTTTAAAGTGTTATGTCCCGAATATATATTGATTGCTAGCAAACAATGTATCAAGTATTGAAAAGGCTGCCAGCAAACAAATAAATGTTTACTTTACATTTAAGTACCTCTTGGACTAAATTTTTTAAAGATATATGACTATAGGTATGTACTTCATTAACTCCAATATGGAGTAGTTATACTTAATCAGTAACGGCCACTTGCACCATTCACTACCCCGGGGTTAACCGGTTAAACCTGGAGTTACCATGGTTGCCAGTGCAATTTGACACTGGGATAATAGTTTAACTGGTTAACCCCGGGTTAATAGGATTTGTAATTATGTATCCACATCTAATAAGCTAACTCCGCACCCCAAGGCCTATAAGGTTTCGAGCTGTTCTGCGAATACTGGTTATGCGTAGGCTGGTGAGGATACGGAGTAGGATAATGAGGAACAGGGGGCGCGGGGTGCGGGCCAGGGGGCGCTGGAGGTGCTGGAGGGGCGGGGTAGTGGGGGTAAGACGGAGGGGCGGATAACGGTGCTGCCACAGCCATGGGTGCAGCAACAGTTGTCGTCGCAGTTGAGGTTGTTGCTTCTGGTCTTAGCTCATAACCATGCTGAGTTTGAGGTTGAGGATGTACTGGTGTGGGGTACTGAGGATACCCCCAGTTTGAGGATTTAGCTGCTAGCTCCCTTTGCGCCGCGAAGCACTGTAGATGGCTCATGAGGCGTAATCGCAAAGGATCTTGGATGTCGAGGCCTTCGCAGCTGACGAGATAGCGAGCGACCTCGGCCGCGCACTCTCTAAAACCTATGCTGTGGTAGTCCATGGCGTAGCGCTGGGGGTCGTAAGCGAACGTGTCGAGACCTGTAACAAATGAGAGGGGAGTTAATTATGTTACGTGTACGAGTTCTACTAAAGGCTTCTACAGACGTAGCAACAATTGCTTGCTAAGTAGGAGAAATGTATTCTATCGATCGACCAAATGCCGCAATGTATTGCAAATCGCATGCAATTATCGGTGACGTTTGGAGAGCTTATAAAAGAGACATGCTTGGGTGAGCCAGACAGTAGTCGTTACTTTTTATAAGTGCTTGTCTGCAAAGACCGTTACAGTAAAAAATATAAATTGAGTAATTATTATTTTCTACATAGGTACATAATGGCTGCATAAATAATAAACTACAAGATACCAGTCGATATCTTTCGAAATTATTGTATGTTTTTACTCATTTTATCAGTATTCTGATCACGAAGTTAAGGCCTCATTTAGACGATGCGAGAACTCGCATGCGAGTTTCATTACATTGCGGGTCTTGATCGGTTGGTTGAATTGGACGTAACCAACAGTCTGTAATGTAACTAAAATCGCATGCCAGTTCGCGCGCCGTCTAAATCAGCACTAATTGATTGACAAATGTAGGAATAAAAAATCTTCACTCAATAGGGAAATACAATCATCAAATTAATTCCAAATTGATTAAAAATTATATGAAGATTGCAAGCTAGTGCATTTGCATAGCCGACTGAAAATCTAGCGACCTTCACCAAGGAGGAGTTTTGGCCGAAGGGTGTCAAGTTTCGGCGGTTCCGCGGCCGGCTCCCTGACACTGTGGGATTGCGTAATGCATCGGAACTATAGGTGATGTGATTTGTAGTGTTTAGTTTTAAAATATATTTTTATAATATGTATGCTAGTTTTAAGGTACATATTTATGTATGGGCATGTATGGGCCACTAGTTGCCTGAAATAAAAATTTTCATTCATTCATTCATTTGATACTCTACTAGCTCGTGGCTATTAAAACTAAGATCGTTTTAAGGGAGACAGTTTTTACACACTTCACTGTACTACTAACAAGATTCCCTTCCAGATGTTACCAGAATTTGCGTATCAAAAGAAAACGAACAAAAACCAAATTCAAGAACTCATTCAACCCTTACGCAACAAGTTCTAGAAAAGGACAAGAATATTAAAATGTACAGATTAAAAAGAGAGGTTAGAAGTGTAACGGGAACCCTCCAGTTTCCGGACGTCTTCCGTACGGATGGCCAGGGTAAGATGAACTCTAGTCCCCTTCCGATCAATGGGAGTTGGTATGCGTAAAAACAGGTTAATTGATGATCGGGGGGTCATATGTGCTGGTCGGGGCAGTGGGCCACCGGGCCAGGGTGAGGTTTGGGGGCATTCCATAAAAAGATCTATTCTATCGGTGACGTGGCGCGTATGGCAGCTACTTTAATAGCCTGCAGAAATTTGTATTAGGTAGGTACCTATCTATAGAGTCTACAGAATTCAGATCCCGCTGCTGGTGCGCACTGTTTTTGCAAAACGTTTCGGGCCTTACATATCAAGGTATATTTACAATGTCGCCATAAGACACTAAGATCAAAGATATATCCGTTTAGACGCTAAAGTACTTGTTAAGGAATTGCTAACAAGTTTAACCTATGATGAGACAGAGAAAATTGTACAAATTAGAAATTATAATATCTCAAACTAATATTAAATACGAGTAGCAAAAACAATCTACGTAAGATAAATCCAGGGAATCTTTTATAGTACCTTTATTAGGGTGTATAACTAGATAAAATGACAGTCACTTTGCCTCTGACCTGCAGAAAAAGCCCTACAAAGTTCACAAGTAATCCCATTTTAAATTGTAGTATTATGGACTGACACTAACACCTTTTGTAGTAAAATAAAAAGATCCCAGATTACATTTAAATTAAACTGCTAAGTGCCATATTAAAAGATACCTTTGAATTCAAGTAGGTCTGAAAGGACATGTCTGACAAGTTTTGATATTAATTATGGCAGAACAACAACTCAATTAGGTGAGGTTTTTTATTCACGTCTACTTTTTATTCGCGAACATTCGTTGGGTTTAAGTCTTTTTTATGAGTCTTTATTAAACTGTCAAGCCATGTTTAAGGGCAGAAAATTAAGTTTAAAAATATTAAATTTATTACCTAACCAAATAGTTTGAGAAATATATATCGATGTAGGCTAGTAGGTAATATGTAAGTAGCAGAACATTTATTTAAAAGTCCGAAATTTTATGGAAATTTTCATGAACAAAAATTTATGCATGTTTCCAGTTAGAAAGTTCCCGTTCAGATTAGGGATTATTACTCAATGTTCTTAACTGCTGACGACTGTTTCATTTAACATTTACGTCACTCGTTTGGTCTAACTCTAGCAATGTGTCATCTTTGGCACATTGCTATATGTTAAGACCAATAAAAGTCTGCAACGATTTTGATAGCATACGCAGTGCAAGTGTTACTTATACGTCATAATTTCATAGAAGTTTGACGTTTAAAATAACACTTGCACTGCGTGTGCTATCAAAATCGTTGGTCAATATCTTGGTCTAACTCTAATGTAGGCTACTACATCAAATTTGAATATTGAATAACCACTTTTTTTTGAATAAAAATAATATTTTAATAGATTACATTGCATTTCGAATCTCAGGTCGATTCAAATAATGACAATAGATATTTCTTCATTTGATTATAAACTTTTTTATTGTATCCCCAAATTCCAGGGTTCTTAGTCATTGTTCGCCTCTTCCTTCCTTAATATTGTTTGTTTTTTGGCGCGCAGGTGTGACAACCCTTGCATTAGAATATTTTCCGTCCCAAACTCGACCTTATTCCCAAGCAATAAGGACATGAAACTAGGGCTGGCACAATTTCCGCTTGTCATTGTGTGGAATTGACGCGTGATCGTTTAATATGGATGTAGATTAGTAGTTTTTACTTGAGGAAAAGGGTGGTAAGGGGTAGAATGGAATAGTTCTGTTAAAATTATTATGCTGCGTAAAATTGTACGACTTTTTAGGGTTCCGTACCCATAGGGTAAAACGGGACCCTATTACTAAGACTTCGCTGTCCGTCCGTCCGTCCGTCCGTCCGTCCGTCCGTCTGTCACCAGGCTGTATCTCACGAACCGTGATAGCTAGACAGTTGAAATTTTCACAGATGATGTATTTCTGTTGCCGCTATAACAACAAATACTAAAAACAGAATAAAATAAAGATTTAAATGGGGCTCCCATACAACAAACGTGATTTTTGACCAAAGTTAAGCAACGTCGGGAGTGGTCAGTATTTGGATGGGTGACCGTTTTTTTTTTGCTTTTTTTTTTGTTTTTTTTTTTTTTTGCATTATGGTACGGAACCCTTCGTGCGCGAGCCCGACTCGCACTTGCCCGGTTTTTACTATTAGTTATCTATTTTTAGAATGTAAATTCAGAGATAACTGCCCCTGCATAGAAACTTGTTTGTAGGAGGGTCAGTTATATGTGCAGTGTGCAGCTTACTATACTTACGTGTAGCTTAAAAGTTTTTAACCTTACCGGTATTTATAATTTTTGTCTATCTTCGAAGCTTAAATTTTCTTCGTGCCAATTTTTTTTTAATTAGTTTGGCAGGCGTTAAGTCTTTAAAAGGTAACAGACAGATAGGCTTATTTTCGCATTAATATAAGTGATATTATGTAATAGTACGGATTATTTTCCATCAGACGCGCAACGAGTATGCAACAGGGAGGGATAAACGCTAAGTAACCCCCTTATTTATAAAACTTTATGGGACTGATTTAATTAAATTATGTTTTATCCCTTTCTTACAAATATATAAGTCAAAATGACAGATAAGGACAAACGATTATTAACTAATTGAGGTTTGTAGTGCGTTTATGAAAAAGGGGGTAAGATTAGACCAGAGTACGAATTTATATTAATTTTTTCATTTCTCATTTAATTTCAAGAAAGTAGGTACCTATAATTTTGACGTGTAACCATACAGACTCCTTGATGAGGGAGCAAATGGGCCTCACCACAGGGCACGGTTAGCACGGCTACGTCGAGATTGGACGTTTCCTTTAGGGCTCTACCCTCTTTGCGGTTAAGGGCCCTTCGCTCTACATGTTACAGCCAGTATCGTATGCCAAAGTGCTATTAACAGTAGGTGTGTTACCCGTGTCAAACCTATGGTCCATAGATGAGTGATTCATGTTTTTGTTTTTATAATGCGACATACGTTTACGTTGTGCGATATTCCTTCATTCGACTGTTGTTAATTTTTAAGTTTAGTTATCCTGTTTTTTTTTAATGAGCTAATAAGTGATGGCAAATGTATTGGGGTATGAATTATGTATAGACACTAGTTATAAGAAACATGTACCGTTTGTGCCCAAATAAACATTAAAACATTACCATCGCAAATGTCAAAATCGATGTTGCTGCCCGAATTTTTGACATTTGTGGCAGCAATGCAGCAGTAATACCGAGCTGTAATACTGTTGCAGTAATTATTAAGTTTATTTAGGATTTACCCTAAAGTTTATTACCACTTTAAACTTAATTCAATTATCGCAACCACATACTTTCTGTTTACATATTCTTTGAATTAAATTAATTCACCATTTTGGAACATTATCAAATATTTCAGCACTTTTACCTACGTCTATCTTCTAACATTGGCATTTAAACAAATCAGGTACAGTTCTATTACGTTAACAAAAAGCCAAAAAAGGTGACACAAAAAGCATTGATTTAATTATTTCGAGTAAAAGCATTAGCTAACCGAAAGGGATAGTAACATTTTTATCAGATTATTTATTCAATAAGGGCATTCTTTTGTCACATTCTTCGAATATGAATTTGATCCCATTTATTATATTAGTTTCTATTCATAGTTTCGAGGCTAATAAGGTTTCATTCATAAGTAACTTTAGACATCTGTAATTTGACATGCTTAAATGTTCATCGACGGCATAATTCGTTTTCTAATAATGCTAATTAAGATTAAGTTATCTATTTACACATAGTAATAGTACCTACCTACCTTTCGATCCACTGAGTTTTCCTTTGGGCTGGGTAATTGGGTTACGTAATCATGTTACTAGGGTAAAATAAAAAATGGAATTGGGACATTGCTAACTAAACTTAATCAATTTAGTGCGCTAAAAGCTTTTTTATAAGAAACATTAAAAGCATGCAATTAATCATTCTTCAAAACTTATAAAAAAAACTTTCAGTCCCATTCTTAAACACATATAGCCCGTTTATTTTATAAAATTTAATCTGTGCGCTGTCTGACAATATCTAGGTTGTATAATTATTTAAATCAAGAATAGGTTAAAATAGGCAAAATATATGCCTCATTAAGGTACGCGTATTACTACAGTGAAGGTCTTTGTTTTTACGAAGGAACTATGCAAAATGACCCATTTATTTTTAAGAGGACTTTATGCAAAACTACAATATTTTTTTAAATCTACTTCTCATGAATAAACTAGCTTACAAGTGAAATCCCTCCGTAATCCGAGTTTCCCATACAAACAATTCGCAAGGGCTATCATCCCCGCTGGGACAGGGTGGGGCGGGTCGTTCCCACGGACGTAGGTTCAACCCCGGACTGTGATAACGAAGATAACTGCAATATGGTGGATATTATTATAGTCAATTACTCGTACATATTGAAATTTGGGCGAGTGAAAGATATTGACAAGGCAGATTGCAATATTTACAATATGGTTATATTTGATGGGGGATAAGGTTTTTTTTAATAGATATAGGTATAGGTAGTTACAACTGTCAGGGTTTTTAATATTATTAAACTAAAACGGGACTTATTCTGAGTATTCTAGCACCGTCGGCATAACGTCGCATTCTAAATGTCTGAGGTTCTCCAATTTCTTATAAGTAGGTACGCGATTACAAGGGTGACATGAAAGAGTAGAAATTAAACACTCTATTTTTGGGCAGTCGTGTAATAAAATGGAACTAAACAAGTTTCATGCAAAATTGTTGCCATGGTTACGCATTTTACGTCAAAAATGTGACAGTATAACATTTGTATTGTGTGTAATATTATGTGTATTGTGTGGACCATTGTAGTCTGTAAATAAATAAATGACTATGATTATGAAAATTCATATTTATTTAAATAATGAAAATAAGGTGCAATGTTTAGCATTACCTCAAAAAAATCAATAAAAAAATTGTTTTTGAAATTATAATTGGTAAAATAATCTATTATTTCCGGATTACCCGCCTCAAGTTCCCAGCTTCACACGACAAAAAAATTATAAACCTAAACGCTATAACCTCAAAATGTAACTTTAAACGCCTTTGAATAGTGTTTGCCGCTTTAATGAACCCATTGTTGACCGCGATGGCCCTTTAATAGACCCCAGGGTCCCCAGGTAGGCACCTGGCGGTAGAAGTAGAAAAAACCAGGAAGTGTGACCATATGTGGGCATTTTTTCTATGGGTGAGTAAGAAGTTTGTGGTCGGGTGTTTTTGAAATGGATAAGGATGAGTGATTGATTTGGTGGAGGTAAATCCATATTTTAGGGTAGGATACTTTGAATGTTAATGGTTATTTTGATTTTGGACTCGGGGCACGAATACTAATGTGAAGTTTATTGCCTTAAGATGCTCGGTATTAGGTATTAGACATGATATCGAATCTTTTTTACTGTAATACAGGGTTTTCAATTAATAAGGCGTATGTACAAATACTTATACATTTATAAACTTTGATAAAAAACAGCACTTTAGTATAACCGCTACTTAGTTATGTACTTCTAGAAACATTATAATTTTTTATTTATCCAATTTTAATTTTATTTTAATAATGATTCTGTATATATATTGTAAACATTAACATAGCTGTACATACTAACAATAACTATATGAGTCTGTAAAAGTTACTTGAAATAAATGATTTATTATATTATTATACATATGTATATAGTATTCGTGCCCCAAATTAGCTCACATATGGAAATGTGATTATGATGTATTCTTAATATGTACTTTAATAAGGCTGATTATTATCTTTATATGGGATAATGGTATTATAATAATATGTGAAGTGTATAGTATACCACGTCCAAATTAAACAACCAATGCACTCAAAGTAACATTATTTATATTTTATAAAATTCCCCAAACTTTATACTTACCTACATATAAAAAAGTTAAAAATAAACACATTATAATTGTTGGGTGTGATGTTTTAAAGCAAGAACATAGAAAAAATTGTCTCTGGTTTTCGTTGAGTATTTTTACAAGCAATTACTAACAAAATAAATTTCACCTCACAAAGTTACCTTGAACTTTCATAGTAAAATTATTCCCCGGTGACATTTCGTCCTCTAATTTTCATTTTCTTTGATCATTGATATTTAAGGTTATGTAGGTACTTGTAATTCCTAATTACATGCTAAATAAGACTACTTACTGAGCCAATTTACCTAGTGTCAATATTTGTTAGCAATGATAATCAAATTAAGATTATTTTGAAATTCAAGCAGTTACGTATTGTAAAACACCTATAATAAATATACGTTATCTAAAAATAATAGAAATACTAAAAGAAAATCGAAATTTTCCATTTTCATTAATATATTATGAAAGTTTCCTGATATTTCCGTGTACTTCCATGGTATACGTGCATCCTGTGGACTGGTCGTTTTAATATTCCTAGTTTTTTTTTCAACCGAAACAAACCGCCAAGGCCTTGGCCTTTAACCATAAAGACAATACACATGTGTTCCGGCGTTAACCGAACCGCGACCTAACCGCAAAATCTGGCTAACCGCACATCCCGACATTATTGTACAAATTAAATTAGTCGAATACCCTTACAGGAAGGCAGAGCAATTTCACAATTAAGTGGCTAATGGCTTTTTCCTCTTCTCGTGCTTAATTTTGAAATTAAGTTAGGAAAAACTGGAAAAATATTGAAGAAGATAAGTGTTTTGCACAGTGAAGTATCTTGTTTTTCATGAAATTATCTAATATCATATTATCTAACAGTAGCGACCCGCCCCGGCTTCGCACGGGTTAACAAATTATACATCTAAACCTTCCTCAAGAATCACTCTATTGATAGGTGAAAACCGCATGAAAATCTGTTCAGTAGTTTTTTAATTTATCGTGAACATACAAACACACAAACATACAGACGCGGTGGGAAACTTTGTTTTATAAGGTGTAGTGATAGTGATGATGATCTTAGGAAATAGGCTTTTTATTGTTGGAACATTTGGACACGTTAAAAAATGTCAATCCATTTTATATCTTGTGACATTTCCCCACAACATAAGCTTGTTTACAATGTTTTCAATGCCCATCCTGAAACCGTATCGAATATCAACACATAACAAAATACCCCAAAAAAATCACCTACACATTCAAGTTCACTTTTGAATTCAATTAGAACTTTAACGCTACGAAACGTAGTATTTTAACACAAAATTGATGGTTGAAAAGTCCTTTATGTCTGAGGTAGTGGTCAGACACGAAACGTGTTATTTTAGTACAAAAACGATGGTTGTTACGACCTTTTTGCCGCTGATAGTGGCCGAACATTGCCACCTGTCGGATGCGGAAGCGGGCCGTGGGAACGCGGAACTGCGCGGGTGCGGGCGCACCGCACGGCGATCTCCCGATGTGCGGGCGCTGCGCGGGCGGCGGTAACGAAGGGACGTATGTGCAAGAAACAATCGTGGCAGTTACGACGATTTCGGAGCGTTGGTAGTTGAGGAATTTTGGGTCTCGAGGAGGTATGGTTATATTTCGTAAAATAAACAGTAAATACTTGCTCAAGAAGATTCTGAAGAGTCTAATGGTGCCCACTGATTACCAGTCCGCCGGACGATATCGGCCTGTCAGTTGGTCGGAGCTGTCAAATTTTTGTTCTAACTGACAGGTCGATATCGTCCAGCGGCCTGTTAGTCAGTACTCAGTACTGTCAGTAGTCGGCTTAAGTATACCAAAAAGCGCAAATAATCGTAAGGTATGAAAAATCGTATGAAAACAATTGCAACAGTGTAGAATTTCGTATTACTCAGGAGACCGAATTAAACGAGATCATAATAAGGGAATTCTACTGTAGTAACTAGAAGTGAATTTTTATGGCTTGAAATATCTATTAAAACCAAAAATAATGATATCAACATAAATGGTAAATTTTCCTAATTTCTATTAAAATACGCGCTATAAAAAAACTAAACTAAAAAGAAACTTTAATTCTAATAAAAACAGAGCGTAAAATGACAGTCTGCAATCAATGTTCCTTGTAGGTATGTATTATAATTTCTAAAATAATTGTTTTCTTGAACAATGACACAACTAATAAAAGTATTTATCACGCTTCAAAACACAGTGATTTTGAAAGTTATACAAGGTTGTTAACAAGTTTTATCACCGCGCTTGGAAATTAAGATCCTTGAAAGTTTTGAATATTTTACAAAATTCGAATGCTCAAGTTAGTCAAGTTTTAGCTTGAATGAGCAATGAATTTATAAATAATTGTTCCGTTATCTTCGAGGTTTCAAAGTTTTAGACAAATATTTAACACCGAATGTATTAATAGGTACAAACTACTAAAATGCCTAAAATACATAATTTTTTAAGAGACTTGCTTAGGTGTGTACCTACTTTATTTCCATGTAATAATCGGGACAAAATTGATCCAATTGATCTACTTATAGTTTATAATTAAGACATAAATTTAAAATGAATGTATATTGGCCTTTTTCTGTCTGAAACACTGGAAATCCTAGTTCAATGTATTCGTAAACCACTGTTCTCTTCTTCTCTAATAACACTTTTTAGTCTTTAAGAGCTACCACTTTAATACTTTTTTCAATAAATTACAATACAATACAAATACTCTTTATTACACACCCCAATAAAAGAAAACAATACAAAAGAAAACAGAAATACAAGCAGAGGTAAACAACAGGCAGTAAAATTATTTGTATTTTTTCTTGAAAATTTCCCTAATCCACGATTTTATATTATTCCTTAGAGGATGGAAAGGATTAATTGCCTTATATTCTTTAACAGACAATAGTCTGATTATTCAATATTGTTAATTTAAGTTAGGTACAGTCAAGAGCAGAAGTTACTAAGCGGGCGAGGTGTTCAAAATTACCTTGACACGCTCTTATTCTCTTAATATTAAAGTCGCGTCAACATCATTTTGAACACTTGGCCTGCTTTGCAACTTCTGCTGCTGACTGTACACTCCAATTAAAAACGAATTATTGATCTTGTAAAATATTCGTTACTCGGATTATATTTATACTTTTTGCGAACAATGAAATGAAGATCTAAAAAGTAACAGTCAAGAAAAAAGTTGCAACTTTTCAATAGACAGGATAACGGAACGGTTACTTTTGCTTTTTTACGAATTTTATGAAGTTTTTAGCCAACCGTTAAATCTTTTATTGATTTGGAGGAAACGGAAATGAGTTGTTGAGTGAATGAATGGAGAGTGAATGACAGATCTCGGGACTTAATGGACGGAATAGCGGTTTTTAAAGTACGATTTTTATTCCGGATGCTTTTACGTTTTTTAGATAAGTTATATTTTTTATTCATAATGGAAAATGGAGGTAATATAAAATGTGACCCATTTTAGGACGGGTTGGAAATAAACAACCTGTTGACGTTATAACTTATAGTTGGACTTAGAAAACAATAACGAAGTAAAGTTGACAAGGTAAACTTTAACGTGTTTGTACCTATAATTAAAGCTAATCCGTAGCTAATTTTGAAAAATCAGGAAAATTATTATAACCTCTGGCATCTCACGGCCCATTTCTTCCATCGCATTTTTCGTACGATATGCCATATCTTTTGATTCCTTCTAATTTCCTGGTTTTACGCCCCATGCCTCCACTTACGTTGCCTCTAAAGGATTAATCTGTCAGAAATGTGTAGAAGAGAGGATATTTATTAAATAAATAAATAAATAAATAAATATTAGGGGACATCTTACACAGATCAAACCTAGCCCCAAACTAAGCAAAGCTTGTACTATGGGTACTAGGCGACGATATACATACTTGTATAGATAAATACATACTTATATACATAGAAAACAACCATGACTCAGGAACAAATATTAGTGTTCATCACACAAATAAATGCCCTTACTGGGATTCGAACCCAGGACCATCGGCTTAGCAGACAGGGTCACTATCCACTAGGCCAGACCGGTCGTCAATATTACCTTTAGCATGTATCATCTTCAGATGGTCCACAGTCAACTGCAGTATCTCAGCCTTCTCCAGCTTGGCACTGCCCTGTTTCTCACAAGCTGCTGGTACAAGCCTCTTCAGCACGGTGAGGGTTGTGTTGATGTAGTCAACTTTTGAATTTTGAAGTCTTTTAAGGGATGGGTGGAAGAGTCTTACCTTTAGCATGTATCATCTTCAGATGGTCCACAGTCAACTGCAGTATCTCAGCCTTCTCCAGCTTCGCGCTGCCCTGTTTCTCACAAGCTGCTGGTACAAGCCTCTTCAGCTCGGTGAGGGAGGTGTTGATGCGGTCACGTCGCTTCTTCTCGATGACGCCTCTGCGGCGCTTGCGCGTCATGAGTTGACAGGAATCACCGCCGGGAGAACTGAAAATATATTTTTTTAATTTTATATTGAAATATATTTGAAAGAAAAAGTAACATGGCCTCCAGTGCCCACTGGACTCAATTATTTAATATACGAGTAATAATTTGATTTGTTCTGTGAAAGAAAATCTTGCCATGTTGCCAAGTGCCAGGATAATAGCAAGTGGAAATCCATTAATGCAAATGAATATTTTATTTAAGTACAACAGCCGGCGTATTATGGATGGCTGTATCCATCTTTATCCACGTGATAAAATAACTGTCACTTTTTAACACCGTGGGATAGAAAGTGACGGACTCTGTTTTATCACGCTGTCACGTAGACAAGAACGACCATCATATCCGTACTGTTTTCCAAAGTCATAAAATAGCGTAGTTTTTCTAAAAGCGCGCTTTGTAGAATACCTAGTCTTAAGCCGACCACTGACTAACAGTCCACCGGACGATATCGGCCGGTCAGTTGTTCGGAACTGTCAAATTTTTGTTCTAACTGAAAGCGACATCGTCCGGCGGCCTGTTAGTCAGTGGTCGGCTTTATGTGAAAAAGTTTCGCTGTTGTGGTAATAAAATGTGTCATTATAAAATTGTGTTAAATGCTTT
This sequence comes from Cydia splendana, assembly GCF_910591565.1. Lineage (NCBI taxonomy): Eukaryota > Metazoa > Arthropoda > Insecta > Lepidoptera > Tortricidae > Cydia > Cydia splendana. The sequence continues at coordinate 23,529,434 of NC_085963.1, forward strand.
CGAGGATGAGTAAGAATATGTAGAAATAGTACCCATCTAAAATCAATCGATATCAATTATAAAATACGAAAAAACAAAACATAATCAACAATTCGTAAATCCTTGCTTCAGTGAGCTTATTTGCTACAAGTCTTCTTCTTCCTCGCGTTATCCCGGCATTTTGCCACGGCTCATGGGAGCCTGGGGTCCGCTTGACAACTAATCCCATGATTTGACGTAGGCACTAGTTTTTACGAAAGCGACTGCCATCTGACCTTCCAACCCAGAGGGGAAACTAGGCCTTATTGGGATTAGTCCGGTTTCCTCACGACGTTTTCCTTCACCGAAAAGCGACTGGCAAATATTAAATGACATTTCGTACATAAGTTCCGAAAAACTCATTGGTACGGGCCGGGGTTTGAACCCGCGACCTCCGGATTGAAAGTCGCACGCTCTTACCGCTAGGCCAGCAGCTTATTTGCTACAAGTAACATACAAAAATAGAGTTGTTTAGTTTTCGTAGCCGCGCAGCTCTACAGTCGTAGCACTCTATGTAGAGCGACGAACTCTTATTGGAATCTGTTTCGTTGAAATTAATAATATTTCCCACTCTGAATTAGACACCAATTTATTTTTCAATAAAACGGAGATGAAAAGACTATTTTTATTTGATTGTAAGATATTTCAATGGGCTTTGTAAATAGTCTTCCAGGACAGGAATAAATATAAGTGCTTAGTAAATAATTAGCTTTTTTGCGATTAGATTCGAAAGCAAGTTTATTTTTGTACTATATAAAAGATTGCTATATAATTATGATAGAACTATTTTTTGCACTTACATTCGGGGACTAAATCTTTTAATACCATCTTACCTAATGGAATATCATTAGTCGTACTACAAAAAAAGTATCTCGGTTTCTGTAGGGTACTAGTAATACAGAGTTGGACTATCTGCCCGATTCGAACTTTAAGATACGTCAGTTAATAGATCTAGAAACGATTAGGATTAGATATGTCAGTATCAAATGTGACTTTTTTCAAACAAAAACAAAAGGTAACTCGGCGTGGCATTTGCTATGACAAAGTGATGTAATGTCATAATTAATATCAAATTTCTATTTAAATATGACGTTTGTAATGACACTCTCTCACTCTGCTCTGATCAAGTTGGTGCAAAGTTATTAGCTTAGACGGGCTCTAATTATTAACCTCGTAAGACCCACCATATAAAGTTTTTGAATTTTTAGTTTGAGCCTTATTACATAAGTAAATTAGAACGCATATTAACTCACATTTATAGACGGGTCTAACGCGAAATTTATTCAATTACCTTTAATTACCGACGTTTCGACACAGGTTTCACTGGTCGTGGTCGCGGCTAACTGAACGACCAGTGAAACTTGTGTCGAACGTCGGTAAATAAAGGTAATTGAATAAATTTCGCGTTAGACCCGTCTATAAATGTGAGTTAATATGTGTTCAAATCGCGAAAGTTTTTTAATATTATAAATTAGAACGAATTTCGTTTGTTTTAAAAAGCAATGAACAAATGCTACTTTATTTAGTCCATGAAATGTTAAAATTAGATTGTACGAATATGTACATATTAAGGGCTGATTTAGACGGCGCGCGGACTCGCACGCGATTTTAGTTACATTGCGGACTGTTGGTGACGTCCAATTCAACCGACCGTTCAAAAACCGCTATGTAATGAAACTCGCATGCGAGTTCTCGCATCGTCCCTTAGTCTCAGGAGGTTAAGAAGAAAAATAAATAAAGCCGAGTACTCACGTGGCGTCTTTACTGCTCTCTTCCGAGAACGCATCGTCTTCGCTCTCAGAATGCGTGCGTTTGCTCCTCGGAGCAGGCGGCGCTGCAGGCGCGGGCGCAGGCGGCCAGTAGCCCCACTGCTGCTGCTCCATGTGGCGGTGGTGGTAATCCATGTTCGGTGACAGGTTGGCAACACTTTGTTTAGTCAAGTCACTGGTTTTTCACAGGCATTGGTTGGTTGAAGGTTGGGAACACTTTGTTACTTAGTCAAAAGAGTCACTGGTTTTTCACAGGCATTGGTTGGTTAACAAGTTATTTTAGTCACTTTTTGTTACTTAGTTTAGTTAAGAGTCATTGGTTTTTACGGGCACTGGTTAGGTAGTTGACAAGTGATTATAACTTTAAAAGATATTTTAAATTTTGATAACAATTGTGATTTAATTCACTTCAGTTTAAGAGTCACTGGTTATCACTGTTATTAGTTTATGATTAGAAACTCTGTCGATTTTAGTAGCTTTTAAAGTTAAATTGTTAAAATATGTTTGAGTTAAGTTTTCTTACTCAAGTTGAGATCACTGAAAATGTTAACAAAAAATAACTTCGAACTGTGTGCTTCAGACGTGTTTAGTTATTCATAGAAAAATGAAGTAAAACTTTCAAAGAGAAGTTAATCAAAATGAGTTACGATCACTGAAAACTTTGAACACAAAACACTTTCAAACTTTAATTTCAGTCACTTAAATCCTTGCAAATTTACAGTAAGTACAAAACAATTTTCTCAAAATTAATTATCGTCTAAAATCGAAGGTCACTTAAGTTTCCGCAAGTAGGTCACGTTTCTTTATTCGCGCGTCTGTGTCGGACACGTGCGCGCGCGCCGACGTCGTCGCGGAGTGTGGCGCCGCGTGCGGCCGTGTGCCGCCACCCTTCGCCCATTTATTAAAAAAAAACGTTTAACCACCACCACCCTTATTGGACTTTCAACTTTATCACCAACAACTTAAGGTTGAAGACGGTAAATATTTTTTTGTCGAATTGGTGGGCTTTGGTTTTTAGAACGCACGCGGACGTATGCACTCGCCTTTATAACGACTATGTTACGCTGCCGCTTTGCTAGATTAGTTTAAACTGTATTACAATGTAATAAAGCTTGTTGTGATAGTAAATATAATTTGGTAAATATGAAAATTAGCAATTTTACGTTCAGCGTTTAAATGCGCTATTTTGAACTTTGTAAATATAGAGTTAAGGACTTTTCAAGCGCAAGTGGAGATCAAATACCGTTCGAACTATGCGTAAATTTTTACTCATCATTTCCGCCTTTAATTATAGCTTTTAAATACCTATAAATAAAGTTGAAATTGGCTTGTTTTTATAGTTTTAGGGGATAGAATAGCCACGTGTCAGGCGGACGGTGGGAAATGAAGGAGCAATTAGGAAATGCAATTTTATTCCGAGTTATTGGTGTGAATGCATGGGGGATGTATGGGGTTGCATGGGAGTGTGGGAGGATTAACTCGGTATATGGTAAATAGGGGTAAAAAGCTAGTTGAGTTACAATCGCCTTGAGTGCTTTTTTAATAGCGCACCCTTGTTTAAGGTTGATGTGAAAGGGACTTGATTAAAGTTTATGATGAAGATACAATATATTAGGTATATGTGATATATATAAACACTTCATAAATTCTAGGTTGAGTTGTGTATTGTTATATAATTATGTAAGTAGTTTGTTAAATCCTTAAAAAACAATCTGAAGTATAAAAACTCCAAACCAACATCGCGAAAATACCAAGCACTACTTCAAAATGCTGATAATTTACAACTTTTTATAGAAACTTAGCCACTCACGTAAAAACACGTGGATCTTTTGAAAACCAGAAACATGTTACATTAGTTTTTTTTTAATCCATTTATTTACATACAATATATATACAGTGGTACTACTAAACGAAATTAATAACTAGCTTAAATCTAAAATAGGCCCCTGAGGCATTGTACCAAGGATGCTGGCGGCATTTCCTCGCTGTATCGCACGCAATGCTGATACGTTGTGCGAAGTAGCCGCCAGCTCTTCGGTCACCAGTTACGTCAACCAGCCGCTTCGCGATTTCTGCGAACAACTTGTGCGCGCTGGGACTCTGGGACCCCATGGACCTAGAGTTAGTTATTAGTTGTCAAGGTAGAATAATATGATAGGTAAGTTCAGATGGGGTAAGACAAACACTGGGGCTAGAGTAACACTTCTAGGAAATCCTCATACTCATACTCTTACCCCGAGTAAAAAGAACAATTTCAATTTAGTTTGATCTTAGTCATTATAAATATTTTAATTAAGTAGGTACCGTAAAACGGGGTGAGTAGGTTTCGCGGGGAGAGTTGGGTTATGAATGGGGAGAGAAGGTTTGAGGGGGGGGGGGGGGGGGGGTGAGAAGGGATTTTAAGGCTACTGCTACAAAAATAATGTATTCCAATTTAAAATGGGGCTATAGTAATACGCATAATAAAAAAAAAATCGATCCAACAATCTTCCAAAATCACCATTGTATAAAAAACCCTCTCACCCCAAATACGAGGCACTACGGGGTGAGGTGGGTTTTCCTCTTTATCGTCAAAGTTATGAAATAGAACTACCCAAAATAAAATACAAACGTCCGAACCATTTATTATATACATATACACCATTCAATTTTCACATGTAAAAATAAAAATTTTTCGAGGTTTGAAAGTCAAATTTCACCCAACTCACCCCATTGTACGGTACCTAATTATTTTGTAGGGTAACAGGTCTGTACATTAGTACAATTTTTAAAAACATGTTTGTCTTATCCCATCTGACCTTAAATCAATCGATTGAGGTTGATCTTAATCATTATATAAATATTTTGATTAGTACCTAGGTACCTATTTTGTAGGGTAACATGTCTGTGCACTGTGCATTGGTACTTTTAATTTTTAGGGTTCCGTACCCAAAGGGTAAAACGGGACCCTATTACTAAGACTTCGCTGTCCGTCCGTCCGTCCGTCCGTCTGTTTGTCACCAGGCTGTATCTCACGAACCGTGGTAGCTAGACAGTTGAAATTTTCACAGATGATGTATTTCTGTTACCGCTATAACAACAAATACTAAAAACAGAATAAAATAAAGATTTAAATGGGGCTCCCATACAACAAACGTGATTTTTGACCAAAGTTAAGCAACGTCGGGAGTGGTCAGTACTTGGATGGGTGACCGTTTTTTTTTTGCTTTTTTTTTTGTTTTTTTTGCATTATGGTACGGAACCCTTCGTGCGCGAGTCCGACTGGCACTTGCCCGGTTTTTTTGAAGCTTGTCACTGGGTATACAGCTCACTGAGCCACTAGTTACCTATATTTAGTCTGTCCAGATAATTTTGACTTCATTCCCTTAAAAAAATCTGCTGATGAATGCCGTTCTTGAGTCCATTAAAAAGAGCTTGTAAGACACGACCTTTCCTTTAGAAGAAATAAAATCATAAAGGATGTAATGAACATAAAAACCGGCCAAGTGCGAGTCGGACTCGCACACGAAGGGTTCCGTACCTTTATCTATAAAAACGGTCACCCATCCAAGTATTGACCCCGCCCGACGTTGCTTAACTTCGGTCAAAAATCACGTTAGTTGTATGGGAGCCCCACTTAAATCTTTATTTTATTCTGTTTTTAGTATTTGTTGTTATAGCGGCAACAGAAATACATCATCTGTGAAAATTTCAACTGTCTATTCTCTCACGGTTCGTGAGATACAGCCTGGTGACAGACGGACGGACGGACGGACAGCGGAGTCTTAGTAATAGGGTTTTACCTTTTGGGTACGGAACCCTAAAAAATAATTACGACTTTCAGCTTCTACCAATAAGGTTCTGTTTTTATTTGAGCACCTTTTTATTTGAGCACCTTTTTCCTAACTAATCTCCAATAAAATTAAAGACCTCCGTTGGCTATTATTTAGTACCATCGCTAATTGCTGCGGAACCTTAATTGGGGTTCCGTATGCCCGGACACGTCTCAGACTTCCTTTTAAATTTTGGATGAATTTGGTCGATGGAACAATGGGTTGAATTGTATATCAATTTGTATTTTATACGGTGAAGTATTTAGTTATTCAATACCGTCATAACTCATAACTTACTACTAAGTACTACTCCTACTACTTAATGGCGCAGCGACCCAAAATGAGTCCTTTACGGTTACCATCAGTTTGTCACTGACATAAACGCCGTCGAGAACGTAATTTACTTTCTACACATCCCGTTTGCACTAATATGCGAGTGCGAGCGAGATGTATAGAAAGTAAATTACGTTCTCGACGGCGTTTATGTCAGTGACAAACTGATGGTAACCGTACTTGGCCTCCGACACGAGTAAACGCCAGTTATCTCGATCCAGTCCCATCTCCCGCCAGTTATCGGCTTGAAGATCGCGCAAAAGTCCGCTTCAATCTCATCGCCACAACTTATACATGTAATTACACCTCTGTAACACATTTTACAATAAGGAACTATCTAATCTTAACTCACATTTATAGACGGGTCTAACGCGAATTTTATTCAATTACCTTGATTTATCTATCTAATCTTATTTATTTATTTATATTAGTTACTTTTTTTACTACACAAAAAGTTTTTTTTTATGGAAAAAACTCCACAAAACTACATTTAGTTTGTCTGTGGAGTCAGGTATCAGTCTCACTACTTTGGTTTTAAATCTTCTTTTTTTGGACTCTTGTTCCTACCATGACCGCGGGCAAAGTGTTCAGTAAACAGGGTAAATAGGGTTTCAGATAGGTAAGTAAAAAGTTACTGCTAAGTATAGGAATCGCATCGTAAGGAAAACCCACGCACACGTGTACGAAAAAGTCAGTGCCTTTTTAAAATTCTCTAGGGCGAGGAATCCCATTCATTCATCATTCGTTCAGTTACGACTTAAAATATAGATACTAAATACCTACCTAATAATTGCACGGGGGAGTGAAGCATTAGGTTTTTATAAGTATTAAATTTATAACAATTACACAATACACATTACATTATTAATTAATTATTTTAATTATTTATTACGAATTTTTCCATCTCACTCACGCTTGCACAGTAGGGGGAGTGGTCAAGGTATAAATATGGCCGACCATTCTAGACAGGTCATTCCGTTGCCGGGCGTCAGACCGTCAACAACTCCTGAGGATGCCTCGTAGAGAGGCGAAACACGTGTCGAGGATTATTCTTTTGGTGCTGGTTTATTATATTTATTTGCGTATTTATTTTTGCGGTGGGAGGGTGGGAATATTAATTGCATGTAAAAATACGCAAGTAAGTATAACGGGTTAGCACGTTATCTTTTCGCGGATTAGCAAAGTAATATTTTCGTTTTAATTAACAATTACACTGCCTACTCGGTATGTCATTTCATTAAACTCTTTTAACTTTTTACCTACTAGCACAAAATGATATGTAACCTTTATTTACATCGATCTAAAATCGTTGTAAACAAAAACCCAAACTATAACTAAATCTTGAACTTCAAATTAAGACAAAGCATATCACGATCCAGTTTTGTAAGAAAACAAAGGTTCAGAGTTAAGACAAAAGCGTATTGTGTCGAATACATGTGTCCCAACTCCCCCCGTTCAGCAAATCAGCATGGGATGCCTCGTGAGATATCACGTTGCAAATCGCATTGGTTGTTGTTCCAACTATAATATCTGCGGCCCTAGTGAAAAAGGGTACAAGTCTCGCACAGCTTAGGTCTAAAAGGGAATTTACGCCCTTTTACAATCGCACTGCCCGAGACTTGTACCCTTATTCTGTAATTATAATCTGTTATTCTGTAATAAAAGCCGTAACTGCCATTGGAATATTCATTCGATATTGTACCGTGTTCAGATGAGACAGGTTTCAAATTTAAACTGTGGTTTCAGTGAATGTTAAGACTGTTTATGCGTGTACATAGGTAGGCACTACTCTAATTTTAGAACAATAGTTTAAGATTTAATTAACCAAAATAGAATGGCTATTCCGTATAGGTATGAATATGTATTACTTATATGTAGTTAAGTACCTATTTATAAGGTTTCGATAAAGCTTTATGTCTTATTGGTTTCCCTCTTTTTCTAAAACTTAAATACTATAACTTCAATATCTTTACAGTTTAACAGTGAATTATTAGATCTAAATAAATAAACATGTAGAAAGTTTGACCAAATTTAGTTTGTGCTAGATGTATATGTACCTACTTAAATAATATTTGGAAGTATCTGATATAAATCTATTGCCAAATAACACTATAACTGCGTAACTACTTAAATTTATAACGAGCCGAGTATATAAAGGGAAGTTATTTATAATAAGATAAATAACAATAATAGTGTAACATCACCTTGCGTAACCAAACAATGCCTTCAAATCTGTGCCTATTTAATTTCCAAAACGACATATATCCACATTCTTAAACACACTATTCTACATCTTACTGTTATTATCTTACATTCTAAAATTGAATGAGTTTTCTCGTCCACTTTTAGCACTGTTATAAGTCTTCGATCACCATCACAGTTTACCAAACAAAAGATAATAGATAAGGGTTGGGATTGACTTCTTCTGAGTCTTCTGACACCGCATTACAAGGACGAGAGTATTGTCGGTACGGTACGAATATTATGTTCTTGTAAAAAGCCTTTGTAGTCTTGTTTCGTGGGAGACGGCGCAAAATGAGAGGATTACTTTTATTATAGGTAGGATTTTTAAGAGCAAATGCCATCCAGGTTATGCCAGCAGGGCAGGCATCATTTTTGTCAAGGGTTATTTGCTAAAAATCCTTATAGATCTAAGGGTTCCGAATAAGATTAAGTCAAGCAATGGAAGTATCATTAGACTAGAAGTTGGTTTTTTAGCATTGTCTTTATATATAGTCTGACATGACATGTCATTTGGTGGAATTAATACAGCCTTTATGAATAAGTGGTGTGGTTCACCATTGTTATCCCTAGGAGTCTAGTTTAAATGTACTTAGGTAGTATTATTGCAAACTTGTTGCAAACCTTTAGGGCGAGTTCTTAGGAGAGCGAATTAGAGTTTGACTACCCAAAGAATGCTTGAGTAAGGGTTTGACTTTTTTTGACAAAGGATTACAAGGTCGAGTGCATTGTTGCCATAAGTTTTTGTAAAAGCCTTTTTGTAGTATTTCGTGGGAGGCGATGCGGGATGAGCGGCTTACTTTTATCACCAGAAGGATTTTTTAAGAAGCCGGGAGACTAAAGGATGACTCACGTTAGACCGGGCCGTGTCCGGGTGGGAGCTTACTGTTCTATAGTTCGAGCTTACATTTTGATATTAGGATGATGTCATTTAGCTATCATTCTTGCGTGCATTTCGTTCGTACTGTCTGCGTATAGTATACATGTATTGGTCCGAGCAAAACGCACGGGCGATTGATAACAACATCAAAATAGGCCTCCGGTTTGATGGCTTTTCATTAAGGGTGACTCACGTTAGACCGGGTCGTGTCCGGGCCGGAGCTTCCAGCGCATCGTTTTCTATAGAAATCATCGCGTGATCGCCTGTCATGTCATAGAGAAGTAAGCGCCGGAAGCTCCAGCCCAGACACGGCCCGGTCTAACGTGAGTCGTCCTTTATGCGGTATTGTAAGAGTTTATTATATGCGAAATTCTGGAAGAATCAATTTTATATTAAGCGGATATCACAATGTTTGGAAATATAAAGGAAAAATGGTAAATTTTGCATGCCTCGGTACTGAATTGGGCGACACTCGAATTCAGTAAAATTTCCTCTAATTCTAAACATTTTGGTAGAATCCTCCATTCCATTCGTCTTATAAACTGAACATTTTAAATATTAATATCTGTTGGAGAGTTCTAAAAAATCAGAAACGATTTAGATGTCGATTTACAGTGCTGAATTTTGCCCGAATACCCATTGTATTGATTTTGATGAATTTTGCATTAAAACTATGAATTGCGGATTGAACAGGAATAAATCATGTATAAACAAATATTACGAGATAATCTTACACAGATCGACTAATAAAAATAAAATGTTTTTTGCTCCACTCTACAATTACTCCCCGTAATGGACAGTTTTTTAAGGATGACGCATACTTGGACGGTACGGTTCGAGGCATCCGAAACTTCGTTTTCTATAATAGGTAATCACGTGAAGCTTTCTATATAAAACGAAGTGTCGGACCTCTCGACTCGGACCCGGACCATTCTAGCGAATCTAGCGTGACTCGTTTATTAAGGATTGATCGAATGACGTCACGGAATTACGGCCACGTCACGTCACGAAACACAATTCTGAATCTACGTCACAGTCACAGTCAACACATAATGACAGTAGCCTATATGGGGCATTATCTATGAAAAGGGACCTTATTGTCGATGGCGCTTACGCCGCACAGCGTCGCGCGGTATTGTATTTATATCGGAGCATCGTTAATAATGGCGTAAGCGCCATCGACAATAAGGTCCCTTTTCATAGATAACGTCACATATGCGTTAGTTAAATGTACCATCACCCACACAGTAAGTACATCGGTGGATCTAATGCCTTTTGTAATAAGGTCCCCGATGTACAGTTAGGAGTGTTGCTGTTTGTACATCGCCAAGGGTGCCTAGCCAACATGCCAATCATACGCTAAATATCTCTATCGCACGCACTAATATGGAAGGGTGATAGTGAGAGATTAGAGAGAGCTACGGCGCAAACGATTGGAATCTTGGATAGACCCTCTAAGGACCTAGCCAGGATGCCAACTATTGATAGAAACTCCAATCGAAACTCAAATAATGTTTGGATAGTCTCGTGCCTTTTCGTAGCATCTGCATGACATCAAGGTACATTTTTCTTTTCGTTTGGTTTTTGTCGATGTACGATTATCATTTTGGCAAGGCCCCCAGGATTTAATAGATCGAATTGAATACCGCTTTCGTCGAGGCTGTAACATTACCATTGTAGCCTGTAGCTATTAACCCTAATTTTAAGTTTAGTAATAATGATACTAACCCCAATGGACTTACGTCTGAAATAAATGATTTTTTTTACTTTTTTATTATCAATTAATTTGCGTGGATTGCAAATTGACTTGTGATTGAAGATGGGCTACTCTCTGTGTATAATAGGTACTCTGCCACAGTTCATGCATGAAATTCTGTGTATTCACCCCAAATACCCACGTAAGTGTTTATTATTCTATGACGTCACATTCCATAATTAGAACATTAGTTGCGTGTAAAAGAAAATGTACTTGGAAAGGTAGTTTAAAAATAGCCGACGTTAAATTATTCTGCAATATATGGACTCACACGATAGTCACAGACAAGAAAATAGTTATGACAGTTCGAAAATAGAAACTGATTTGACTAGTAGTCAAATTATTTGAATGTTGTAGTTCTATGGCAAAATAAGTAGGTAATACTTTTAAAACTGGTAAGACTAAAACCAAAAAAAAAACGTGTTTTTGGGCGTGTCCTGTGTATGTAGGTATCTATATTGTATGGTAGGAAAGTTAGTTACGCTTTACTTCACGATAAACTACTCCATATAAATTTACCCTGATACTGACGTAGGTATTCAGTATATTTATTGCATCGTCATGTTGTTTTTACAAGGTGTTAAAGTATTTCATTTCTGGATCGAACATGAACCCTGTTAGGGCACAGCACTCTTATAACTATATCTAATATCTAATAATTTACATAATACAATTATATAATAAAAAAATAATTTCAACATATTACGTTAAAGTTTGGTGGAAATCATATTTAAAAATTAATTTTCAATATTAACTTGATTAAAAGTAAATTAATTACAAAATATATAAATATAAAAATCGAATTGTAAAACGTTCAAATTAATTAGAGCTATACATTGAGATTATAGTCCTCATTAAATTAGGTATGAAAGTAAAAATATATATATATAATACTAAAAAACGACGTGTCAGTTTTCCGAAAAAAAATCTACAGTGGAATAAATATTCTTTTTCTCAAACATGCAATGAAATGTCGTCACTCCGGGCGTTATATCACGCTTCGAAGTATCACGTTTAGGGCGGAGCAACTCCAGAGAACTGTAAAGGAATTTCATACAAAATTTAAGGCCTAGGCCGGGAAGTAATTTTTTTTTTAATTTCCATTTCAGAGATATGTGTGCACACCATCGTGGCATTCAGCCATTAAAGTGATAACACTCTATCGCACCGCTTTAAAAAAAAACTATAGGCAGTTTATGCTTTATGGTTTATGGTACGATTTCTTTTTTTTTAATCTTTATAGGGCTGTATCTCCTAAACCGTGCATCGCAGCGCAAAAATAATAAAATGTTCGTTCCTCTGTAAGAAACCCTTAATTAATATTTAAAAAAAACACACAAAAAAGAAAAAAAATAACAAAAAAAAATGTTTAATGCTGTATCTCCTAAACCGTACGTCGTAGCGCAAAAATAGTCAAATTTTCGTTCCCCTTTAGAAAACCCCTTAGTAACATTTAAAAAAACACAAGAAAAGAAAAAAAGGAAAAAAATATATTATAGGACTGTATCTCCTAAACCATGCGTCGTAGCGCAAAAATAATAAAATGTTCGTTCCTCTGTAAGAAACCCTTATTTAATATTTAAAAAAAAACACAAAAAAAATAACAAAAAAAACTTTATAATGCTGTATCTCCTAAACCGTACGTCGTAGCGCAAAAATAATCAAATTTCCGTTCCCAGTCGTGAACCCCTTAATAACATTTAAAAAAACACAAGAAAAGATAAAAAGCAAAAAAAAAATGTATAGGGCTGTATCTCCTAAACCATGCGTCGTAGCGCAAAAATAATAAAATGTTCGTTCCTCTGTAAGAAACCCCTAATTAATATTAAAAACAAAACTAAAAAAAAGATAAAAGAAAAACTAAAAATACTTTATAATGCTCTTAAACCGTGCGTCGTAGCGCAAAAATAATAACATTTTCGTTCCCCTTATGGACCCCACGCACTGAATAACCTATCACATTAGGACATGAAACAATCATCATCATCAATTTTTATTATTATTTCATTGCATGTTTAAGAAAAGCACTATACCTCGGCGTGAAAAGGGGTTGTCGGCCTCATAACTATCCGGCCTCATAACTATCCGACCTCACTACGTTCGGCCGTCTATATGCATTCGGCCGGCAACCCCTTACTTCCCAGCCTCTGTAGTAATGTACTATTGTAGTAAACATTTTTTTTACTGCGTTTTAGTTTTAGCTGGGTTTGGGCTTAGGTGTGCAAATGCCTATCTCGTTTTTATTGCTAATGCTGCAATTGGATCCATTGTCACACGATAAAAGATTAACGTTCTTTTGTACCATTTAATGCGATTTTCAAAGAATTTAAGAACATGAGCTCCTCTCACTCGGTTCAATGCTTTAATAAAAACGCTAGTGTAGATTACAGTATTAATATAAAAAATACGCGTGTGGGATTTTCTTTTCATATACAGGGTGACCTTAGCCATTGGACAAACCCTGATATCCCACGTAGGGTTACTTCTCAGAAATGCTCTAACGGTAATATTTTTTTAAAAGATAAAAATATTTATCAAACAAAAGTTATTTCCAATAATCGACAACAAAAAGAAACATACTGTATTAATCATTGGCAGTGCTTTTGACAATTTGTTTGAAAATGTGCGGCAATGATGACATTTGTCAAAAGTCAGGATCTATTTATGTCATAAATAAAAAATATAATCAAAATAGTCGAAGAAGGTTTCATACTATTTATTACCTCAGGAGCTACTTACACATACAGGTTGCTCCAAAGTAAAAAAATCGTAATTTGTTAATTTCTTCGTAACCGCTACACCGATTGTTATGATACTTTGTAAGTATACTGGTTCTAAATACCCTAATGCATATATTATGTACATTTCGGCTTTGTCCAATGGCTAGGGACACCCTGTATATTCAAGGATATATCACTACACCTTATAAGTTAAAGTCCCCCGCCGCGTCCGTCTGTTCGTGTGTATGTATGTTCGAGATAAACTCAAAAACTACTGAACGGATTTTAATGCGGTTTTTACCTATCCGTTGAGTGTTTCTTGAGGAAGTTTTGGGTGTATAATTTTAATATGGTAAGGTTTTGTGTAACCCGTGCGAAGCTGGGGCGGGTCGCTAGTTATATTTAAATTTATAACATGGAAATCGTTTATAAAACTTTATCCTTAAGGCCCACTTGCACCATTCCACTAACCCGGGGTTAACCGGTTAAACCTGGAGTTACCATGGTTACCAGTACCTACAATTAGACACTGAGTTAAAGGGTTAACCGCATAACCCCGGGTTAGTGGGATGGTGCAAGTGGGCCTTAATATTATTATATTAACCCTCATTGTCTCGGGCGAGATTTGATCTCGCGACTCCGGGATACCAGTCCCATTTTTTTTCCTTTATTTTCTAAACATTGTGAGTTTGTGAGTGTTACGTTGGTATTCCATGTCCAATCTCTTGGTCCAATAACCATTGCGTCTTACTCTCTCACTAAACAAAATGTGAGACGTGGAATATCACCTTTAGCAGCTAATTCTGCTTACTTAATACAATTAATCTAAGTAAATCCAACTTCATTTTTTTTTTTTTATGATTTATTTGTCTTTACTAAAATAAAGTTACATATTTACTTATTATTTAACAAAATATACAACTAAACCTATTACAAATTAAAACTTATACCTAAACACACTCGATCAATTAATACATTAACTCTAAATTAAACTAAATTAAAACTAAGCTACATAAAGCCACAATATTTTGTACAAAGCCTATTAAAGTTAAACATGTCTAAACCCAGTATACAAAATAATATCAAAGTTAGATTGCATTAAATCTCAATGAAAAAGAGTCTAAGTTAACTTTGCACTAATGTGAATAGAACAAAGTTAGGGAATGTCATTATAAACGTCATACTGCCCGATTCGAACTTTAAGATACGTCAATTCTGTAAGATGTGTCAGTGTCAAATGTGACGTTTTTGTTTGAAGAAACGTCACATTTGAGACTGACGTGTCTAATCCATATCGTTTCTAGATCTATTAATTGACATATCTTAAAGTTCGAATCGGGCCGATATTTTCATAGAAATTTGACTTTTACGATAATATTGCCGCACTTTGTGAATTGCAAATGAAATGCAGAATTAAGTTGGTCCGACTCCAGAAAACTTAAGATTTGATGACAAGGTATTAGTAGTCATAGTTGACCGAAGCGAAGCGAAGGTCTACGTTTTGACTCGGGAAATTTCGTATTGTTTTTCTTTAATTTACTATACATTGTATTATACATTTCTTGTATTTAAAGCTCTTAGCACCATGTTATTTCAAGCTCTGCTCGCGAGGTCTACAGCTCACAGAGCCACTAGTGATAATAAGCCTTCATATAACTACTACTATACACTACTACCGTATCCGTAGAATTATACGTACCGTCTACCTACTATGACATCTATTAGACATCGTTTAGACATCACCAAGACACGATAACGATATGTTTAAGATCTAACCTGTCAAATTTGACATTTGCGCGATTCTGGAGATACTGTTGAACGATTTCCACAGGATATGACTCAGAGATCCAATTCACATCGAATAGATATCTTACTCTATCTAACGTAAAAGTGACATTGGTTGCCCGAATTGCGCTGCAAAAGAGAACTAGTTGATATCTAAACTATAACGTATCTAGAATGGATCTAGTACGTGTCGTCTCTTGTGAATATCTTGAAGTTCGAATACGGCAGTATGTGACTTATTCGTCCGGATGTCGTTACAAAGTTATAACCCCATTTTCACCCCTTCAGGAGAAGAATTAAAAAATCTATATTTACATATCAGTTGGTAACGCAAATATTTAAGCAGGTTAATGTTTTATTTTTTCCTGTTTGAAGTCGGTTTTCTTTATTAAGTAAGAATTTTTAAGTATAAAATTCAGAGTGAATTGATTCAATTGAACTGCTTACGGCCGAACGGGCCCAACGGCGACCAAAGTTAAAAAAGATCATTAAATATTTTCTGAAATGTTACACATTAATGAATGACAAGAATATTATGAGTTATTTTCGTAATTTTCGGTCGGTATACAGGAAAAGGTCAAACGAGTCATCCCACGCGAGAAATCACAGAAATGTCTAAGAAATAACGAAATGACCGCGCGATTGAAAATGTTTTTAACCGACTTCAATTTCATAGAAGGAGGAGGTTCTGTATTCGGTTGTGGCTATTTTTTTTTTTTTTTTTTTTTCTATGTACGTTCACCGATTACTCCGACATCCGTAGTCCGATTTGAGTAATTCTTTTTTTGTTTGAAAGGAGCTACCTCCGAGTTGGTCCCATTTTAATTTGGTTCTGTTCTGATGATGGGATCCATGAGGAATTGAGGGAACTCCTCAATTTTTAAAGGCACATGCATGGTGTTTTGGGCGTTTTCTTAAGCAACTCGAGCATTTTCTCCCGAAAACCACCAATTTGATGAAGTAGACCTGATGATGATGATTATTTTGATGATAATGATGATGATTTCTTTAAATGTAAGTATGTTCAGCGATTACTCCGGCACCTGTGATCCGATTTGAGTAATTCTTTTTTTGTTTGGAAGAAGTTACCTCCAAGGTGTTTCCGTATTATTTTTGGTTCTGGTCTGATGATGGAATCCATGAGGAATTGAGGGAACTCCTCAATTTTTAAAGGCACGTGTTAAGTGATTTCGGGGTTTTCTAAAGTAACTCGAGCATTTGCTTCCGAAAACCACCAATTTGATGTACTGCAACTGTAGCCTTACCACGAGTTTGACATTGACACATTCGCTAACAAGTCGTTATTCCCTAACAAGATGCATCTAAATGTAACTTTTTATGCATCTCGCTCACACTAAGGTTAGTACGAGCGAGATGCATAGGAAGCAAGTTACAAACATGCTAGCGAATATATCAATGTCAAACTCGTGGTAAGCTGGTAAGGCTACTGATCGGGGATTAGGGTTAGGAGTTAAGGGGTCGGGGAATGGCGGTTGAAGGGTTGCTGGTTCAGGATCGAGGGGTTCCTGGATCAGGGGTTGATGTGCTGTGAGGTTGAGTGATCGGGGGGCTGAGGGATTGGGTCAGTGGCGGGGCGGGCGGATGGATTTAGTTGACAGGAATTATAATTTCCTAGACGGACTCGAGAAAATTTCTGGTTCAGGGTCGAGGGGTTCCTGGATCAGGGGTTGATGCGCTGTGAGGTTGAGTGATCGGGGCGTTGAGGGATTGGGTCAGTGGCGGGGCGGAGGATGGATTTAGTGTAGTAGTGACAGGAATTATAATTTCCCAGACGGACTCGAGAAAATTCCTGATTACATATTTATTAAAGAAATAGGTACACGAATTTAGTGTTAAACATGATCTTGTTTTTCATTCATGCGTCGCGCTCTTAACAATCCGTTAAAACTAAAAATGGAAAAATAAAAACTTTTTACAAAAAAAAGCAAACCGACTTCAAAAAGGATGAAATAAAATATTATCCTTTTTGAAGTCTATGCGTTACCAACTGATATGTTTGAAGTCGGTGCCAAGCCAAGTAGTAACAATACCAGTCAAAAATAATCAGCTTTATGGCTATAAATCCCATTAGAACTGTACTAATAACTATTACAAATGTGTAAGTAATTCTGTCTGCCTCTGTGTCGCCTTTTCATGGCTAAACAACTGAACCGCTTTAGGTGAAATTTGGCAAGAAGGTAAATTTCTTGAATTGTTTTATATTTTGAAATGTAGTCCTCTGGATAAGGGACGGGAAATTACTCAGTCCCAATCTCACACTTGCGTGCTATAGACTGTTCGAGCATTAGTAAGAAATGCTCTTTAAAATATACGACGGAACAAAAATGCATTGGATTTCCACTAATGTGCCGACAAACATGGTACAGACTGCGCCAAGAAGGTTTGATCGTGTGTTCTGAGGTGTGTTCTTAGATACAATCGACGTCAAAGATATGTTTACACTTTTGCACCATACACCTTTGTTACAAGGCGAAAAGTGTAAACATATTTTTAACGTCGACTGTACCTACAGAAAGTATGTTCATTGTCGTCGTGTAAGGCAATCCAACGTAGGTACATCCTTATCGAATCGCACCAAAATCATGGTATGCTTCAAAATTTGGCTTGGCACCGACTTCAAACATATCAGTTGGTAACGCATAGACTTCAAAAAGGATAATATTTTATTTCATCCTTTTTGAAGTCGGTTTGCTTTTTTTTGTAAAAAGTTTTTATTAGATATAGATATTAAATACTATTGTGGCAGTATCAGAAAAGCTGCCCCTAATGGTCATGGACGTCATGGTACGTCTAAATATAAATGTCTGGGTAATACAATGGCACAAATCTATTCATAGATTAAGAATTTGCACAATTTAGACAGACTAGCAAGATTTAGGCAGAGTTGTGCGGTTTTGTATGTAGGCTGCAAGCAAGCGTACAATGACGAATACGCCTCTATGCAGCTACGCTTCCGTGGACAGTAGGCCTTACGTTACATCGACTACTAAGGTAAACTATACATTCAGAAGTTTGATCAGATACGGCAGTGTAATGAAACTAGTCTAATTAATATTAAGAGTCATATGTAGTACAGGTACATATTCTAATACCTTTAAACGAGCAATTCTTTTTTATTTATTTATTTATATATACATATATTTCGAGGATCTCGGAAACGGCTCTAACGATTTCGATGAAATTTGCTATATGGGGGTTTCGGGGGCGATAAATCGACCTAGCTAGGAAAACACGAATTTTTGTGTTTTAATATATTTTTCGAGCAAAGCTCGGTCTCCCAGATATTTATGTTTTAGAGGAGCCGTGCTGCTTATTTTTATAGTATTTTATACAATCGTGATATAATAGAGAGTTTTTCAGTCGAGTACCGTGGTTAGTCGAGTACTGTGTTGTGTTTTGCCTAAGTAAGGTACGAGATTGAAAAGCTTGATTATATCACTATTGTATACAATACTTTTTCTACTAGTCAACAAAAATAATACTTTAAACTAGTAGAATCATACAAACAAACCAAACCAAAAGTATACAGCTAAGATTCGCGAGCAGCCGCGATAGGTAGAAGAATTAGAATTTTTTTAGAATTAAATCTGTTTATTTCAAAAAAAAAAAAAAAATATTAATAGCATTACAATTTCTTAAACCTAGTTACAATCTTTGATATTTAAGATTTTATTTACTAGGTAGTGTGGGGGACTTAATCCCTAGTCTTAAATTCTAATATTTATTATCATTAACATTATGTATTTATATATGTGTATGTGTATATGTATTATATTTATGTGCTTACTTAACTATTAATTATTCTTGTACTATGGTATTCAGTTCTTTTTTTATTATATACTTAATCTTATTAGGCTTATTAATTATTTCTAGTAATACTCTATTAGGAAAGTTGTTTAGAATAGTAGGTAAGTATGAATTCCAAACTCTATTGCCATATTCATTATTTGTTTTAGGGACTATAAACTGAGGTTCATTGGGTAATTGTCTGAGGTTGGTCGGTCTATGGTATCTATCCAGCTTTCCTAATAAGTCTTTGTATTCAAGAATCACAGCCAGTTTTACTTTATTAAATGTGACGTCCCACGGTCAAAGGTACCTTATGGCGGGTATGGAGTTATGCATACCCCAGTAATCTACAATAAATAAGCTATCGATAACACAAAAGATCAACCTTCTAGGTTGCGTAGTTACAGAGATATGATTTTTTGAAAATAATGTTGTGAAATGAGCAACTTTACGATAGAGAAGTTTTAAGTTTAGCCGCCTAAAAAACTATGTTCCTGAAGTAAGTTACATAGTTGACTACAAATAATAATGCCTTATATATCTGAGATTAAAAAAATATTGCGACTTGTTCTGTAATGCAAATAGAAACTTTTGATATCGACTGATTTATGTGTATACTAACCAATCTCTTGAAAATAAAGTTTTATTTCATTTTCACGATTGATTGCAATGAGCTCTCAAGATTTAAATTTTATCTATTAGAAAACGACACTGACAGACAGTTTAAGCAAAAAACAATACCGATTTAGAGGTGAAAATGTATTTTCTGACTTTTTCATATAAAATCACAAAATTGAATATTTTTACTTTTAATGTGACACACAATCAATTTTTCTGAGCACATATGAAAGAAATTCTGTCATTCAAATGAAATAAATCCTAAAACCCCAACTAAATACTATATTTAACCCCTTATGCCACTTTAAACTTACATAACAATAACAGTATTTGCTCCATACATTTACGAAAAGGTACCTTATGGAAATAAATCTAATAATACATCACTACAAAATATCAATCATATTATAGTTTATCTTTTATGAATAGAAAATATTAATTTACATTAAACTGCCCCCAATTTAATTAGTTCTTCGTCATAATAATCTTAAAAAAGACCAATAATTTGTATGTAATGAAAAGGTACCTTGTGGTCAAGTTACATGATGAGGCATGATGATGATGGAACAGTTAGGATAAACTAATAATATTTTGGGGTTAAGATGGTATAAATCGTCTATTTCTTATCAATAATATATTTCGGTTGCTATTGAAGATAAGCGGCATTGAGGTTCAATGACCTCAGATATTCCATAAGGTAATGCGTCGGGTATTGGCATTTTTCAGCAAACCAATGGCTGATTTACTGCATGCGACCAAACCAAATGAAGATTATTCTAGTTAAGAAAGACTTGACGAGAGTAACTTTGGTATAATAGCAGTCTACTTGGATTTGTGATGTCGGTCTATGTACGGTTATAATATTTGCGAGGCGCCCCAACCAGAACTGAAATTATCAAATTAGTTTTGCAGAATGCTAATACAGTTCTCTACCAAACTTCTTTTCCCGTATTGACTAGTTTTTTTGGGAATTTTCAATCTTTTTTCCATAAGGTACCTTTTCTACTAAACTCTGAGACGACATTACTAGGCTTATAACTAACTTATAACAAAAATAAAAACAGGTAAACAAACGTTATGCATTAAGGTTTCAGATCACACAATAAAAAAAAATTGAGCATTTTTTCACCTCTTTACAAAACATTTAATATCTCCGAAACTAGAAACCCTCATAAGGTACCTTTTCCCGTGGAACGTCACAAATATGCTAAGTACTCTACAATATTGAAACAGTTTATCATAGTTATGCTTATATTTTTGCTTAATTTTTAATGGAACTATGGTTTTTAGTATTCTTATTTGTATATTATAAATTTTTTGTAGGTACGTATTGTATGTTCGTCCATAGCTAGATATCCCGTAGTTAATTGCGGAATCTGCTAGGGCCATATATAGCAAGCGGAGTGTGTTGTATGGCATTTTATATTTGAGTATACTTAAATTACTAAGTATTGCCCTCAGTTTATTACACACATGGTCAATGTGAGGCCCCCAGTTGAATTTGCTGTCAATTTTTAGACCAAGGTAAGTATGGTTTTCAACTATCTCTAACGACTCACAATTGCAGCTTGATAACCGAGAGTGCATACACGAATGTTCGTGGGCTATTATTCTAGGAGTTGTGGTAACCTTAATATATGGTGAGTGGATATACATAACTTTAGTCTTTTTATAGTTAAGGGATAGCCCAACATCATGTGCCCATTTACATAATTTATCAAATTCGCTTTGCATTTGACACTCTGCGATCTTTATATTAGTGTTTGATGTTATAAGGCAAGTGTCGTCAGCAAATTGGTATACAGAGGCGGATCGGAATAAGTTACACATATCATTTACATATATTAGATATTCTGTAGGCCCTAATATGGATCCTTGTGCTGTCCCATGAAAATATTGTAATAGTTCGCTTTGCTCTCCTGCTATATTGACTGTGTTATATCTTTCTAGGTGGTAGCTTTTAAACCAGTTTAGTGTTGGCCCCTGTATACCATTTTGCTGGAACTTTTCGTATAGAATTTGATGATTCAGGGTATCAAATGCTTTGCTGAAATCAATTAGTACTATTATTACATGTTTCCTGTCACTTAGGTGTTTATTTATCTCATCAGTGAATTGTGCCAATAATTGTGTTGTACTTTTGCCTTTTTGAAAGCCGAATTGTCGCTCATGAATTATGTTGTTACTTGATAAGAAATCATTAACTTTTTTTCCTATATATTTTTCAATTATTTTATCTACTATGGAGAGTATTGTAATTGGTCTATAATTATTAGTGTCCGTATAGCTTCCTTTTTTGTGTATGGGTCGGATTAATCCGACTTTTAATTTATCTGGATATGTAGAATAGCATATGCACTGGTTTGTTAGATGTGTAAGTACTGGTGTTATCTCTTTAGTAATAAATTTAATATCTCCTGCTCTTAATTTATCAAATCCTGCACTTTTGTGTTCATTGATGTTACTAATAATTTTGTCCATTGTATGTTCGTTAATTTTGTTAATTTTTAAGGTTACCTTAGGGGTATTAGTATATGTACTCTTATCAAGCAACGACACACCGCATGAGCTCAATACCTTTTCTACATTGCTTTCAAAGTCACGAGCAAATTTGTTAGAAAGATCTTTAGCTTTCATTTTAAATGACTTAATTAACATATCGTCAACAGCTTTGACTAATCTGCCCGTTAACCTGTTAATTATTTCCCACATTTTTTTCGAGTTTTTATAATTATCGCATATTTCTTTTTTTGTATAGTTATTTCTAGCTTTACTCATAAGTCTATTAGTTTTATTTCTGTATCTCTTATATACTAGTTCATTTTGTTTATTGGTTGTATCCTTAAGGTGTATATGTAATAGTTTATTTTTGGTACGGGAAACGGTACCTTCATACTGGTACGCGCCCCGGCCGCCGCGCCCCGGGCCCCACGGCGGGCTGGTCAACGACACCTTCTCGTAACTCATGAGGCCCTGGTACTTGCTCCGCGCTAAAATGCAATTTTTAGACAGTTGTTTTCTCGATTTTGGCCACCGTAGCCTATGGAGACTAACAAGCAACACTAAGTGGTTTTCGTAGTCTATGGATGTTACTATATTAAGGGTGTCACATGCGCGTTTCTGACTTATGAACCAATTGCTTCTACTGTACAACCTAAAATAATTAATTTGAGCTATGGTTTTGTTTCGTCCTCTTAATCGCGGCGAGCTGTGATTGGTCAATTTCATTATAGTTGACTAAACTGTATCGAAATGAATATTATAGTTGAGTTGGGAGCCCATACATTAAAAATACCCAATTGCAGTTTGGTATAAGAAATCTTAATTCAAGAATTACAATCGACTAGTAGGAAAAAACTATTTTCACCACACCAGCTCGGAAAGGCTTACTTTGCACTTTAAAAACTGATAGCAAAGTTGCATTTTATTCACATGTGAGACAAAGTAATCAAATGCAAATTTTGAGTTGGTTTCTTATGTTTTCTGGTAGAAATGACTTTTAAATGATGATTTTGGATGATAAATTTTTAAATACATTCATTTGGATTTGATTTGGTTTGATTTGTTTGATATTTTACATTTAATATTTGCTTCAAGTTGGTGTGGTGAAAAATTTTGTGTTTCACTCGGGGGCAAATTTTGTTTAACCCTCGTGCTTTGAAACCCTCGCAACGCTCAAGATTCCATTTTTCGAACCACTCGCTATGCTCGTGGTTCAATTTTGGAATCTTTCGCTTGCTCGGGTATCAATATTAGCACGAGCAGTTAAACAACAACTTTGCCCCCTTGTAAAACAATATTATAATACAGAATAAAGAACAAAAAATTTTTAACAAAATAAAATACAATACCTTAATATTGTAAAGTAAAAGTAAAGTAAAGTAAATTTTATTTGTATATTTATTTGAATAGCGTATTAAGTATCGACCACCATGCAGTATTAATAGTAAAGTGGGTGGCCAAACTCAAACACCGATAGGCGATAACTATCAAAATAAATACTATCTACTCCATTTCGCACGCCCTAAAAATTCACTTGCAAATTTCAACCCCTCAAAAGTCACACGAAAAAAATAACAATACGGGTTTTTGCCCATGAGATTACAAGTGCGAAACGAAGCTAACCCGTTGTCTGCCGTGGGAGTGGGAGATTCGGGCAGGTGGTGGTATTGTGAGGGGTGACAAGTGCGTTTATATACGGTTAATGTTTTTTTTGATATGGTCACTCAGTGGCTGGATAAGTACCGTGGAAAAATAGATTGAATTCGATTTCTTGGACATAAATAATACTTATATTTTTTTTTATTTTTTCGGTAAATAAAGTTTGTGTCTGGGTTATTTAGATTTAGTAAAAATATTTCTTATCTTTTGAAACTCAATATTTATTTGATTAATTGTTTTCTACCCAGAGGCCGCTTGTATACGCAGAACGGGACAAAGGGTCGAAAGTAATCTAATTTCTATTTCAGTTTGATCCTCAATACACAAGCTAAACCTCCGTTTATTTATACCAGCCTAATCTTGACCTAAACCCCGAACTAATCTGACAGCTCCGTATTCTCATTACGCAGTATTTACCCAGGTTTATTTATTTTGGGGTCGAATCTGCCCCCAAGCGTTGCGTAGTTCTAACCGAGATTCGGGAGCAAAGTAAACAGCGGAGATTGAAGGTGTTAGGTTTTTCAATTTTGTAGCATTAATTGCCTGGGATTTTTCTTGCGGCGTAAGTATTTATAAGGAATTGATTATTTTTTGTATTTATTTGGGATCGAGAATTTAAAACATTTACCATGGCAAAAAATATTAACTGTTTTTACATATAAGTAGTCTGTACCTTTAGATTTAAATAAAAGTAAACAAACAACATTTTTTACATTTTCGGGTAGTTATAACATTTATTGGTTAACCAACCCAATACAAAACCGCCTGGATCAGTCACTGAACGACCTGACTTTAACCTACATTATTTGATCGTGTAATGTTTTCATCTACCCTCAACTGGCTTAAGGAGCCATTTGAGGCTAGATTTTTGTTTACTTTTATTGAAATACCTAAAGATCCAGAGTATAGGTAGGTACCTATTTGAACTTTGAACATGAATCAGAACGTTTTGACTAGACCGACCCAGTACCTACAATAAATGACCTATTAAAAACTAACTAAAAGCCTGATTTCAGTCATCCGCAGGCACCTTCTAAACCTCACCTATTAAGCCTGTCAGATATTTACATTTTGCGCGTTGCCGTACCCAGTACCCACTACCCAACTAGCAAACTAAGTCGTATAATCTTCACTTTTTCGACTGTTAAGTCGCAAAACAGCCGTATGAAAGATATATCGTTATCAAAACGCCGTATAAAAGCAACCCTTTCGACTGTTTAGCATTAAACGCTTTTTGCCGCATACACTTCTAATATCACTTATTGGTCCTGTGAGCAGCGGGTAAATCTCACGAAACATGGATCCGCTACTTTGGAAAATCTCCAATAACTGTATGACAACAAAATCTATTTGATTACTTATTCTGCTCACGAAATATCACGAGAATCGGTTGAAAAATGAGACCCGTAGAGGAGAAGACACAAAAGGGTTTTTGCCCAGGCTGAAATTTCGCTCGACGCAGCCAATAAGAAAAACAACTACGAGTAGGTATGTTATGTACCCCATTTTACTTATTCATGAACATTAGTGCTTTGTGGGAAAATGTAGCCACCAATAACAGTTAGCCTCCCCAGTAGCCTAATGCGCCAGAACAAACATTTAACAATACCAGGATTTGGTTTCCATTTCACCAACATAACAATTCACATTATCAAACCGTAATACAATAAAAATAAAGTCAATTTTTCTCTGCATGACAGATAAATGGTGCGTGGTAACGTCGGCAAGTTCCCACGTGAATTGGGGGTGGTATTTCGACAACAACAAAAGGACGTAACTGCGGTTCAAATGTATGGCAGTTAAGACCTTTTTCGTAGAGAATTTCTTGAGGATGACGGCGTATTTGAATCGTTTTTTTGCATCAGAGTAATTATTTTGAGTACGTATTGTGTTTACTGTTGTAAAGTGGAGGTGAATCATGTTTCATTTGATTTGTTGATGATGGTCGGGCTTTTTCTATTTTTTATTTAAATAACAAGTGTAGATGACGGCCTCCTTTCATATCGATATACTTTTTATACCTTTTTCTATATTTTACTGTTTTACTGTCACTAATGTCATTCGGAAAAATTACACCTATATTTTGCAAGATTTCCTCGTTTTTATTGCGAATCAAGCTCACGACCTTTTCATTGGTCTTCGAGCCGGTCCTAGTGTTATGTTTGAACCGCGCACTAAGTAAGTTTCGAGCTACGAGATGTTTCGCACTCCCATAAGAACAAGAAGTCTAACACGCGCAGAGCGCGATGCAAAACCTGAGGTAATAAGAATGTCCAAGTCTTCGCCCTCGCACGCAACGACTATTCGACCAGCAGACACGACGTTCGTTGCTGGCAGCAGCCACATGGAAACCTCGGCGCACACCGACGTGCCGCACCCGCTGCCAGCGCACAGCATGGTATCTAAATCCTCGTCTGCCATACGGAAAAGGTTAGAATATGAGCGCGCTAAAGAAAAGGCCAAGATTGCTAACGAGTTGTTAGATTTGAAGTATGAGGCTGAACTAGCCAACCTAAAGTCAGAAAAATACAGTTCACACCAGAGTAGTAAAAGCTCACGTCACAGTTCCCGCATTAGCGACGCCAGTAAGAGCACTCGTCAAAATGTTGAAGTCTGGATGGAGCGTAGCGCGCGAGAACTTGATCCGTTGCAGCCCGCCCCCGAGGAAGATGATAACCTGGGCGACCGCAACCAGCCGGCACCTCCCCTCGCCGACTCTAATGGTACTATCAAGCTACTCGCAGCCGCAGTAAAGAATTTGACGATCGCCTACACTAAAGATAAGGCACATGCCAATATTTTGAGCCGCATATGTACGCCGCGAGATTTACCGAAATATTCCGGCGATCCGCTCGAATGGCTGCAATTTAAACAAGCGTTTGAGGAGTCAACTGACGTTTGTAAATTTACCCCGAAGGAAAACTTATGGAGATTACGTAAGTGTCTGCAAGGACAAGCCAAAGAAACCGTGTCAGCCCTGCTTATGACCGCCGCCTCTCCTGATCGTATTATGGCGACACTTGAACTTCGTCACGGCGACCCCGAGTGTATTATAAGCAGACTCATTCATGACATTAAGAAGCTTCAGACCATGTCCCAAGAGTACCAGAAAGATATTGTCAATTTTTCTGTCAAAGTCCAAAACTTCGTCGAGTCTGTGAAGGCAGTGGGGCGCGAGGAGTACGTGCAAGGGCTTAGTATTGTCCCTTTGTTAATATCGAAACTACCTCCAGTACTCGTTTCAAAGTGGTCGGATTATAGCTATCCACTAATCAAGGACGGAGCAAAGTCACGTTTGAATATTATGTCCGACTTTCTCAACATGGAAGCTCTCAAGATTACCACGACCGCCAACGTTCATCTGCAAAGTTATCGCCCTGAGCAGAATAAACAAAAGCAACACGATACTACTACTAAAGTTGCACCGAAAGCGCAAGCAATTTTATTGCAAACTGACCAACGCGACGACGAAGGGAAGAACGATAAGTGCCTCTTTTGCCGCACTCAATGTCACAAGTTGCCTGATTGTAAGAAGTTTAAACGCGCTTTACGCAAAGACAGATGGCGCCACGTTAAGAAGTACGGACTTTGCTACAAATGCATATCGCAACGCCACGATCGTGAGACTTGTTCTGCGCCTGCGTGCGACAAGGATGAATGCGGAGGAGCACACCACAGTCTATTGCACTACGTAGACATCAACAAAGATGGCAAAGCTTCAACTTCGCGCCCGGTTGACGTTAACGTCAGCGCCTTGCCGCAGCCCGAGTCAACCTCAGTCACGGAGTCACCATCGAGTTCTACAATACAGTCATCGTCTGTAACAGAAGCTGCGACGTGCTCTATAAATACTGAAAAGCGCGTACTATTGAAAGTAGTTCCTGTCAACATTCACGGACCGAACGGCGTGTTTAGTACGACTGCATTTTTGGACGACGGGTCTTCAGTTTCGTTATTCAGCTCCGAGTTAGCAGCGCGCGCCGGCCTCACCGGCCGCAACGAATCCATGCGCGTGTGTGGCGCCTGGAAAGACGACGAGCTTGTGCACGAAGCAACTGTACTGACTTTACGTATTTCTAGTGCTAGTGGTAGTACACATGATTTAAATGTACGTAGCGTTCAACAATTAAGTA
Source organism: Cydia splendana (assembly GCF_910591565.1). Classification (NCBI taxonomy): domain Eukaryota; kingdom Metazoa; phylum Arthropoda; class Insecta; order Lepidoptera; family Tortricidae; genus Cydia; species Cydia splendana. The sequence continues at coordinate 23,557,470 of NC_085963.1, forward strand.
TACCTGTACAAAATGTTAACTTAGTAGACTGCGACAAGTATGAGCATTTGAAAAAACTTAAGACTCAACTTCCCTTTGCTAAGATTTCTAAGCCAGAGTTGTTAATAGGTCAGGACAACTATAATTTACTTGTACCCTTAGAAGTATGCTTAGGGCATGATAACGAACCGTCAGCTACACGCACCCCCTTAGGTTGGTGTGTTCACGGGCCGGTACATGTGCCGCGCGCGTCGAGGGCCGCACGATCAGCGCACGCCACGCTCAACCTCTGCGTGGTGCCTGAGGAAGACGCGCACGCACTGCGTGAGCTACACGACGAGGTACGCCGCTCGTTTGCGATCGACTCTTTGGGAGTTGCAGGTAAGCCTAGAGAGAATGCTGACGATGTGAAAGCGCAGGAAATGTTAGAGAAGTCTGCATTGCTCACCAATGGCAGGTGGTCAGTGGGTCTTCCGTGGAAAGATCTGTACGTCAGCTTACCCGATAGTTACCCTAGCGCATTTAAGCGGCTACAGGGTGTAGAAAAGAAAATGCTAGCTGATAAAGCTTATGGACTCAGGTACGAGGAACGTGTCAACCATTTGTTTGAAAACAATTTCGCACGGGAAATGGCCGACACGTCACTCACGCCTAATACATGGTACTTGCCACATTTCGGAGTTGACAATCCGAACAAGAAGAAGCTGCGTTTGGTTTATGACGCAGCAGCTAAAAGTCAAGGCAAGTCTCTAAATGACTTTCTTCTCACGGGTCCGGATTTACTCGTTTCCTTGTTCGGCATTATGGTTCGTTTTCGAGAGGATAGGGTAGCCGTAACCGGTGACATAAAAGATATGTTTTTGATAATTAAAATTAATCCCGTAGACCAGAATGCCCTCAGATTCCTGTGGAGAAGTAGGAACCCCACAGGCCCAGTGAAGACGTACGCGATGACGTCGCTTAGTTTCGGCGCGAACTGCTCGCCCTTTATTGCCCAGTACATTAAGAACAAGAACGCTAGCAGGTTCGAGTCTACGCTTCCAGCTGCCGTCTCTGCTATACACCGCCAGCACTATATGGACGACTATATTGATAGTCTGCCGGATGAAGCTACCGCTATCAGTATGGTAAAGAATATTCGCGATATTCACAGTGCGGGAGGTTTCGAAATCCGCAACTGGACGTGTAATAGCGCAAATGTGCTCGACACTATACCTAAGGATATTTTAGGTAATACAGCTGTGAGGTTTGGACTGGACGAACATGATGAAGGTGAGCGCACTCTTGGACTGATTTGGTACCCTGCCAAGGATGAACTGGGGTTCGATGTGTCATTCAAGCGCATTCCCGACAGCGTCATCAAAGGCGAACTGAGACCTACGAAGAGGGTTATGTTGCGTGTTATTATGTCAATTTTTGACATTTTTGGGTTCTTGTCACCCTTCACTACACAAGGCAAAGTTATGCTGCAGGACACCTGGCGTCTCCATATCGACTGGGACGATATTATTCCAGATGAATTGTATAAAAAAATGGTGCAGTTGGTTGCAATTACTGAAGGTTATTGGAGAAATTCGCCTGCCAAGATGGTACCAGTCATGCGCTGCCAAGTGTAAGATGGGAGATGAGTTGACCACAACTTTACCAGGCTCTTCTTTTCATGCCGTGACCGAGCAATGCTACAGTGACTTAGAACTGCATTTATTCAGTGACGCCTCACTTAAGGCAATGTCAGCGGTTGCGTACTGGCGTTGGAAGAGTAACGATCAGATATGTGTCGCGTTTGTTGCTAGCAAAAGCCGAGTATCTTCGGTGAAACCTCAAACTGTGCCGCGATTGGAACTTCAAGCTGCGTTGCTAGCAGCTCGACTCGCTGACTCAATAGCGAAGGCACATCGTTTGCACGTCACACGGCGATACTTTTGGTGCGATTCAAGTACGGTGCTACACTGGATTGGCAACAACACTCGTCGATACAAGACTTTCGAGGCTAATAGATTAGGCGAGATCGACGACCTGTCACAAGCCTCTGAATGGAGATATGTGCCAACAGGACTGAACGTGGCGGACATTGCTACAAGAGAAACGTTCAACTATCAGTCCTTTCTTAATGAGTGGTTCAAGGGACCCGAGTTTTTGTACAGCGATGAGACTTGCTGGCCAGCGAACGTCCTGGAACCCGAAAATGAAGTCGGCGCTGAAGCTTGCATGACCGTAGTACAAAACTCACGTACATGTTTCCCGGTTCCTGACCCTGAGCGCTTCTCCTCGTGGCTACGATTTATGCGATCTACCGCTTGTGTTCTCAAGTTTACAAATAAATGCAGAGGTATCGCACTTGACGACTACGCCCTGGTGGAACAAGTAAAGCAGTTAATCCTGCGGCAAGCTCAAGAAGATTCCTTTGCCAGTGACATACAAGCAGTAAAGGCAGGAAAAGACTTGCCACGCGATAGTCGGCTGAGAAATCTATCTCCATACTTGGATGAGAACAATGTTTTACGCGTGAGCGGCCGCATTGATGCTGTTTCTGACGTACCTCAGGAAGTGAAAAGGCCCATTATTCTTGATGGACGGCATCCTACTGCCAAGCTTTTGGTCAAGCACTATCATGTGAAGGCTGCCCACGGACACCAAGAAGCGGTAGTAAATGATTTAAAACAAGAATTTTGGATAATCCACTTGCGACCTACCGTCAAAAATGTTGCGTCTCGTTGCATGCTCTGCAGGTTAAGAAAGGCTACCCCACAGGTGCCTCGGATGGGTGACTTACCTCAAGCGCGCATGGCGCATCATCAACGTGCCTTCACCTTTTGCGGGATCGATCTGTTTGGGCCCATGGAAGTCACAGTAGGCAGACGTCGAGAAAAACGTTACGGCGTTTTGTTTACTTGCCTAACCGTTCGTGCAGTCCACATAGAAGTCGTTCACACACTTACTACTGACTCATTGATTATGGCGCTTCGACGAATGGCGTCTCGACGTGGGTGGCCGTCGCATATTTATTCCGACAACGGCACGAACCTACGCGGAGCAGACGTCGAATTGCGAAGATCCATACAGGAGCTCGACGAAGAATCACTTAGAGCCGAAGCTCTTAACAATCAAGTTCGCTGGACTTTTATTCCGCCCGCCAGCCCCCATTGGGGTGGGGCGTGGGAGCGCTTGATTCGGACCGTAAAGCGATCTCTTCGTGTCATTTTAAAAGAACGAGCGCCCCGAGACGAAACTCTCAGCACTCTACTAGCGGAAGTAGAAGGTATTGTCAACGGTCGACCACTAACACACGTGTCGGTAGAGCCGGGCTCCTCTGACGCGCTTACGCCCAACCACTTTCTTATAGGCTCTTCATCCAGGTTGCCAATACATGGCGTATTTGACGATTCGGACTTAGCCTTAAGGAAGCAATGGCGAATAGCGCAGCGATTGGCCGACATGTACTGGAAGCGGTGGATAAAGGAGTTCCTCCCGCTTCTGTTACCGAGAAAGAAGTGGCAACAGGAGCAGAAGCCACTGGGTGTCGGTGACCTAGTGCTTGTCGTTGACCCTGACTCGCCTCGAAACGTGTGGCCACGAGGCCTAATAAAAAGTGTCCTGCCTGGAAAAGACGGTCGCATCAGGGTAGTCGACATCAGCACCGCTACCGGCGTGCTGCGCCGGTCTGTGGCGCGCGTGGCTCCTGTACCCTTAGCTGATTAGTGCTAGTTTGCGCACTAGGGTGGGGAGTGTAGATGACGGCCTCCTTTCATATCGATATACTTTTTATACCTTTTTCTATATTTTACTGTTTTACTGTCACTAATGTCATTCGGAAAAATTACACCTATATTTTGCAAGATTTCCTCGTTTTTATTGCGAATCAAGCTCACGACCTTTTCAACAAGTACCTACTCTGTATATGGTAGCTAGAGTCAGACCAAGAAAAGTCTGCAGCGGATTTGATAGCTCATGCAGTGCAAGTGTTATTTTAAACGTCAAACTTATATGAAATTATGACGTATAAATAACACTTGCACTGCGTGGACTATCCAATCCGCTGCAGACTTTTCTTGGTCCGACTTTAGTAATAATTATTGGTAGGTTGACGGACTAGAAAAAACTAAACCTATCAGAATCCAATAGCTGTTCCAAAACCTATAAACAAAAAGAACTAGGTAAATTAAAGAAAAACGTCAAACGATCGACTTTCTTTTTATTATGCTTCTTTAATTCATTGTAGAAGTTGTTTGCAATATTCATTTAAATTTAAGCTAACATCATTATGCCTCTCGGTCTTTACTTCTATACGAATAGTTATATAAAATATACTTATTATCTCAGTTCATACTCTAAAGTTAGTTTGAAATCAAAATTTTCGTTTAATTCATTCATTTAGTAAAAGGTGGAAAAGAAGCTAGAAATATTGAGAGTTTAAGGCAGGATTTAATATCAGACTTAATGTCTTTTACTAGTATTTATTTATACTAAATGATTTGATGGGACCTTTTGCTTTTTCGACAGATGCCTGTCAACATTGACATGGGGAGTTAAAGGTAGGTAGCTTAATAACGGTAGGTCAAGACATTTAAGTTATTACTTATTACCTATTTACCTAAAAGGGTGAAAAATTAAAGTTTAACTAATTTTAATTTCCCATTGTAAAAGCTGTAAACCGAAGAATCTCCGAAATTTTTAAATTATTCTTTATATATTATAAAAAAAATAATGAATTAAATTTAGTTTCATTTAATTTCTTACTAACCTAGTTATGGATGTAATGTAACGTCTGAAATAAATGGTTTCAATTTCTAATAAACGCAGTACCTGTTACGGGAAAGTGCGTTCAGGCGTCAAGCTCAAGCGAAATGCCTTGCAAGTAATAATCTAATAACAAATCAATCAGGTTTTCGAAATTCGAATGCTCCATATATCATCTAACAGTTTATCAAACTGAATTGAATCAATGCGACGATGATCGCGAATCATTTCACACCTGTCAATGACAGCCCATAATAAATCACCCCTAAATCAATGACAATAGCTTCCTCATGTCCCCACATATCGGCCCCTAAGCGCCTCGCGGAAGGGACGTAAGCGTAGTACGCGGTGGGATAGATACGCCGTTTTAGATGTGGTAACGCAATGAGTGAAGATTGCGAAGTTAAAAGGGCATAAGTGTTGATGATACCTACAGAATGTTTTTACCATATCTACAGGATGTTTTTACCACATCTACAGAATATAAAATTGTTGTCAAGTTTGGTCAAAATGGTCAATGCCATTCGACTGCATGTTGTGAAAATCTGTTAAACATAATTTAATAAGTAATCTTACATAATAATGTAGTTCATCGTCAATAGAAGTTAGGAACTAAATCAGATAGTCAAAGTTACCTATTAACGATTGCAGGCGTGCATTTTATGAGAAACTGCTCGTTATTTATTCTTCCTTATTTACTATTACAAATTTACAATTCCAAAACACTGAGGATTAAATAAATTCATGTATTTTTTTTAAACCACAACCTATTGAAACCGATTTTGATCTAAGAAACAGCGCTAGAAAACTTACCTAATCGGTTTCCCTGTTTAGGAGCTACGATGCTACAGACAGACACATATGTAATATATAGCTGTTAAACTAACACCTTTTTGCGTCGGGGGTTAATAAAATAAATCCCCGTTTCCTTGGAATGAAGCCCTGTATAGTCAGTATGCATATATGACGTTTCGCATCTACAGTGCATGTCTCGTGCGACCCGCTTCGCGCACGCGCTCACACGCGAGCTGCACGCGCCGCCGCCGCGCGATTATCTGATTGGCTCGAGTGATCCAAGCTATTCATAGATGCTTTTATTGGTAGGCGAATATTGGTTTACCTTCTTATAAATTACCTAAAGGAAACACTCCTGTTGAATGCATTTTAAAAATAAGGTGTTACCGAATAATTTCGTATGTCAGATAATCCCAAAAATCAGATAAAAATCACTTAAAATTCCATCATAATAAGTGTCCCATTTCGGAATGTTCCGACGGTTTTCGACATTCAACTTAATAATTTGTAGTTTCAAAATTATGGTTCGAATGACCCCGTTTCCTCCTACGACATGCTACCGTCATCCGATGTCCAGACCCCCCCCCCCCCCCCCCTAATTTGAAATGACGTAATTTATGAATTGCCCCTTAGGTAAGTAGGTAAAGTATGTAAATTAACAGTGTCCCTCAGCCTTTTTCGATAAAGAGAACAGGAAGAAACTAAAGAGGACAGCATCCAATTACCACCCTCACATGATGGGTATGCAAATAATGTATGGATTGTTAGACATCGAAATAAAACAGTAATTATTTTACATACCTATATGATTTCAAACTTCTTTATTTAACAAATTAATTCAAAAAAACCGGACAAGTGCGAGTCGGACTCGCCCACCGAGGGTTCCGTACTTTTTAGTATTTGTTGTTATAGCGACAACAGAAATACATCATCTGTGAAAATTTCAACTGCCTAGCTATCACGGTTCATGAGATACAGCCTGGTGACAGACGGACGGACGGACGGACAGCGGAGTCTTAGTAATAGGGTCCCGTTTTTACCCTTTGGGTACGGAACCCTAATAAAAAAGGAGTAACCAATTTGAATTTACAACCCGTCAAAATCAGGTTCCCCAGATACGATATCGCTTTCAATTTCACAGTGGTCATCGCCTCTCAGGAACTTAAAGAAGCCTTTGTCTCCCCAGTCATTGTTCCAGGAATTGGCGCATAACCAGTACTTCTGACCATTCTCGACTCCCCATCCTAAGATCTTAATAGCATGATAGCCAGATATTTGTTTGCCAGATGTGTGCGAGTACACGCCGCTTTTATAATGAAGGAAATCTTCAAATATGATGAAATCAGCCGCAACTGGACCTTTAGTATACAATTCCGCTTGAATAGTATCTTCATCATGAATAGAATAAGCGTCTTTCGCGTAGTGCTTGTCTTTTAAATAGTCCACATTACCAACTGTGCATTTATTCAAGCACTCCGGCGTTTTAGCCAAGCCTTTGCACTTTGGTCTCGGTCCATCTACGTTGGTGCTCGCACGGAGGGATTTCATACGGCCTGCAACCTTGAGACGAATTATATTGCCCTCCAGACACGATACCAACGTTGTTCCAGTACCGAAACGCTGTAGCCGGTTCACCACCTTTGCACCCATCACATCCTGTACAGCAACTTACTAAATCCTGTGCTGAGAAGTGGAACTGTTTTTTACCATTAGAAAAAGTGCAGACTCGATCGGTCATAACTTCAGTAGCTCCGAACGCCCAGCAGCTACCGCACGATCCTTGATCTCTGATTTCGTTCAAACTCGGGCAGTTCTGCCATTTTTCTCTAGGATCGAAGTTTTCTGGTAAACTAGCGATTAAGTCAGCGTTGTGGGTTATAGCGGGAAGCTTGGGTGACAATGGGTTTTTGACTACTCCCATTAATGCCTCGATGTGGGTAAGAGGAGTGTCCAGAGGAAAGTTTCGTCCGGCCTTCCATGAACTTTGCTTGGAGTTAATCAGCGATATGAACTCGTCAGAGAGAGGATGGAGAGAATCATTTGCTGCGACAAATGTAGTAGCAATGAGTAACGTACCGATTTTGAGAGAAAATGCCATCCTTTCGATCGTCAAATAATTGCAAGTTGATTTCACGTTGACAATGAGAAGGGTTAGTAGTATGAGGTTTAAATACTAAAGCAATTATCGCTGCTATTACAACTATGTAGCAATAACACGTGTAAGTACTTAAATAAAAATATTGGCCAAGAACATATCGGGTCATGCTGAGTGTAGGGTTCCGAACACCACACAATTACATAAAAATACAGTAATAATTCAAACTAAACTTGCAAACCCATTTGTATTAGCTATACCCTGACCACAGAAAGCGGTCTTAAACTGCAAAATGGGACACGAAAGTGCGAGAAACGGGTCGAAGCAGGATTTGAACCCGGGACTATCGCCTTCATAGGCAGGATCACTACCCACTAGGCCAGATTGTCAAAAATTTACATATTTGCTCACTAATTTAATTTAATTTTGTAATTGATTGTTGTGTTTTTTCTTAAGTGAATAATTGTTATTCTAATGAGAAAATAAAGATCTTTAAACCGAACTACGAATAGGTAGGTACTTTTAATTCCCACATTCATGAAGTTCATTCCCCACCGGATGAGAGCGTGCAACTTTGCAAGAATGTATTCTTTTCTCATTAGAATAACAATTATTCACTTACATGAGAAAAACCACAACAATCAATTACAAAATTAAATTAAAGTAGTGAGCAAAAATAATAAATATAATCATACCGCGCTAGTAAGTACGTACATAGTAGAAGGATCAATCTATAACAATAGTTCTTAGTTATTTATATGTATCGGCTTTAACCGCTTGCATCCCAAGAACAAAATAAAAATGCAGCTGACAAAGTAAACTGATTCATTTTGCATGTATATGTAGAAATACCTTGTTGTTGTTAGGGTATCAAAATAAAACTATGATTATTTTAAATGATATATAGAATTTAACAAACATTAGATATATATGAATAAATTAACAAATTAATTGAAAATAAAAAAATAGAAACCAATTTGAATTTACAACCCATCTAAATCAGGTTCTCCAGCGACGATATCTCTTTCCATTTCACAGTGGTTATCGCCTCTCTGGAACTTAAAGAAACCTTTATCTCCCCAGTCATTGTTCCAAGAGTTGGCGCATAACCAGTACTTCTTACCGTTCTCAACGCCCCATCCCAAGATCTTAATAGCATGACCACCCACGGCCCCTCCAGATGTGTGCGAGTACACGCCGCTTTTATAATTAAGGAAATCTTCAAATACAATGAAATCAGCCTCAACGGGACCTTTAGTATACAATTCCGCTTTAATAATATCTTCACCATGAATAGAATAAACTTCTTTCGCGCGGTGCTTATCTTTCTTATACTCCACATTACCAGCTGTGCATTTATTCAAGCACTCTGGCGTTTTATCGAAACCATTGCACTTTGGCCTCGGTCCATCTACGTGGTGCTCGCACGGAGGGATTTCGTACGGCCTGCAACCTTGAGACGAATTATATTGCCCTCCAGACACGATACCATCGTTTTTCCAGTACAGAAACGCTGTAGGCGGTTGACCGCCTTCGCACCCATCACCACAATCTGTACAGCAACTTACTAAATCCTGTGCTGAGTAGTGGAACTGTTTTTTACCATTAGAATAAGTGCAGACTCGATCGGTCATAACTTCAGTAGCTCCGAACGCCCAGCAGCTACCGCATGATCCTTGGTCCCTTATTTCGTTTAAACTCGGGCAGTTCTGCCATTTTTCTCTAGGATCGAAGTTTTCTGGTAAACTGGTGATTAAGTCAGCGTCGTGGGTTATAGCGGGAAGCTTGGGTGACAATGGGTTTTTGACTACTCCCATTAATGCCTTGATGTGGGTAAGAGGAGTGTCCAGGGGAAAGTTTCGTCCGGCCTTCCATGAACTTTGCTTGGAGTTGATTAGCGATATGAACTCGTCAGAGAGAGGATGGAGAGAATCCTTTGCTGCTACAAGTGTAACAGCAATAAAGACTATATCGATGGCGATATAAAGTGCCATCCTTTATTGCGATTGGCAAATAATTGCAAGTTGATTACACCTCAAGAATGACAAATGGTGGTGGTGTGAGGTGTTTAAATACTAAAGGAAGTCGCTGCCGGTTTTTTTAACTATGTAACATAATAACACGTGTAATTTTTAATACTGGTCAAGAGCATATCGGGTCATGCCGAGTGTAGGGTTCCGAAAATCATAATTAGAAAAAAATATACGTAATTATTCTAACTAACACTGTAAAACGATTTGTATTACCCTGTGAGTCCCTGACCGTAGGAAGCAGACTGCAAAATGAACTTACACAAAAATGGGGAAAGCATACACTTGACAAGTTCCTTGCCCTTATAGGGTGACTCCTATTGTTATTGGCCACTACTATATTTGACATTTCCTAACAAATCAGAAAGAAACAGGCCAATTGAAACCTTATTAAGAGCGGCCAATTACTATGTCTTCTTCCTTGTCGTGTCCTGATGGTCATGGCTGAGGGACGTGACGAATGTGGACACTTTTCACCAGTGCTCTCCAAGCCCCTGTCTTGGACCCCGTGCATGCTAGCCTGCAATGTGGCGTTTGTCTCTGACGTTATTCTGTCCGCCCAACGCGTGGCCATACGTCCACCCCTACACCTCCTTGCCAAGCGGCCAGTAATAAGGAGCTTTTCCAGGGTATCTGGCCCTGTCCTGCTCAGGTGGCCGAAGAAACCAAGTACTTCCTAGTGGCCAATAACTATAGAAGTCACCTCATTTTTACATGTGTATGGCAATAAGTTTCATGCTTTCTTCGGTTTTTTCAGGCTTACGAGTCGGACTAGATCCAAAAATAGCGTTTTGAAGAATTAATTCCCAGCAAACTGGAAACCGTTTAATACTTTCATTTGGTCCTAAATGCGTGTAATGCGAGTTTGCGCAATCCCAGGAGGTGGAAGGAATCTTGCTCGGAATTAATTCTTCCAAAAAAGCGATTTTCATTGACCTAGCCCCACTTGCACCATCCCACTAACCCGGGGTTAAACCGTTAACCCAGTTTCAAATTGTCCTGGTAACCATGTTTAACCGGTTAACCCCGGGCTAGTGGGATGGTGCACCGATATATTTGGTCACTTTCGCCGTCTCTAGCTATTAAATTCAGATTCAGATTATTTATTGGTAAAACAAATGCAATGCTATGTAAAAACATAGGTACATAATTTACATATTGGATTATATTGTTCATAATTATTATTTTTAATATAAAAATATTTTGTTTTATAATATTATAAATAATGTATTAGGGGCTATTCATAAATTACGTCATTTCAAATTAGGGGGGGGGGGGGTCTGGACATCGGATGACGGTAGCATGAAGTAGGAGGAAATGGGGTCATTTGAAGCATGATTTTTGGATGATTATAGAGGGGGGGGGGGGGGGGGGGTCAAAAATCGTCAAAAATCGATGACGTAATTTATGGACAGCCCCTTATGAAATCCCGAGTACCTAAATTAAAGCTAGCTGGATAGCACAAGGACGCAATGGTCAATGGTTGTTGATATTTTAACCCTAAAACATATCATAAAGATAAACGGCGAATATGTTAAATATTCACATTTAAAGACGCGTAATAAAAACATAGTTATGTCGGCACTTCCATATGCGTATGATATATACCATGCATAGTTCCATGTTATTTTGCCGATATGAAAAGTATTTTCTATTTTTAATCGGCCACGTGTACCTAAACTTCAAGGTAAAAATTTAACCCAATTGCGAAATACTTCAATAGTACATTGTGCAATATAGGGCGTAAGTTAAATATTGCAAACGAGAGTAAGTTAAATCGCGACGGCTTGCCGGAGCGATTTATAGACTCGAGTTTGCAATATTATTACGCCCCGAGTTAGACACAATGTTTTTCATCACACAAAAATTAAGTATAAAGACAAAAAAAATTTAATTATGGCACTAGAAACTTCATAACTCCCTAGGGAAAACGCTTTTTCTATAACTCCCGCTAAACCTGCGTGCAATTCCACATTTACTGAGCGAGTGTGATGAAAAGTATGTAATACTTATATTCTTATATACGATACAAGTGCGAAAATCGCAACGAGTGGCGAATTTTAAAAAGGACCGAAGGGAGTGTTTTAAATCGACACGAGTTGCGAATTACCTATTCGCATGTGTATCGTACGTTTTAGGGTACATATGGCCCTATAAATTTTCGACGTAGTTATGTAATGTGCAGGGTGTCTTAATGGATCACCAGAATCTATGTATTTACTGTAAAATAAATTAAACAAGTTTTTTCTTCTGTAGTTTATTTACTTATTAATAAGTCTTCAAAATTATAATCAAGGCGTATACGTTCTACCACCAGTTTGGCACTGACTTAAATGCTAGTGTGAACGTAACTTATTTTCTATGCATCTCGCTCGTACTGATATACATATTAGTGCGAGCGAGATGTACAGAAAGTAAATTACCTAGACGTTGGCGTATATGTCAGTGTTGATACGTGACTGAGTGACTCATGGTACTGGTAGAGATATCATCAGAGCTAGCGTCTTTTTTACTAGCAAAGTGGGTGTACCAGAGTATACGCTTCAACAAAATGGGTTCAGTCGCCATTTGTTTGTTTGAACGAGATTATTTGTCGTGAGAGGAGCGCGAGTCCGGGTCTGAGACGTGGTCATGTTCCATTTCGAAGTCGTCTACAGCCATTGGGGTATCTGCGAACAAGAAAACATTTATAATAACTTTTTGATTTTCAGTTTTTTTGAAGCATTTTGCATTACATGCCGCGTAGGATGGTATACCATTTGTCCAATTTCTTAGTCCAGTGTCATCGCGTCTCACTCTCTCATTAAGAAAAAATTGTGACGCAAATACACATTGGACCAATTCTTTCTGCTTGTATTGTGTGGTGATACGGACGCATGTTTCAGGCACTTACCTAAATGGTCTAGAGTAACGTCCATAGCCTTTCCTATTCGATGCAGCGGCGCCAGGGCGGCGGGCGGCACTCGGGTTGCTATCCCGCGCTACCAGCTGGCGGCCCGCTGCGCTAGTTCGCGTTCGTTACCCTCTCTACACAAGACAGGGACAGGTAGTTGTCTCTTTCACTCAGATAGTCCAATGTGACACCCATAGCCTTCCAGTGATGCAGGAGGACCCAGTGGGTACTCGAACTACTATCCTGCGTTCGTTGTAGTTTTATCACAGAATAAATAATAGTATTAGGTACAGAAGATTCACTCTCTAACAAAACGCGTCTGTTACGATCAGGACAGATATGGCCGCTGGGTGGCGACAGCGCCACGCGCGGCTTATGGCTAGCTACCAAAATTGGTGTGGAACGGATGTACTTTTAGCTACCTGTAGCAAAGCGACGAAATCGCGGAGTGAGCCGCCTGGTTTTTCTAAGGAAAGTTGGTAAGTATATACCTAAGTGGTCTAATGTGACCCCCATAGCCTTCCTTATCCTTGGCAGCGGCGCTAGCCCCTGGGGCGGCACGCGCGCCGCCATGGCGCGCAGCGCGGCCGCGGCGCCGCGCGCCAGCTCGCGCTCGCCCGCGCCCAAGCCCGAGCGCGCCAGCAGCGCCAGGTGCCACGGCGGGGTGCACGACAGTCTGCAAGGAAAATAAAAAAATAAAGTGCATTTTTCTACTCGTCGACTGTAATTCTTGAATTAAGATTTCGTATACCAAACTGCATTTGGGTACTTTTAATGTATGGGCTCCCGACTCAACTATAATATTCATTTCGATACAGTTTAGTCAACTGTAATGAAATTGACCAATCACAGCTCGCCGCGGTCAAGAGGACGAAACAAATCCATAGTTCAATTTTCTTTTTTAGGTTGTATTGTAGGAAGAATTGCTTCATAAGTCAGACACGCGCATGTGACACCCTTAATATAGGAACATCCATAGACTACGAAAACCGCTTAGCGTTACTTGTTAGTCTCCGTAGGCTATGGTGGAAACTGTTTAAAAATTGAATTTAGCAAGGAGGAAGTACCAGAGCCTCATGAGTTACGAGGTGTCGTTGACCAACCCGCCGTGGGGCGCGGGGCGCGGCGGCCGGGTCGCGTACGAGTAAGAAGGTATCGCGGATCTTAGCTGTATACTTTCGATTTGTTTACCTATATGATTCTACTAGTTTAATAGTACATTATTGTCGAGGCTCGGAAGTAGCTACTTGCAGGCTGAGGATTCGTATTAAACGGACGACCTTGGGAGTCCGTTTAATTGAATCCGAAGCCAGCAAGTAGCCTTCCAGCCGAGTCATATATAGTGCTTTTCTCAAAAATGGTGCGAGAAATATACATATTTTAGAAATATTTTACAGAAGCAACGTTCTTACGTATATATTTTCACAGAAAAAAGTAGAAACAATTGAAAAAATTAGCTTTGCCGCCTTTTTATTTTTTTAATAAAAAAATAGAAGTGCCGAAAATACGCCAACCTATTTGAGACAGCTAAATAGTCGCGGTACTAATCATCTGTTTGGCTGTTTAATGGGCCTGTGCCTTCATTTGATATGGCCATTTCAACTTTTAAAAAGTTTGGAACTCGACAAATAATGGAATTTGTATGCAACATTGCAGTCCCAAAATCGAGACTGCAATGTTTTTAACTTTTTAATTTTTGACTGACCATAAACAACGCGCTTCGCGACCTATTTTTTAGACGTCAAAGTCGACTTTGCCGTCCATTTTTGAGAAAAGTATTATTTTTGTTGACGCGTAGAAAAAGTATTGTATACAATAGTGATATAATCAAGCTTTTCAATCTCGTACCTTACTTAGCACGGTACTCGACTGAAAAGCTCTCCATTATAAATAAATAAATAAATAAAATAAAAATGTTATTTATTTAGGTATGAACCCATTACATTACAATAATAATTACATGCTAAATATTATTTATAAATTAAAGCTATAACTTAAAAAGTAGGTACTAATTAAATTAAATAGGTGCAGCGGAAATCTCGCTCACACAGTACGTAGCAAGTTGTGTATACTACATTTACAATGCTGTTCGTCGATTCGCTCACTCTCCCGACAAACGACCAGTGCCTTTTACGCATTATAGCGTAAAAGTCATCTACTCTGTTCTCAGCGAACATACCAGACGCACTACACCGCCACGGTAGATGTAACATTGCACGAAACGCGTTGTTGTACTGTACTCGGAGTCTGTTGAACGATCGTTTCGTGAAATGGTACCACAGCTGACTAGTGTAGAACGCCTGACAGTATGCCTTGAACAGAGTAATTTTGGCTTGGTCAGAACAGTGAGCAAACCGACGCGCCAACATGTTGCTTCTCATCGCTATGGCCCGCCGCTGTCTTTCGAGATCGTCATCGTCTTTTAGTCTGTCTGTCAAAACGTGTCCCAGATACTTAAAACTATTAACAATTTTTAATTCTGTCCCGTTTAGCCTAACGGGTGGAACGTTATCTGGGCCCTTATCATATTTAAAAACAATTAATTCTGATTTTTTTACATTATATTTTAGTCCATGAGTTGCAGCATAACGCTCACATATCGATACTAGTAATCTGAGCATAAGTAACCATAAGTCTCTATTGGTGTGCCATTAGCCGCGCACAGCTGGTAATCAGTCTTCGGTCGACGGTCGCGAAGGGCAGATCGTGGAAAAACACATAAGTCGCTTCCAGTGTCCACGAGGAACTGTACCTTCGATCTGCGGTCGGTGATGAAGAGGCGACCAGGTGCAATACGGCAATCGTTCGTCGCCATTATCGACTGCCCTGCCCGTTTCCCGCTGCGTAGTCACATGGTTTAATGCATTGCTTCGCTTGGCTTCCATACTTATGATGATACCAACATACTGGAAATCGTCTGTAGTTTGACATGGATCGGCTAGTAGACGAGCGGGTGGGGCTACGCTGGTCGCGTCTTCCGCGCGAACGGGACCGGGATCTTCCATCAACTCTCGTAGACAGAGCGCAGACTTGCATTGATAATTATATCACGATTGTATAAAATACTATTTTCACTTATTCCGCAATTACAATTATTTATTGGAGGTTGCGTATGTGTACTCCACTGGCACGTAGTAAACGTATTACGTTACATATATATGACGCTAACTTGAAATTGTTATGTTTTTGTACTGCTCTCTAATGTCAATCACTTGTATTAAATGTTTCATCACGAGAACTAGTGATTTTACTATCAACTCCATTTCTCTGCTTAAGTACAGTCGGCGTCAAAGATTTATTTACATTTTTCGCCTTGTTACAAAGGAGTAAGGTGCAAAAGTCTACACTGTCTAGTACCTAGCATAATTATTTTAGATTTAAGACTATTGCTGTGCTCTACCAGGGCCCACGTGAAACTTCCTTTTACTATGTAACACCAAATGTAACAACCATGGATGCAATAAATAAACTGAAAGTGTAAACATATCTTTGACATCGACGGTAACTAACTTAGTAACTAAGAGTAGGTTCTTTTAAACCGCACCGCGTGTCACAGTTGCAACCTAAAATGGTTACTAGGCAGTTTTATGGGCATAACAACACACTGTCGTCGGACGTCAGCTATTCAGCACCGTCAGAAAGTTTCCAAATGTGCGAAATTTAAACATGATTTTTTTTTTTAGAAAAATCTCATATATTTATATACTTAAGAATCAAAAATCTCCTGTAAAATTATCCTTAGCTTGCCAAGAAATTGCCGTAATCATGTTGCGAGGCAGCTAAACGCTCCTACAAGTCGTTTAACCTCTCGTGTGCCTTGATTATTTTTTTCTAATATTTTCCTCGTACATGCCGAGGGCTTAAGATGTGCACATCTATGCCCAACTCTGATTTGACATACATATGTATATAGATACTAATTAACAGTAATATTATCTCACCTATCTCTCTGCTCCTTCTCAAGTTTCTGCAGCACCTCGCACGTGTGCTTCAAGGCCGTGGCGATGCCGTAGTCATGTTGCGAGGCAGCTATGTCCTCTAAGAAGTCTACATCTATGCCCAGCTCTGATTTGATATATATACGAGTATAGATAGATGACAAATAAACAGTAATATTATCTTACCTATCTCTCTGCTCCTTCTCAAGTTTCTGCAGCACCTCGCACGTGTGCTTCAAGACCGTGGCGATGCCGTAGTCATGTTGCGAGGCAGCTATGTCCTCTAAGAAGTCTACATCTATGCCCAGCTCTGATTTGATATATATACGAGTATAGATAGATGACAAATAAACAGTAATATTATCTTACCTATCTCTCTGCTCCTTCTCAAGTTTCTGCAGCACCTCGCACGTGTGTTTCAAGGCCGTGGCGATGCCGTAGTCGTGTTGCGCGGCAGCTATGTCCTCTTCGACATCGTTCAAGAAATCCACATCTATACCCACCTCTGATTTGATATACATATGTATATAGATACTAATAACAAGTAATATTATCTTACCTATCTCTCTGCTCCTTCTCAAGTTTCTGCAGCACCTCGCACGTGTGTTTCAAGGCCGTGGCGATGCCGTAGTCGTGTAGCGAGACAGCTATATCCTCTTCGACTTCGTTCAAGAAATCCACATCTATACCCACCTCTGATTTGATATACATATGTGTATAGATACTAATAAACAGTAATATTATCTTACCTATCTCTCTGCTCCTTCTCAAGTTTCTGCAGCACCTCGCACGTGTGTTTCAAGGCCGTGGCGATGCCGTAGTCGTGTAGCGAGACAGCTATATCCTCTTCGACATCGTTCAAGAAATCCACATCTATACCCACCTCTGATTTGATATACATATGTATATAGATACTAATAACAAGTAATATTATCTTACCTATCTCTCTGCTCCTTCTCAAGTTTCTGCAGCACCTCGCACGTGTGTTTCAAGGCCGTGGCGATGCCGTAGTCGTGTTGCGAGGCAGCTATGTCCTCTTCGACATCGTTCAAGAAATCCACATCTATGCCCAGCTCTGAGAGCGTCTTTAGCTGTTCGACATCTACTTTCACGGATGATATATCCTAGAAAAAGAGAAAAAAAATATAGTTTGTGAGTAGGGATTTAATACTCTTTGAAGGGTTAATGAGGAAGACGACTGTCAAAATTACATAGCCAAGAGTTAAAATATAAATTTAATTTATTTAAGAACTTAACTCATTGACATTAAATTAATTTTACATTCAACGATAAAAAACATATCAGGCACACGATTTGAAACTAATGTGAGTATGAAATTTCTTGTGGTAGATGTCGGTGTGCGCCTCCCGAGGAGTAGTGTGAAAAACAGGTAAGTTTTTATATCTTCTCCTCCTTATACCTTCTTATCTTGAGGTGCTGTTCTTGTTCCTTCTTTTTGTCAGGAAACAGAACTTCTATATCGTAGAACAGGTTCCAAGGGGAGTCAGGGGCAAATGGAGCATTTCTTCATCACCCTGTCTTTGATACTAGAATTTAATATAGTTACATTAAGAATACTACATACCTTCTCCTCTTGGGATGACTGTTCTTGTTCCTTCTTTTTGTCAGGAAACAGCGCTTCCATATCGTAGAACAGGTTCCAAGGGGAGTCGGGGGCAAAGCGGAGCATCTCTTCATTCCCTTGCCCTGTTTCTGACGCTGAAAGTTAAAACAGTTTCAATAATTTCATGTCGGAACGAATATGTTCTGGATCAAAATATCTATAACACCGAATGAGGATAATAAAACGCAAATTAATAATCATCTTCCAAGTGCACTAATAAAGGTATTCTCTAAGATTTTGATAATCTGATTTAAATCTTTTAAAACATCCTCAATAACAATTTTTGACCACGAAAACGCAATAAAAACTAGTTTTTAATAAGGCTTCGAAAAACTAATTTTATGTGAAGAATATACGTTTTTGCTGGATCATAATTATGTAATGGGACTAATGGGAGTTATAGGAGATGTGTAACAGTAATTTCTGTATCAAAAATTCTTACGTAGGGTATGGTAGAGCAAGTGCGACTCCTCTTTAGTGAGAGTAGCGAAGGTGCCGTCGTAGGAGGGCGCGAAAGAGCTGAAGGGTCCATAGTTGAGTGGCTTCACTCCTTTTACTAGATTACGCCGATCCTCGCGTGGTGCTGGAAAAAACAGATACAGAATGTAAAAATAACCTACGTTGTGTACAAATAAAGTCATAACTAGTTACTACTATTACCTATTGTCGTAATTTCCTAGCCCTTCACGTGTAGGAGAAATGCAAAATACAAATATGCTTCTGCAATAATATACTATTTCCAACGACATTCATAATCGAATGCTATCTGCTTTCAAGTGTCAAATATCACGGCTGCAATTCTCTTCGACACTTCGTTAACAATCTACTATAGCAAACACCACACAGTGGAATGTTGAATGTCGAGTGTAGTCACCTACAGTGAGATAATATTTACCATACAGCGCGCCAGTGCCTTGCGTCAGCTTGCTGATATACTGTCCCAGTGTGATGGGTCTCTCGTCGGCGGGTGTGGACGGGTCTACTGTGTTCGTCACCAAATTGAGGGTAGTTTTGCCTTCGGTGTCCATGTCAGACCATATAAAAATGATATTTACCATACAGCGCACCAGTGCCTTGCGTCAGCTTGCTGATATACTGAGCCAGTGTGATGGGTCTCTCGTCGGCGGGTGTGGACGGGTCTATTGTGTTTGTCACCAAATTGGGGGTAGTTTTGCCTTCGGTGTCCATGTCAGACCATATAAAGATGATATTTACCATACAGTGCGCCAGTGCCTTGCGTAAGCTTGCCGATGTACTGTCCCAGTGTGATGGGTCTCTCGTCGGCGGGTGTGGACGGGTCCACTGTGTTCGTCACCAAATTGAGGTTAGTTTTGCCTTCGGTGTCCATGTCAGACCATATAAAAATGATATTTACCATACAGCGCACCAGTGCCTTGCGTCAGCTTGCTGATATACTGACCCAGTGTGATGGGTCTCTCGTCGGCGGGTGTGGACGGGTCTATTGTGTTTGTCACCAAATTGGGGGTAGTTTTGCCTTCGGTGTCCATGTCAGACCATATAAAGATGATATTTACCATACAGTGCGCCAGTGCCTTGCGTAAGCTTGCCGATGTACTGTCCCAGTGTGATGGGTCTCTCGTCGGCGGGTGTGGACGGGTCTACTGTGTTCGTCACCAAATTGAGGGTAGTTTTGCCTTCGGTGTCCATGTCAGACCATATAAAGATGATATTTACCATACAGTGCGCCAGTGCCTTGCGTAAGCTTGCCGATGTACTGTCCCAGTGTGATGGGTCTCTCGTCGGCGGGTGTGGACGGGTCCACTGTGTTTGTCACCAAATTGAGGGTAGTTTTGCCTTCGGCGTCCATGTTTGGGAATGCTGTGGATAAAATTTATATGAGTATCGATAAATGACAAATAAATGTGGTAAGACCTTCAATTATGTGTGATAGTCTATCTAGTAAAGTGTCTTAGTATGTGTAGTGTTTAGTGTCACAGTAAAATGTCATAGCTTAACACATTCAGGGCCAAGAACCCGACAGTCGGGTACACTGTACGAGCGTAACCCGTAGCACTTAGTGGCAATGAAGTGTTAAACGTGTTTTGAAAATAATATTAATTTAATCTTCTGGCAAAATAAACATTTTTGGGTCGTTGACACTCCTCAATCGAATAATATCCATAGATCAGATTTTGAAAATTTGTAATTATTTAAGGCTTATATTATACCATTCCTAGTATTTAGCCCTACCTTTCTTAGCGAGTCGCCTACGGTGCTGCTCCCTAGCGGCCTCCATCTGCAGTTTAACACTGTCTCCGTCTGGCCTCTCGGCCCCGTCGGACACCACTTCGGCCTCCGAGCCCCCTGATTTGATGGGGCTCGAGCGTTTCAGCACCTTCTGTTGATGAGACACGTTAGTGTATGGGATTGGAGGGGAAGCTAGGGCATGCTGTACGCGTAGGATCCGTTGTGGTCTTTTTATTTTAGTTTTAGACGAAACGGCGTGTGTTACTATAGGACTGTCGCAGAAACATCTGAGTAGTCTATTGTTTGGTGAATTCAAATCTAATAGGGAATATTACGCAAAACTCTGCGTAGAGGGCGTCACTAGCATAATCACAGGGCCTACCGCGAAACACGAAAATCGAAAGTTCGGTTTCTGCCTCTCTATTACTCTTGCCTATTCGATCGATAGAGTGGCAGGTAAAGAAATTTCGATTTTCGCGTTTCGCGGTAGGCCACCTGTAAACAAACCGCCTTGATGCATCAATGTCATAGTAAAAACTTGTCAAAAAACTGTTTAAGGCCTAGCATGTTTAAGTTACTATATGGTTTACCAAACAAATTAGTGCTGCACTGTGGCGGCAGAACATTGCAGTAATACTCCCTATTGTCATATGGTCAAGAAAATTCTTCTATCTGATGACCATTTTCTTGACCGGTCGAGTCACAAACATCTTCACAAGCCAACGTTTCAAAAATATATTTACACAACCTTATTGCCAGCGTCTTAGAGGTGTGTTAATATAATTTTGGAACGTTGGTTTGGGAACTGGGCACAGACAATCCTAGAAAATTATCAAATCTGATAATATTCAGCTCTAAATTCAGTGGCCCACCTTTCACGTTTTCCCATAAAACTTTTTGTAGGTACGTTATGATAAATTTACATATTTTAAATTGTTTTCTATAGGTTATCAGTGTTATCACAATATTCGTTACCGAAATACTGAGTAAAAATGGTGTCAAATAATCGTTAGATTGATAAAAACCACAATGAACCCAGCGTTCCCTAACACTTCACCATGCAATTTTAATGGCGCGTCACTTGCACACGATGAAGCCAAACAAAACTATATAACTATCACTTCTAGGCTTGTATAGTGTTCCATTCGCTCAAATATATAATATGTCTAAGGCCCACTTGCACCATCCCACTAACCCGGGGTTAAGCGGTTTAACCGTCAACCCAGTGTCAAATTTTACTGGTAACCATGGTAACTCCGGGTTTAACCGGCTAACCCCGGGTTAGTGGAATGGTGCAAGTGGGCCTAAAAGTCGTTAAATCGTATAAACCGTTAATTAATTTTGCAAAAAAAGCAGATCTATGTTCAAAATGGAATATGTGTCAAACTACTTATTTGTAACATTAGTATTTAAAATTTATATTATTAGAATGAATATGTAGATAATTAATACCATTTTTACTATGGGACCGATCCTGAAATAAAAAAAAAAACAGCGTAATTTTTTTTGCGATTTTGGGATTGGTACCGCAGTAAAAAGTGTTAAGTATTTTACCTACATATGCACCTTACAAAGCAGGTACCTATGGCTGAAAATGACACCCGGTATGTGTATTACACGCCCTGTATATTATATCTTTGAGCGTATGGAATGGGGCTAGTAAATAATATTCACTACTAAATGTGAAGACATTCACCTTTCGCCCGTACGTCCTAAGAGGCTGCGTGGCAAAAAGTTATCACGTAAAGGTCTTTTCAAATTGAAAAAAAAACCGGCCAAGTGCGAGTCGGACTCGCGTTTCAAGGGTTCCGTACATTAAGTCCGACTCACGCTTGACTGCACATTTCTAATAGGTTTTCCTGTCATCTATAAGTAAAGAACTATTTTGTGTATTTTATTCAACATTTTAGGGCCCAGTAGTTTCGGAGATAAATGGTCATTTTTTGGCTATTTTCTTACGTTACATTCATTTGTTTACGTTACATGTCCATCTTTGGGTCACTAATTTACATATGTGTACCAAATTTCAACTTAATTGGTCCAGTAGTTTTCGAAAATATTTTGTGATCGTGACAGACGGACAGACAGACAGACGCACAAGTGATCCTATAAGGGTTCCGTTTTTTTCCTTTTGAGGTACGGAACCCTAATAAGAGCATTTACAAATGTTTGCTATAAAATATAAGTAGGCTGATTGTACTTAAAAAAAATCTTATGTATTTGACAATAATAAAATATGAACGACATACGCAAACCTGAACATTTGGGATTATGATTAAAATTGGGTTAAAATTAACAAAAAATGGATACATTAATTTTAATTGTATAGGTAATCTAATCACAATCACTATTCTTGGATATTCCTTCTGATAATTTATTTATAAATTAATATTGGAGTAGGTAAATACTAAAAAGGCACAGTAATTTGTTTTAGAATAAATCTCTTCAAGTATTGTCATGTATATTTTTTTTTTTCAGGAAACAATCCAAACATTTTAATATTTTATGCACAATACTCCGATTTCATGTCAAGTCATTTTTTTTTTGTAAAATAAACAAATGGTTGAAATTGAATATAACTCACTGGTGCATTCGGTGTTTTAAAAACGGACGCCATGCCACTGACACTGATTCCTTTTGATTATTACTTTTACTTCACATTTTTAATATTTTGGCCGTTGCGTGGTCTAACAATTGAAAACTGACAAGTTGTTGGGTCATTTTCGAATGCTAAATGTTTGACAGCCGACAGTTGTCAACATTTTGTTTGCCTACCCACTGTTACGAAAAAAAGGAAATATCTTTTTTATGTTTAATGGTAGCCAACATTTTCAAATGATCTACTTCTTTGTTTTTATATAGCATTTCACTATTTAAATATTACTTAAATGTTATTTCAATGTTGGAACTTCTAAAATCAGCAAATGTGTAGATAAATACGAGTATATATCACGGAGTAATATCACGTTATACATCTACTCTTTCTTTATTTTTTAATTTCAGTAATATAGTTTTTAGAAAACTTTATGTCTACAGTCTGGCTAACTATCTCTAAAGGGGTAAATTTAAAAATTGTGGGCGCAGAATGAAAATTGTGATGGAACTTTTTAGTGACAGAAAATGTTAGCCATACTATACCACATATTTTATTAAAAAATCTGTACCAGTAATCATATGGCAAATCTTTTAACCAATCACTCACCACATCCATCTTCCCGATATCAAATCCCAGCTCCCTGATGGGTATCTCGTACATATACGTCAGTAGGTCTCCCATGGGCCTCAGCTTCTGTGGAGTGAGCTGTTTGAGGCCGGTGTGGAGGAGCCTCCGGGCGGCTTTGTGGTAGACAGTGCCTGCTTTGTTGTATTTCATGGCGTTGTTGCACATTAGTTTGAAATCGCTCTGCGGAAGGTATTATTATAAAAGCCTTATATTGAACTTCAATGTAAATAAAAAAGTAATGTAACCAACAACAAATCACAATATTGGCGATCACAATAGATCAGGGATGGTCACAGTGATACATAGGCTGTGGAGCCTTATATAGCCCCTAACAAGAAGAAGAAAACCAACAAAAAATGATGTGATTACATACAGGTTGTTTTCATCATATCATATCATCATATTTATTTATTGCAACCATGGTGTTTCTATAGATATTACAATGTCTGGGTAGTTCCACATGGACCCTGTGAGGGCATAGCAATATTACATGCTTAGGATCTAATCTTAAATCTATGTGTATAATATGAAAGTAAGTCAAGTTTTTATATGAAAGTCAAATTGAACCAGTTAATTGTCAGTATGTGTATTCAATACAAATAGGCAACGAATTAATTATTCAGTGATGTCAAGTTAATGAGTATAAAAATAATGAGAATGTAGATTTAATGCAGTAAAAGTGGATTAATATTTAAATGCAATATATCAACAAATTGATTCAATTTAACCTAGTAAGGTTTGTAAGTATACAGATAATGTTCGAATTTAAAATTAGTGCACAAAATTAGTGGTGTTGCTAAAGAGACTGGTCAGTAAAAAAATCTTCTAAATTGTAGTAGCATTTGTCAATCAAATAAGTTTTAAGTCTAGTCAAAAAGGTTTTGTTACATTTTTCTGCTTTTATACTGTCATCTATTCTGTTGTACACTTTTATGGCCATGGCGTACGGGCTTGAGCTGTATAATTTTAATTTAGAGCCTGTTATTTCTACCAGGTTATTTTTAAATCGGAATTCATATCGTCGCGGCTGATCTTCGATACAGGTAAATAGGTTTGAGTTTTCTCTAACAATATATAACGTTTTTATAGTCACCTGCAATAATTTACAGGGTAAATATATAGGTCACACTGAGCAACATTTACTATTGGACCAACCAAGAAATTGCAAAAGAAAAATTGACTCTCCCATACATTTTCGGTGGCTGATGTTGATATTTTGTATGGGATAGTTAATTTTTAGGGTTCCGTACCCAAAGGGTAAAACGGGACCCTATTACTAAGACTCCGCTGTCCGTCCGTCCGTCCGTCTGTCTGTCACCAGGCTGTATCTCATGAGCCGTGATAGACACTTGAAATTTTCACAGATGATGTATTTCTGTTGCCGCTATAACAACAAATACTAAAAACAGAATAAAATAAAGATTTAAGTGGGGCTCCCGCTCCCATACAACAAACGTGATTTTTGACCGAAGTTAAGCAACGTCGGGCGGGGTCAGTACTTGGATGGGTGACCGTTTTTATAGATAATGGTACGGAACCCTTCGTTTGCGAGTCCGACTTGCACTTGGCCGGTTTTTTTAGTTATTTATTTTTTGATTATGCTCAGGCTTATCTATCAGAACTACTTTTTTTCTATGTTTATATAGTTGGCATTGGCAATGCTTGCAATATAAAATAAGGTACTTACAATAAAACAATTGAGTGACTTATACTCATTATCATCTATCTTCTGCTTGATAGTGGAGAAGTCCATAGGCCGTCGGATAATGTCAGAGTAGCCGGGAGCGAAGTTGTCGTTCACCGGCCATGCGAAGAACTGGTGAGGATCCCGCTTCTCCAGGTTACGAAGTAGCTGCTCTAAGAGGCGAGAGAGGGGTCGACGCTTCTGTGAAGCCTGGGAAAGTTAAATTTGTGAAATTAACAGATTAACAATGTGCAGATTTAGCGTGGTCCTGCCAGATGTTTTCAATCAACAGAACAAGTGTCCTTAATTTAGAATATTATATTGTTGCAAAATTTGACCACCCTACAGAGTATGTTGTGACGCATCTAATTTACCTTAAGTACACAAGTACGGGGCTCCCTAGAGTTGGGTCCGGGACTCAGTCTGCGATGCACCTTCTTAGCCAGGCCTTCATCGTCAGTCTCATCATCGTCCGAGAGCTTGATCTAAAGCAGACAGTTCCAGATTGAGATTATTCATTAAAATAAGAGAAGTATCATTAATTTATTAATTTATTTTGTGTATTAAAAATTTATATTATGTTTAAAACAGTACAGATAAACAATTAATTCGTATTTATAATGCTATTCACACATGTATGCAATAAAACAACTGTCCTTTTAACCTTTTGAATGCTAGACGGCGAAGGAATATTCGCGCTCCAGAGGCCAGACGATCGCGATTATTTAAGCGAAATTGAACTTAACAGAGTCCCGCGTAAGTCCCTATTGCATTGGCAAAGCTGACGGCTGTAGCCGTTGCTGGCTTCCTTGGCAATATTTTCCGATGACGGCCACGGCCGTCTGTGGCTGTCAAAAGGTTAGTTTGTAAGGCCTTTATGGGAACTCAGCCACAAATTCACTGTAAGAACTGACAATTCATAAAAAAAAACTGAACTAACCCCAACATGCTTCCCTATAGCATCATTTCTAGATTCTAGATTAAATTAAAGCCCAGGGATTCAGTAAGTAAGATTTTACACACTTATATGACATACCAGACCTAGGGAATCCGTGCACAGGTGCACACTGAAGGAGGCAGTTAACCTGAAGACTGCTAGGTTTCGTGTAGGAGCTGGGGTGGTTAGAGTAGCGCTACCTTGTTTCACGCAAAATAGGCTCAATGGATGTCGATTTGCGGAAAATGCCCAGCAAAACTAATTATTAATCAACATACCATATCAATCTCACGACGCCTTCTCTTTTTCTTCTTAGGTTTCTCATCCATTTCCTTATGGTCGTCTGTGGAATGATCCACATCACTCATATCCATTACTTCTTCTGTGAAACACACAAAATTTTACTTATAACTTGTTGATTTTACATTTTCTTAACGGTGCAACATAGGTTATGATTGAACTTACTACAACTCAATTTATCCATGTCATCCATAGTTAACACTTAATCTTAAAGATAGAATACACACAAATTAATACTTAGAAGTAATCACACCGAATCCAGTTCGATTAATTATCAATAAAAACTATAAAGTACAAAATATACATTAGGTTTAGCCTAATATTTTATTTATTTTTATCAAGATTGTTCTCAATTACATGAAATGTGACGTCTAATAAAAGTCTTTTGAAAGTCGTTTTCCATTGGATCTTATAGATTCACATGCAATCCTTTTCTGAAATAGGCCAATGAGAGACCAGATATCCCCCGTTCAGCAATCGCTGTGCATTGAAAACATAACTAGCCACGCTTAACGTTTCTATCTACGCAGATTCTATAACGCGGTTATCACACTGATGCGTACCCGCAACCAATATGAAGATCTTATTCCCACAAAATAAATATGAAACCGACGGTTACAAGTGTTTTCATTTTATGAAGTGAAAAAGAGATATTGAAGACTTTTATCGAGATACCGGACCGTTTATTGATCTAATGGTCTAGTAACTTTCAGGTCCAGCTAGCACGTCTTGCAGCATCGCGCGACGTCCTACATAATTATATCATGCATGCATCAAAATCTTTAAGGTGCCTGATGGATTTGAAGACACGAACATCATAGAAGAAATTGTAATTTTGGTAAGTTGTTAAACTTACGGTATATTAGCTCAATAGAAGTTTTTTGGTCAGTTAAGTACCCATTGAAAAAGCTTCACATAATATAAATTAGTAGGTAATCATCATCCCAAGCGCTATTATTTTGTACCAACGCCACAAACAAGCCATAACAGTATTTATTCTGCACGTTTGAGTTAACACGCTCTAAATGTACTACACTGCAAAACAATATAAAACCATGTGGTGGCGCTTAATTTCGCTTTTTAGGGTTCCGTACCTAAAGGGTAAAACGGGACCCTATTACTAAGACTTCGCTGTCCGTCCGTCCGTCCGTCCGTCCGTCCGTCCGTCCGTCCGTCCGTCCGTCCGTCCGTCCGTCTGTCACCAGGCTGTATCTCACGAACCGTGATAGCTAGACAGTTGAAATTTTCACAGATGATGTATTTCTGTTGCCGCTATAACAACAAATACTAAAAACAGAATAAAATAAAGATTTAAATGGGGCTCCCATACAACAAACGTGATTTTTGACCAAAGTTAAGCAACGTCGGGAGTGGTCAGTACTTGGATGGGTGACCGTTTTTTTTTTGCTTTTTTTTTCGTTTTTTTTTTTTGCATTATGGTACGGAACCCTTCGTGCGCGAGTCCGACTCGCACTTGCCCGGTTTTTTGTACCACTGCCGAGCTCACTTGGCAATTGGCACGGAATTCATTTACATATAAATGCTATGTTTGCTAGATACTGATCACTGATCAGATCTACGATTATTGTTAGAGCTACAATAAGATGACGTTAACTGGTGCATGATAGCTGTCCAATTTCTTGGTCCAATGTGTATTTGCGTCTCACATTTTGCTTAATGAGAGAGTGAGACGCAATGCACATTGAAGCAATAATATGGACAGGTGGAATACCACCCTGTGTGGAGAGGTGAGTAAATAGGAAGGAACCTCCTTAGATAATTTTCAGAAATGTTCAAGTTCAAAATCAAGCTGTACGGATATGATCTCGATATGATGGTCGTTCTTGTCTACGTGACAGCATGATAAAACGATGTCCTACACTTTATATCCTGCGATGTTAAAAAGTGTGTTATTTTACTTTATCACGTGGATAAAGATGGATAAAGCCATCCATTAATACGCCGGCAGGAGGGGTTTTATAACGGCACGTATTTAACCGATCAACTAATTAATCGAATTTGGGTAGTTTAAAAAAATAGAAATGGCTACTAAAACTAGTGGCTCTGTGAGCTGTAGACCTCGCGAGCAGAGCTTTAAATAACATGGTGCTAAGAGCTTTAAATATAGTAAATTAAAAAAAAAAAAACAATAGGAAATTTATGTGTAAAAAAATACAAAAAGTTATAATATCCCAGCATACAATTACTGGGGATCGAACCCAGACCCTCTGTGCAAACAGAAAAAGCGAACGTTTACAAACTGAGCCAAATAGTTCTTAGATGGATCGACGAAATTTAGCTACTCCTTCTCAAATTAAAATTAGTTAAAATTAAATATCTCAATACCTCCGAAACCAGCGAAATAAATTTTCTGAATTGTTGGCCATTTAATCTATAAACATATCTCAAAAAGAAAACACTCGTATGGTACCGATACCACTATTTGTTTAGGCGCGAGCTATCACGACTCCGCCATTTTAAAAAAATTCAAAAAACCGGACGGACAAAAAAAAATTATTTAGACATAGAATCCAGTCACAAAATTTCACGAGATTCGGTTAAGAATTGCGACCTGTAGAGGAGAACATCCGGACATACAAAAGCAAAATGCTCCAGTCGAAACGTAGACCTTCGCTACGCTCCGGTCAATTAATAGTTTGGCAACTAAAACGGAGCCTTAAAATATATCAATATGAGTTGTATTTTAATGCCGTTACAGCTTTTGATTATTTTTAGGCAGGTATCAAGTATTTATTTGGCAACTGAATTAATATATTGGAGACCATTTATGAAGCACAATTTAAAAAGAAAACGGCTATCTATATAAATTAAAAAATGAAGTTATTTTAAAATATTTTGTTTGGTCATTACACGGTCAACCTAACACGCTCCTCCTCGCTTCGCTCGTCGTCGCACCTATCTGTTGACTCTAGCAGAACACGGTGGTAACTATTGAAATTAGTAATTAAATATTTAAAGATCTAATGGTATAATGGCCATTATTATTTCATGATTAGAAATTTCGACTATAAGTATACTACTGACCATTGCGTATTGGTAAATTAATTTGAGGTGTTTTGTGTAAAAAGTGACCAATATTCATTAAATTTAACTGCTTTCGTGTTAAAATACTACCTAGCTGAAACGATTTGCTCAGAGGTAGTTGATTACTTAGGTGTGAACAACTAGATGACAACTAAATTTTATGATCGCTTTACTATATTAGTTGGCAATTTATTATTTTAGACGCCAACTTATCACTTTAAGTTCCCTATAATTTTTTTAGGTGGCTTGATTTTGCTGCCAGTTTTTTTAATAATATGATGCTTATATTTGAGGCTAAAATATTTTTTTTGGCGCTAAAATATTAATGCACAGCCTAATTATATTATTATATGCCCAATGAAAGTTCCTGTTTAATATTTTAGTTGCCCGGTTAATAATAAGCCTTTTATAACTCAAGTTTTTCTTGATTTGATGATTTGTCCCCTGGCTTCAAAGACCATGAATAAATGAATAGATACCTACTGAATACAACAATACTCACTTCCCTCTCTATATAGATAATTATATAATTATGTATCTAACTGGATCCATTATCTTGTTGATTTAATAAAATATCCTATATTTTCTCTTTTCTGCGGTCATTAACTTATCAAAGTCTTAAATTAGACCTCTTACGTCTTCCATAAATTTGGCTGAATTTATACCTCCTCAATCAGAAAGTCACTTAATCTATGGCCAATTTCCTTATAAGTTTATAGACCAACTATTGAACTCAAAAGGCAGAACCACTGTTGTTCTACTTGTTCTAGAACTGCTGGAAAAACCAGTATAATCGTGACCTCGACGTTCGTAACAACACGTACTAATAGGAGATCACTTCTAACTGGTTATAGGTTTGAGAATAGTATCGCGGTGTCTGTGTTTATCTCAAAATTAGAGACTAGAAATTCGTAAAGACTTCTGTCTTAACCTTTACGTGACCCCTCAAGGTTTTCTTTTATCAAATCTATAAGCAATCATTGTGGTATTATATGTATAGTCCGTCTAAATATTTTCATAGAAATTTGACATTACTCGTAGTTAACGGTGACATTGCCACATACCTATTCTCATTGCAATATGTTTTGGTTTGGGAGGGGCTTAAATCTAATAAGGACCTTTTAAAAATGTTTATGGAGGGACGTGTATGCTAAGGAACTCAAGCCCCCCTAAATCCTGTCCTGGAGCCTAGGGTCAAACAAGGTAATAAATATCCCACAATAGTGGCAAATTGTTGTTTTTTTTTTAGAATTTTATGGCCTAAATTTAAGCTAGTTCATAGATCAAAACTAGAGACAGGTAAAACTTATGCTGGCGCTATCTATAAAAACCTTTGACAGGTTGCGATTGCCAGTCTCAACCACTTACTGGTCACTCCTCAAAACCGAGTGAAAGTGGAGGAATGCCATTTGATTTGGCGGTAGCTGTTGTTGTGTAATATATGTCACACGGTGAAGAGAGCGTGCATAATATACACTAATCAAATGTACACACGGCTGTAGATTGTGGACAGGTTTCCCCTTGGTTCTCTTAAGCGCTTTCGAGAATAGTGGAGACGCATTGAACTTATTAATCTTTCATTATAGGGTCATTGCGTCAGTTCACCGTCCAGTGCCTGTTTCCGTTTCCGCCACTTGGCGTATATAGTTGCTACAAAGATTTGCGTATCATTTGAATATACAGGCATATACTCAATTTATACGCATTTCTTGAATATATGGCATATAGGTACTCAAATTATACGCAATTCTGTAGCAACTACGCCAAGTGGACGGAAACAGGCACTGGACGGTAAACTGATGCAATGACCCTATTATGAGTGTGGTGGTCAAAAATCGTGGGTCTAAAACTCGGTTGTGCGGTATTGCCGAATATATTTGAATATAAGTATTACATTTATTTTCGAGTTTAAATGTACAGTCTGCCAAGAAAGTGGTTTACCACTTTTCGACTCTATCATCTTATTGATAGAGTGGAAAAGTGGTAGACCACTTTCTTGGCTGACCGTACTAAATCTAATATAGGTAATAATAGGTTTTTGTAAATCAAATACCTACTTCAACATTATTTCAAAAATATACCTACCTATGTAAGGTAAAAGGTGACTTAAGTTTCAAGACATCTTGAAACTTAAGTCATTGTTAATAGAGGTGACAGCAGGGTGTCATCTATTGGGCATTAGCATGTCGAGCACTAGTACGTTTACCTTACATAGGTATTTTACACGAATTTGTACATAGTTGTGTGATGTACACTATGACTAGTTTCAGTTTACGGTGCTAAAAACTTGCTCCAAACAAATCTCAACTAATAAATTTCAAAATACAAGTTCCTTGCACCACAGAAAATCAAATTAAAAACGCCGGGCACGTTCTAACGCCGATATCGAACGAAACGCGATTTATTGGGTGAGATGTTATTACGGAGCCAATTTAATTAGCTGGTCATACGGTAGGTGCAACTAAACGCAATCGTGTAAAGCCCAGTCTACACCGAACTAGAGTTAGACCAAGAAAAGTCTGCAGAGATTTTGATAGCCTACGCAGTACAAGTGTTATTTATACGTCACACTTCTATGAAATTATGACGTATAAATAACACTTGCACTGCGTGTGCTATCAAAATCGCTGCAGACTATTCTTGGTTTAACTCTAAATAACAACCAACGAAATAAACACTTTTCCACCTTACTCCTTTGCAAAAAGGCGAAAAATGTAAACATAATACTTCGACTTACCTACAATACTTAGTTGTGAGTGCATAAACGGCCTAGCTTAGGAGGTCGTAGGCAGGAGGAGGTAGACCACTTGGATCAGTAGATACAGTTAGACCAAGATAAGTCAGCAGGGATTTTGATAGCACATGCAGTGCATGTGTTAGTTTAAGGCCTGTGCACACCGGTTGCGTGTGCGTGACGTGCACGTGCGCGTGCAGCGTTGTAGTATACAGATCCTTATGAGACACGGCACACTGCTTGTGTGCGGCTCCAACATTTTAGCGCACGCGCACGTGCACGTCACGCACACGCAAGCCGGTATTCAAAGGCCTTTAAACGTCAAACTTCTATGAAATTATGACGTATCAAAATCTTTGCAGACTTTTCTTCGTCTAACTCTATACGCTTTTTTTCGGGCCTTAGGTTTTTTCATGCCCTCTATGACTTCCCAAGTGCTCTAACTTTTTTACCTACATCGACTTCAGGAATAAGTACCTAAGGGGCGTATTTACCCTAGGGCCATTCGGGCCATGGCCCGGAGCGCCAATACGCCAAGGGCGGCTTACGCCGCTCCTGATGGATTGCTTTTTGTTTTACTTCCTTGACTTTAGGGCGCCGGGGTGCCAAATTTCAAAATACGCCCCTGCCTAAGGCCCTAGAAACAGGGCGGTGTGCTCCAAATCTTCAATCTCCATCCGCAGTGTGAACCACCCCTAACAATAACAAAAGCTCCGTTTATCTGTCCGCGCTTGCCGACGAACATCGATCATCTCAACCAGGAAGCTAGAAGGAACCGAGGTTTAGAGGTAGATGCTTTTCGTGGTTATTCGATAAACCAGTGTTTTCTAGTACCAACTGGTAGGTACAGTTACAGTTTACTTAATTGTCCTGTTAAAATATCTCTTTCCATTAACAAAAACCGACTTCACAAAACAATTTAAAATGACGATAATATAATTCGTGACCGAGTTTTAAGTCATTTTTTCGAGAACACATTTTTTCTGTTAGGTAGGTATATGCAGTACTTACAACGGAGGTTTGAACCCACGATCTACCTATGTAAGTACCTACTACCTACTTGTACAAGACTTGTACTGAATGTACTTAGTATATCTTAGGCAGTATTTTTAGTAAAAGCCCTTATGTAGGTAGGTATTGTGCAAACCATAATATTAGGCATAATCTAAACAAAAGCCTAAGATAAAAATGCCGCACCGATGGGATCAAAATATTTGAAGCGTCCAATTAGCATGCGAGGTTTTGACGCTAGATGGCGCGATACGCTGTGCGCACGCGCGTTGCGGCGGTTGCTTTTTACCCAAATATATTTAGTTTGGCCCAGGACTTTAATTTCAAAGACAGAGAGTCATACTGTCTTTGTTTTACGCTAGTACTAGTACTAGCAACCAAAAGAAATGAATGAGTATGATCTTCCTGGTCCTTAATGACTGACAAAATGTGTTTGCCAGACTAAGTATAATTATTATTCCTACATCTTACTTCAGTGAAGGTACACAGCAATAACGCGAAGTGAAGTGATATAAATGTTTTTTTTTTATGATATATACTTAAGTTAAACGGGCAGACGACATCGCCTAAGGTCGCGGTCCGGTGCGGTCGTCTATAGATGACCGGTCTGGCCTAGTGGGTAGTGACCCTGCCTGTGAAGCCGATGGTCCTGGGTTCGAATCCCGGTAAGGGCATTTATATATTTGTGTGATGACACAGATATTTGTTCCTGAGTCATGGATGTTTTCTATGTATTTAAGTATTCGTATATTATTTATATATCGTTGTCTGAGTACAGCTGAGTAAGCTCAAGAAGGCTTGTGTTATGGGTAGACAACACAAGCCTTCTTGAGCTGTGGGACTTAGTAAATTTGTATGTGTAAGAATGTCCTTATAATATATATAGACACTTTTAAAAGAGCATCTAACTTCCCAACCTTACCTGGCGCCTACACCCCGCCACGCATTCCCCCCTTTAACAATTTAATTCGTCCGTTTAGCGACTCCGGCGCAGATAATCAACCCTTTGTTCCACCAGCTTCATAAAGATAATTGTCCCCCAAGAATCCATACTTAAACGAAAAGTCCCATCTTAATAACTATTCTATAGTGACATAGAACCTTGTGTTTTTAAAGAAACATCTGTTTGTTTTGGAATTCTTTTGTCCGCTTTAAATTAGCTGAGTTTAACTTGTTTACCATAACTTTATCTAATTTTAGCGCGGGTTTTAACGGCGAAGGTGAAATTCCTGGGAAATTCTTCGCAAGGATTTTATAGCGCTGTTTGCGAAAATAATTGCGGGTCTGATAATGCATGTGTAAGTTTTCAGGTATTTGCATCGTGTTTTGTTTTATTTTTGTTGCATTTATCCCAGATTTATCTAACTAGCGACCCGCCCTGGCTTGGCACGGGTAAACCTTGATAAACTAGTGGCTCTGTGAGCTGTAGACCTCGCGAGCAGAGCTTGAAATAACATGGTGCTAAGAGCTTTAGATATAGTAAATTAAAAAAAAACAATACGAAATTTATGTGTAAAAAAATACAAAAAGTTATAATATCCCAGCATACAATTACTGGGGATCGAACCCCGACCCTCTGTGCAAACAGAAAAAGCGAACGTTTACAAACTGAGCCAAATAGTTCTTAGATGGGTTGACGAAATTTAGCTACTCCTTCTCAAATTAAAATTAGTTAAAATTAAATATCTCAATACCTCCGAAACCAGCGAAATAAATTTTCTGAATTTTTGGCCATTTAATCTATAAACATATCAAAAAAAGAAAACACTCGTATGGTACCGATACCACTATTTGTTTAGGCGCGAGCTATCACGACTCCGCCATTTTAAAAAAATTCAAAAAACCGGACGGACAAAAAAAATTTATTTAGACATAGAATCCAGTCACAAAATTTCACGAGATTCGGTTAAGAATTGCGACCTGTAGAGGAGAACATCCGGACATACAAAAGCAAAATGCTCCAGTCGAAACGTAGACCTTCGCTACGCTCCGGTCAATTATATACCTAAACCTTCCTCAATAATCGCTCTGTTGTTAGGTGAGAACCGCATGAAAATTTGTACTTTTGTCGTGAAAAGATAACACACAAATACAATTTATTGAATTTTATCTCAATAGATCAATATGTATAGATATTACTATGTATTTAGCTGTTTCTGTGATAAGGGGCTTTTCAAAATAAGTCTAGCCTGGCATTAATACTTTTACAGGATCTGATAAAAAAGGATGTACCTACTATGTGACTGACATGTAGAGTGCATATCCAGTCGCTCTTACAAGCTGACCTAACCAATGACCTTTTATTTATGTAGACGTGTGACGTTCATAGTTGACAAAACTAAAATTTGATCCAACGATTTTGACAACTTGACAGGTTGGCGTCACCCATACGACTAACTAAATATAGGTTCCGTAACCTATATTTAATGGCTCACGATCGTGCGCCTGGTACCATATCTACCTCAATTTACTTACATCTATGGACCTAACAAATAAAGTCTGTTTGATTCTATAATTAGTGAATTTCGTGCAAAAGTTCCAAAAAATATGACAGGAGCCGATTTCGAACTCACAACCTCCTTGGCCGATCGCCTTACAGCTCGACTAACTTAAGGGCCACTTGCACCAACCACATTTGACAGACTGATCAACGTCAGCCGGCGCGCTTTACTATGAAACTTTCTATACATAAAAATTTAGCGAACTCTTTAACGATACGAACAGTTTGGTGCAACCGACCCTAAGTGGTATGTCTTCCTAGTAATCAAAATAAATGCATACCAAGCCTACGATAACACCAAAGTCGAAGGCTAGGTTCGCAATCAATTCGATGTGTTTGTCACCGAGTGGACTAATTTAGACAAGCTGTAGGCGTTACCGCTTTAAGGAAATACCAAGGTATGATGTCATCGAATGAACTTTTAATAATACTAATAATATTTATTTACTTGGTTGTGTTAAGATAGATTTGAGTAGCTTAAAGCAAGTAGTGTGTTAAAAAAAGCTCTTTAAAACCATATTCAAGAGTTCAGGGAAAAAAGATGAAGGTTTAAATAATTTGACTGTTTGCATGCATAATGCCATGCTAATATTAAATATACATGCTGTACCATAAATTTGATTCAAAATACTTGAGGAAGGAATTAAACTAGTCTGTTTCCTGAAAACCGCCCTCGGAAAACCCAACTGGCGTGAAGTGGCGCAGAACAGGGCAGAGTCTCTCTTGTCCCAGAGGTCAAGGGCCAAGGGCAAGGCCTTTTTGGGTCACTGAGCCAGTGTAGTAGTATTTCCTGATTTCCTGAAAACCAAGAATTTAATACAACAGTCTGATAAAAAACTATTTCTTTCAAATTAATGTAGGGTTTCCTATTTGTTATGCGTGATGATGGCGCCTAATAGGGTATTAGACTGTATTTAAAATAAATTACCTATTTTACACCATGCAAGAAATAAAGCACCAGAAGATTAATGGGCGTTTTCAGAAATAAATATCAAAAACCCGATTCTCACAGATCCCGGTGTTTTTGGGCTCTTTCAACTCAGAATCACTAGCATATTCAATTCTGATGATAAAATAAAATGTCCCAAAAATTTTTAACACGTGCACTGCGTGGGCTATCAAATCCGCTGCAGACTTTTCATGGACTGACTCTAATAAGTATGTACTTACTTCATTCATCGTTATTTTAGTATCTAATGCTATCATAAATGTATCTTAGGATTTAGTAGACACGTATCAAACCGCTTTCCTGCTAATAATTCAAAGTAACTTGAAACTGATCCTAATCAGACCCGGCATTGCCGCTTCACACCTTCGTAAAATGATAACTTCTGGCCGTATTTCTTAGCGCTGGCGAGTCCGATTCTTGTGAGAACCATAGACCGACCGCTTAAATGAGTCCTCGCCTGCACGGTACGGGGGCGACGAGGGGGGGTAGGACGACTAAGGGTCGGTTGCACCAAACTGTTCGTATCGTTAAAGAGTTCGCTAAATTTTTATGTATGGAAAGTTTCATAATAAAGCGCCGGGGCGCGCCGGCTGATGTTGATCAGTCTGTCAAATGTGGTTGGTGCAACT
Source organism: Cydia splendana (assembly GCF_910591565.1). NCBI lineage: Eukaryota > Metazoa > Arthropoda > Insecta > Lepidoptera > Tortricidae > Cydia > Cydia splendana. The sequence goes on from NC_085963.1 coordinate 23,594,781, forward strand.
GGCACTAAGTGGCGAGGACTCATTTAAGCGGTCGGTCTATAGTGTGAGCGTTTCTTTAACCCGTCGAACGAGCACTATACAACAAATTGAGGTAAAGCAATTTGACCCATATTGATTTGTAGTAACACACGTCTGATACTGAGTCGCTACGACCCAAATTGAGTTAGTATCACCAGTGTGATACTAGGGCGCTCCACGGGTTAAGACATAGGAGGCAAACAAGCAGACGAATCACCTGATGGTAAGCAATTACCGTCACCCATGGACACCTGCTACTTTTCTTGAAGGTTTGAAGATCGTATTAGTTAGGTATTCTTAGAAATAGCAAAGATTTTAATACTGCTGTCCCGTATATGATGCCGGTGGTCAACGCCACTGTGCTTGCGAGTGGATCAGCAACATAATAAAGATCCGCGTGCGATAGGGATAGGGAATGGCGGGTAAATGTACAACATTTTACGTGCCTAGCGTTCTTACTTTAGTTCTCATCAGCGGTCGTCTCGCTTAGACTAGGTTGTATTTGTAACTGCTTTTTCTATCCCTAGTTAGGTAACTGGCGGATTGTGTCACTGTGAAGCTTAGAGATAGGATTTCCACGTGCTACGTAATAGTGACGTTGTGGAATTTATGATGCTCAAACAACAACTACACTAAACTTAAGTATGTGATTTTTACCACAGAATAAATAATAGTAGACATAGGACACTTACTGCAAAACCGAAGTTTGACAGCGATAACATACTCACAGGATAATGAGCAAAGACACATACACAGACATATTGTATCTTAAACGCATTTGTGTCATCTTAAGATCTCAACGTTAAAACAAAGCGAGTAAGCGAGAAAATTCATACCGTTACTTAATTAACGGTATGACTTTTCTATCAAAACTGTCAAGTAGGTATTTACTTATACTACGTGTTAAGGATCGTATTATTACAATATCAAACATTGAACAAATCTTTAAAATCTAACTAAACTGAAAATCGTAGTACAAGACCAAAAAAAGTAAGACAATGTTGCCACTTTTTACTAGCGCATCTTGATGTATTTATGTAAAAATAAGTAAATAAAAGTACTTTTTTAAATCGTACGAGTAAAATTACCAATAAATAAATTATCTTAGCGTGTTTATTTATAAAAAGGAATTTACTATTTTACAAACAATTTATTGCAGTGGCAACATTTACTTACTTTTTTTGGTGTTGCTTGAATTACGATTTTCAGTTTAGAACGTGTCCGAGTTATGCATTAATTTGTGCAGCTCTGCTTTATAAAATCGTAACTAATAGCTTCTACGACCCGCCGACCCGCCGCGCCGGTTCCCCTTTTATGCAGATTATCCTCTCGTGAGCCGCGATATTTTTTTCAAAGTAACAAAATAAGTATAGTTTTCTCGTACGCGAATCCGCGTTCCGCAATACATAAGACGAAGACAAAGACCTTATTGCATCGTAATAAGACGAACTATGTCAGTTAATTCTGTATCTGAATTAGACATGCGCGAAACAGTGCTTCAAAAAACCGGGCAAGTGCGAGTCGGACTCGCGCACGTAGGGTTCCGTACCATAATGCAAAATACGGTCAGCCATCCAAGTACTGACCCCGCCCGACGTTGCTTAACTTCGGTCAAAAATCACGTCTGTTTTTAGCATTTGTTGTTATAGCGGCAACAGAAATACATCATCTGTGAAAATTTCAACTGTCTAGCTATCACGGTTCGTGAGATACAGCCTGGTGACAGACGGACGGACGGACGGACGGACAGCGGAGTCTTAGTAATAGGGTCCCGTTTTACCTTTTGGGTACGGAACCCTAAAAAGTAATGCTACATCACATCACTTTTTCGAAAACGTAATGGTACACTGAGATATCACATCACTTTATCACTCGGTACATCGCCGGAACGCGAACAGCGCTATTTACAAGCATTACTTTACACATGTCTAATCTGAATGGTATGTAGTAATAATGCTAAAATGCATAAAATGTATGTTTGTGTCACTGCCCACGATTTGAAGTAAAATTTGCCCGTTTTCGTATCGCTTTATTATAATTCCCTTTAAAAGTCGTCATAAACATGCGTTTTATAGTTGTGTTAGTACCTTTATGAGATAAGAGTAGAATCACGAATAAAATAGTTGTGCATGAGGTTAAGTAGGGTTATAGGACGTAAGTAAGTACTATAGTAAATAGGTACCTACCTAGGTATATATCTAGTTTATTATATTTTGCTTGGGGCAATAGAGAGTGCAAAGGAGAGTGAATCGTACATCGGCAAACGCTAAACGTAAATAAAAAAACCGACCAAGTGCGAGTCGGACTCGCGCACGAAGGGTTCCATACCATTACGCAAAAAACGCGGTCACAAAAATCACTTAAATTTTTATTATATTCTGTTTTTAGTGTTTGTTGATATAGCGGCAACAGAAATACATCATCTCTGCATACAGCGGAGTCTTAGTAATAGGGTCCCGTGTTTACCCTTTGAGTACGGAACCCTAAAAATGTATCGGGATGACAGATGCGATGAAAAGTCTCATGACTATTTTCATACATTATATAGGGGAGACCGAGGTGAGTTGTGACAGAGGAGAGTTGTGACATTGTCGATTTTTTGGAATCTAATAACTGTTAGAGAGCTCGCAACAGTGTGCGTTTGTTAGCTCGCAACTTGAACTAACAAACGCGCGCTATTGCGACCTAGTTTTTAGTTAATAGATTCCAAAAAATCGACAATGTCACAACTCTCCTCTGTCACAACTCACCTCGGTCTCCCCTACCTATTAAGTTTCGATTGGCCTCTCCTATGAACGATTGTCACCTTGGCTAGGGCCCCTGAAGGCCAACCTTTCTTGGACATATATTATATACTTACCTACATTAGGTTAGTGATAATAACTAAGATGTATAAATAAAATGATAAATGTACATCTCCACACGCAGCATAACTTTCCCTTCGCTCGTCACAGTCGGTTAAAGATGCTGGCCACTGTTTATCGATCTCTCGATGATTCATTGATTACCAATTACCATACTCTCTAGTGGCCTTGATCCTTTCCTCATTGCCGAAGGCTAGCATGAAGTATGTTGCACACTATTTAAGGATGTAGGTAATACTTATATTTTTTTTATATAATCTCTTTTTTATAGTCTGGCGATCTTGGGAACCAACGAAGGTTAACTTTTTTGAGGAAAATGGTACTCTTCGTTGGCCCCAAGATCGCTAGACTTCACTGTACCGGATTTCTTTTTGTGGGGATACTGTAAGCAAGACGTCTACAGAACCAGACCTAGCAACAAGGATGAAATTAAAAGCTTCCGTCGACAGAGTTATCCACAAACTACTAAGAAAATCTGAAAATCTGGAAAGTTTCCTTTAATCCGCATAAATATCATTGTGGTTCAGTGAAGGGGACGGGCTGAAAATCAGCGCTGTGCAGGCAATTTGTAATGAAATGGCTGACGCAGCGTAGGCTGAGCCCGCTCCATTTGCCGTACATGCCAATTTTTTTTATAATTTTTTTGTAACCTGTCTGTTTTTTGTTTGGCAATAAATGGTTTCTTATTCTTATTCTTATAAGAAGATACTACAGTTATCGAAGCCATACCACGATCGACGTTACGAGCTGCGATGAACGACGTTTTAAGTAAGATTTTTATCAATCTGTTTCATGCTAGGCCGTAAGGTCTCTCTCCCTCACTTGGTATTCAGTGTTCGCGCAGAATCGTGTATTCATGCTAATGTAGACGGAACTTCTTTCATTCATGACTGGCGCTTGACCAGTAGGGCGACACTCCTCCTTTCGGGCATTCTCCATTCGGCTCAGCATTAAGTAACTATTTTGGCTCAGCGATCCAAAGAGAATCTTGGCCTCCGAAATGAGAGCGTGCTACCTGTCCTGATCCTGCGCAACTTCCTGCCAGTTACTGACGCGTCGCTCAGCTTCGCGTCTGCTCAGCATTGCTCCGAGTAATTATTAGGGTTAGCACCGCTTGACTTGGGTTGACATTTGACTATAAAACTGATGATCGGAACTATAAGGAATGTTTTTGCCCTTTTAGCTAAAGAACCCAAAAAAACTTGCCTTGGACATGAGAGTTCCCAAGAATCGTTGATAGTTTGGCTGCTTTCTCATCTCATACCTTGCACATTGTGGGAAAATTCAATTTTATCCCAACATAGAACAATGTCAAATCAAAAAAATACCAAAGATAATCATAGCCTCTCCGGGAAATGGGCGTGAATATATGTATGTATGTATTTGGACAGTCTTTAGGTGGCCTAGGTACTTTCCAACTAGATAGTCCATCTTCTAAGTTCAGTCAGTTCAACCGGCCTGGTTGAGTCCGTCGTGAGTTGTAAACTTACGACCCGCGGCCAAAACTTTCCCCCGATCGTGCGATAACGCGTCCATCTTCATTGATAACCTGTGCCATACTGCCCGATTCGAACTTTAAGATACGTCAAACTTTACGGCTAGATACGATATGGATTAGATGTGTAAATGACAAAAGTGACGTTTTTGTTTGGAGAAACGTCACATTTGACACTGACATATCTAATCCATATCGTTTCAAGATATATTAATTGACGTATCTTAAAGTTCGAATCGGGCCGATAGACTACAGATATATCGGAGCGGCAAAAGTGCTTACAAATATCGGAACACGTTTACATTGTTAAGGTTATTAATACATGTTGAATATAGGTACATGTAGTTTATTGATTAAATATATTAAAAAACAGCTTGGCAATCTATTGAGTAATTGACCTAAAGAAATAGAAATAATCCCTTCATGGGCAACTGACTCCACATGAAAATCGTCCCGCGGGCTGAATGGCCCTTTTTGATTTTTTTCGCCCATGAAGGGGAAATAATTAAATGTCCATTGTGCATTTACATTTACAACTCAAACACATTAACGCATATTTTATTGTATGTACCAATTGTTAATCTTTTTGTATGTAATAATAGTTTTATTGTTTTGTGATACAAGTTAAAGTGCCAATATAGCGAGCTTTGTGCAACGAAACTTTTTTTACCACGTCGATGGCAAAAATGAACGGTCAGCCCGATAGTATGCGGTTGCCATAGTCTATGGACGTTTGTAAATCCAACATTGCATGCTCGACCTTTTAAAAAACATGTACCTACATCCTTTTTTTCAAGAACCTTAGGTACATTGTAATCCCTCGAGAAATTACGTGTGTCATACAATTTTCGATACTTTGGTTTGGTGACTATTGAGGTAAGTACAAAGAATTCAATCGATTGATCAAATTTCGCAATGTATTAGAAATTATAGCAGGTGAGTAACGTAAGAATTGATTTTTTTTTATTAATATGCATTGACCCTTATGAAAATGAAGCTACAAGGCTATAGGTTAGCCCAAGTAAGTCTGCAACGATTTTCATAGCACACGCAGTGCAAGTGTTATTTATACGTCATAATTTTGTACACGTTCCACCTTTAATTAACACTTGCACTGCGTGTGCTATAAAAATCGTTGCAGAGTGCAGACTTTCCTCGGTCTAACTCAATCAGTTCAAAATATGTCTTACTCGTAGCTTCAAATCACAATTGTCAAATATCAATTCTTACGTTACTGCAACTATCGGTAGAGCCCATAAAACTGATGACTGTTGTGTCTCTATACTCTCTATAACCTAAACCTACTGCCGTATTCGAACTTCAAGATATTCACAAGACACGACTTGTACTAGATCCATTGTAGATACGTTATAGTTTAGATATCAACTAGTTCTCTTTTGCAGCGCAATTCGGGCAACCAATGTCACCTTTACGTTAGATAGAGTAAGATATCTATTAGATGTGAATTGGATCTCTAAGTCATATCCTGTGGAAATCGTTCAACAGTAACTATCTCCAGAATCGCGCAAATGTCAAATTTGACAGGTTAGATCTTAAACATATCGTTATCGTATCTTGGTGATGTCTAATAGATGTCTATTTCAAAACATACAACGGCCCTAAACATACAATTAGCATTATCACGGCAAAGCAAAGCTCATCCAATGCTCTCTCCGCTTTCCCGCCTCGCGCCTGCGCAGAACATAACGGCGCGCCGACCGACGCGGACGCACGCGAGTGCTTGTGTTCCAAATTCGAAAATCGAAAACTGTGCTGTGTTGTGGTTTTGTTTGTGAACTGTGACTTTTATGTGCGGTGAGTGTGTTTTGTTTTCTTTACACATCTTCTATTATTTTTTGACGATCGTCTTTTGTTTTTTATAGGGTGTGCTATAGCGATAGTGTTTTTTTTGCGAATTTATCGAAAACTTTTTCAAAGTTGGCGATTCGCGGTTAAGTTTAATTTTATTTGCGGTACTTTCTAAGTGGGTTTTTAAAAATAGTTAGGTTTGTTTGATAATTGCGGCGCGGTGCCGTTATGTTCGTCTGTCTGTTCGGTTCTAGCTCGGTAACGCCGTTATGCCTGAGCACATTTGGATTGGGTTTGCGTTGATTGCTTGTGATTTGATGGAACTATTTGTGCAATGGGGATTGGAAGTTAATGAATCACATTGAAGATGAATTGAATGGATTACATCATTTTAATAATCGTAATTTTGTGTGTGCAGTTAGAATATATAGTTTAATTTAAAACTATACAATTTACTTAAGTATAACAATAATTTCGTAATTTAAAACGTAAGATTACCTAACTTAGGTACTTACTTAATAAATAATAAACAATATTTTAGCCAATTTTTTGACATAGGTACTCCATGAATTTGGTGCTTTTTATATTTTATCTGAGATAATATTAAATATATTAAAAACGGATCACACACGTATTTTAAGTCGAAAAACGTTCGACAGATAAATATCTGAGATAAATTGATATTGTAAGTAAATACTTTTTTTTTCGTTTTCTAATACATTTATTAAAAGACATAAAAACAGGAGTATACAACTAAAACTAACTATATACAGTTAAAATAACTAAAATTGAAAATACCTATCAAAATTTGGTGCCCTCGGGAGGGTGCCCAACACGCAGGCAGCGTTCCCGCGCTAGATTGCGATTGCATACTTATTTATGTAATAGCTGTACTTAAACAATATCATACTCTTATATATTGCCTCTATCACACTCGCATGTTTTTTCGAAGTAGCCAGACAGCTACCTAAAATATGATTCTACATTTTGCTATTACTAGGCAATATCAAATATTGAGTTACATTTATAAACAAAAATTGGTAAACTTTGCAATTCATTATTCAATATAGATTACGCGACAAAACACTGTATACACTAAAAACAATTCGTATACTTAAGATTTTTAAAATACCTACATTGATACAAAAGAGCGTCTGACAGTCACAGCTGTACACACACAAACTAGGCCTAATTAAATATATGAACATACGAATATTGCCACGCGTGTCCATATTGTGTGAATTCCTTCACGCTTAGGTACTTGTTTACGTGTAAAGGCTTCTATAGACGTGGCAACAAATAACATGCGATTTTAGATAATTGATGCTGGCTAAGTACGAGCAACGAATTCAATGGATCGATCAAACACAGCAATGTATTGCAAATCGCATGAGATTACCAGTGACATTTGGAGATATCACAATATTTAAGAGTAGATACTTTAAATTGATTTGGTGTCAAAAAAGTGCAGGCCGTTTTTCGAGACATGCGTCGCTTAATGACATAGTCCGTCGGTCTCTTGCCACCATCAATGTGCCTGCTCTTCTTGAGCCGACTGGCATTATCAGAGATGATGGCAAGAGGCCCGATGGAGTGTCCTTAGTTCCTTGGAGCTTGGGACGGATGTTAGTGTGGGATGCTACCTGCGTAGACACACTGGCACCGTCCCACCTCCAACGGACTACTGTAAAAGCGGGCGGAGCGGCGGAAAGCGCCGAAATTCTAAAACGTAACAAATATAAGAGCCTCGGTAGAGAGTACCATTTTGTACCATTTGGAGTTGAAACTCTAGGTCCATGGGGTCCCAGCGCGCATAAGTTGTTCGCAGAAATCGCGAAGCGTCTGGTTGACGTAACTGGTGACCGAAGAGCTGGCGGCTACCTCGCACAACGTATCAGCATTGCGATACAGCGAGGAAATGCCGCCAGCATCCTTGGTACAATGCCTCAAGGGCCTATTTTAGATTTAAGCTAGTTATTAATTTAGTTTAGTAGTACCACTGTATATATATTGTATGTAAATAAATGATTTATGCTTAAATTGATTTTAATAGATATTGCATCTGTTAAATTAGTATTAATTTCGGTAAAATGATATATTTTTTTAGTAAAATAATTATTGTTGTGCTTTTCTCGGTAAGCTTTTCTTAGGTGGATACTTATTTAGAACTAAGAAATTTATTCATTCAAAAATGCCGTTTCTTAATAGTCAACTTTATATAGATATATATATCACATTGAATCTATTTGGTATATAATGGCAACATAATATTTACATATTGAGATTCCGAATTAGGAACTTCTACCTAACTTTCCAATATAAATAGAACCTAGGTATAAGCAAGGATTCGAATCTCCTAACTTCGGGCAAACTCGGCTCCGTTCGGCTCAGCATTGCTCCGAGCAATTATTAGGGTACAACTTGTCGTCCCTTTACGTGCACGACCACAGATAAGATAATGGCTTGGATTTTGACAACCCTAAATAGACAAAAGGTAGTAGGAGTAGGACTAATAATAGTGCCATATATTAGGAACGGACAGCATGATTCCACCCTCAACCGCTGTCAAAATTCGGTTTTGTAGGAAGTTTATTTTCTGTACGGTAGTAATACTATTTACTTATTCTGTGGTATAAGCACAGTTACGCCAGCCTACTAGAATGACCAAGTTGATATCTTTACTAACCACAATTATACAGTACGCAGTATTGTTTCAACTTCCAAGCGTAATACGTGATATAACTCCTAAAGCTTCCGTCTAGTTACATCACAAACAAATGAATTAATTGAATACAGCTCTAATCAGCGTGAGATTGACAACTTTTTAAAAGGGTTTTAGTTGTATTCTGCATTTCTACGTATTGCTGCATTCCTGTCTTCATGTACTTATATACATACATACTTTCATATGTATTTATTCGTTTTTGATAGCAAATGCGGATGATTGTGGAAAAACGTCTCATTCATAGCTCCCGCAAATTGTGACAATTCTAAATTCCCGCTTTGAAAAAAAATTACGCGTGATCTTCTCTGACCCCCCATCGTGATCATTCGTAATATTTTTCTCGATCACATGATTTCTGGACGACCTATTAGGAGGGAGGCCTTTAAGCTCGTTAAAAAACGATATAACGAACCCAGATGGCAAGATAAGGATGCCCAAAAACTCCCCCTAGCATCTAATACCACCTGTCGTAAGGTCACTGGTGCGTACCGACCTCTACCGTCGTTTGTTGATCCTTTGCGTGAAATTAACGTTTTTTCTAGGATTAGTGAAGCGTCTAAACTTACGGCGTAGAAGCATTTAGGGCCGATTGCACCAAACCATCTGTCACCGTTAAAGCATTCGTTAAATTTTATTGCAAGAGAGGTTTCATAGTTCATTTCTAAGTGACGTTGACTATAATTTGTCGTGAGATAATTTAATATAATTTCCTCTTTTCATATATGGTTTCCTGAGTATCCTAATCTGAGGTATCTCTGTCAAGATATTTTGAATAATTGTAAAACAAAAAAGCTGAAACGTTCATTAACAAATTATTTATAAACTTAACGTAACCTAAATGTGTGATTCCTGCGTTTCATGTATATAACCAACTTATGCACCAAATTTTAGGCAGAATAAATGATTTACCTACTTACTTACCTACTTAACATGTTAAAATTCCGAAACACGTATTATTTGCTTCAAGACTGACATTTATTTAGTTTAACTTACGACTACAAATGAGTATAGCTCAGTTATAAAACAAACATATACATATTGCATAACAAGCACGTTTATATTATAATTCTAAAGGCATTATAAAACAATAAAATAACCCGTCGTTAAAGTTACATATTAGACAACATGACATGTCGACGCGTAAAAACTGTAAACATAATATAGGTACATGTATGGAACACAAGTAGAATTTCGAGTATTATGTATTGAAAGAGATGTTAACTATAGGGTCAAACCACGGTTAAGAGGATGTTACACTATCCTTTGTAATTAACAAGACATAGCAGCGAATTTTGCTTGAACCAATAGGTAAAACTTATACCTATTGGTTATACCGTATAAGACGTACTTATACTCGAGTAAAAATGAAAGAAATAAAAAAATATCCCCCTTATATAGTGTTAAAGGAAGCAAAGGTTATACCACCGGAAATATCTAAATATAACTATCCAAACTACCTGCAATTAAAAACAAATGTATTGATTTAGAGTATGATTTTTTTATATTTAAATTAGTTATGTTTTTTCTAACGATTCCAACGATATATCATATTTATTGATATGGGATAACTACCCGCCGAATACGACGAAGGATAGTGTTAACGCCCCTTAAAGTTAAATCTGTTAGCTCACTTAGCACGCTCCGAGTTTCCGGTCAGCCGTCACTTAAGTAACGGTTAACGATAACCGCCGGTTAAATGCTATGATGCGACAGGTGATAAATACAAATTAGGAGTTTTGTTGTTATGTAATAGTTAGTGATATGGGTTTTTGGTTACTTAATTGCTTAGAAGTTTAGTATTAGTTAAAATTATAGTTAGTCAAGATTTCTACAGCTTTTTGTGGCACATTTTTCACTAACATAAATGTACACGCACACATAAGTGCCAATTGTCACTCTGAGGCCGTGGAACCGCCGGAAAAATCCGTATCACTTCGGGAATTTAGGACGGCTGTGGGAGGAAGATGGCCGATACAAGATGGCGGTTAAAGATGGCGGATTAACTTAGAAGTTTTTGTACTTTCCCGCGCTCGCGTTTGATTGTGAGATTTAATTTAATGTCTAGTGTAGAGTAATTAGCTTGATAATGTTGATATAGTTGTGTAAACTCGGCGCGGCAGCAGAGGCGGCCGAAAAATTAAAAAAGACCAAATATAGGGCCCCGAATACGATTTCGTGCCTTTTGGTGTCGAGACCCTTGGCCCGTGGGGTCCGAACGCGTCTACGCTATTTAAGGATTTATCTAAAAGGATAGCAGACGCCACTGGTAATCGTAGAGCTGGAAGCTTCCTCGCACAAAGAATAAGTATTGCGATACAGCGAGGAAATGCTGCCAGCATCTACGGCACCATTCCGCAGGGGAATAGTTTGTAATTATTTATTTTAAGATTAGTTGTGTAAGTTGGTATAGTTTATGCTAATATGGAAAATCATTATAAACTTTTGACTCCATTTTGAGCCTCTTAGGATATGTTGAAGTTCAGAATAACCGTTCTTATTGGAACCCTACAACATTTGAAGAAGTTTAGATTTCGGTTTCTCCAATATAAGTTCAAAAGTCGTATCAAAACCAGTTAGAAAACCATAACGAGTTGTTACTTCAATACGTATAAGAATATTAGTGTCCAATCGATGTTTAGGTCTAAATGCGGTCTGCTCGCCAGTATTTTTAACAGAAAAGGCAACTGAGAACATTCCTTATTAGATATGCCCCGAATAGTGAATTTGGCCGAATACCGAATATACCGAATATTCGGCCCCCCTTTCGGCCGAATACCGAATATTCGGCATGACATGCAAACATTTTGAGTCACAATTATTATGAAAACTGTTCGTCAACAAAGCACAACGTTTGCTAAGATATATTTTTATGTTGAACAGAATCAATTAATGTAGTTAGAGTCAATCAAACCAGACCCATGATAAAAATTTAATATTTTGGAATCAACAAATACTCAAAAATGTGCCTTCGTATTTAACTAAATATTTTCCAAGAATATATTTTGAATATTAAATATAAGTAGGTAGGTGAAACAGATATTCGGTATTCGGTCGAAATGTAGGCAACTTTCGGCCGAATACCGAATATTCGGCAAAGTGGCCGAGTAGGCCGAATACCGAATAGTTGACGAATATTCGTGGTATCTCTACTCCTTATTAAGCATTAAGGCATTAGGGTCATTGCGTCAGTTTACCGTCCAGTGCCTGTTTCCGTCCACTTGGCGTAGTTGCTACAAAATTGCATATAATTTGAATATGTCTATATATTCAAGAAATGCGCATAATTTGAATATATGCCTGTATATTCAAATGATACGCAATTCTTTGTAGCAACAACGCCAAGTGGACGGAAACAGGCACTGGACGGTAAACTGACGCATTGACCGTATATGTATTTAATTATTGTATATATTTTTTAACTGTGTTGAGTATGTAAAGGTCTACAGGTACACTGGAGGTAACGACCGGCCACTATCGCATCGTCGTATTGTTGCGGCCGAAACAAAGAATCATTTTCGCGAATGATTTTTCTCCGCAGAACAATGGGCTGGAGCTTGGGTCTATGCGCAGTGTAGTGTGGTGCAGAGGTTTCAAAAATAATGTGAGCTTTTTAATTTTAATCTCGTGAGTCTAAATGTACATTAAAATGTACATATTCGTAGCAATCTAATTTGAACCTTTCATGAAACGAATAAAGTAGTATTTCTTTTGTTTCATTGCGTTTTAAAACAAACGAAATTAGTTCCAATTTACTTATAGAACAAGGTTCAAATAAAAAATTGGAAATCTTTCTATGGTGGGTCTTACGAGGTTAATTAACTAGAGTTTAAGGGTCATGTACTGCACTTTTTAATTTGGACATTTTTATGTTTTTCTACTCAGAATAAATATATTTTATAGGTACGGTACGGTGGGGTAAGACTAACATAGTTTATTTTTCTCGGGCCAAGACAAACAGTATGAGGAGTCCATACAAGTGATACCTAGTCTTACCCCGGTGATAGTCTTACCTTACAAAGTCGGTTTGTCTTATTTTTTCCAAATTTGGGAATTTTCATGTTATTTCTACTCAAAATCACTAGAAACAAAGGTGTCTCAAAATTTCTATACCTTTTTTGATTTTTCCATTCCATCATCGTAATACAAAGTCTATGGAGAATTTGAAGAACAGTAACAGAATAGGAACTAACATCTTAGAAAACTTATTTCTTCGAAAACAAAAACTCTTTATTCTTAGTAGAAATAACGTAAGAAAAAAAATGGTTGTCTGTAAAGTCGGTTTGCGAACGATAATTTTGCCTGATAACGTCATAAGAAAACGTGGCCGTAATTTTACCATGGAGATCCGTCCACAACGTTACCATGAAGATATGTCCAGAACGTGACACTTTTCACCGGTGTTCATCAATTTATCACGTCAAAAACCGAAAGAAAGTGACATATACCTTCTTCTTCTTCAGCGTCCTCTCTGAAGAAAGTCCTCTCTGTGTTTCGCCACTCTGCCCAGAGTGGTAGCGTCCGTAATACCGGTCGAACTCCTTACCATGATGTTCTGGGTCATCCTCTACCTCTTTCTCTATCAATTTTTCCCTCAATAATGTTTTTTAGTAACGCATATTTGGTGTAACCGATATGTCCTAAATTGTAAATAAAATGGCCGATATATTATTGCCACCACTGTCCCACGCTACACTGTGCTGTACTACTAAACAATACGGCCTGTATTGTACTATAAATTGTTTTTATAACACCGCACAAAGGTCGAGAGCGTTGTCCCGATTGCCGTAATTCCTTTGATTGCAATTATTCCGATAGTATTATTAACTTAATGAGAGGTTAGGTGATATTGTTTTATTTTGACATAATGATTAGTTTGTTATTAGCTGATGGTTCTCTAATAATATAAATTAAAGTCCAAAATTCACAATGAGGTTCATAATGCAACGGTTTTTTTAAGGTGTTGCTGGGTGAGCGATTTTTGGGCGTAGGTTATAAAATATGATTTAATGAAATGAAATTTACTCGGGGAATATTAAAATACCTATTGTTATAGTTGGTAACAAGAGAGTCGATACCTAGCAGGGTTAGTTCCCGATTCGCCGGGTTCTTGTACTTATCGCTGGATACTAGTTTCGTCGGATTCTCGTATATTCAGATTGTGACATAGCTACGGAAGTAAATCCGGCGAAATAGGAATCCGTCCGGGAATTAACCAATTTATTAAATTACTAACAATAGTAACAATTTAAAGCGCTGTCATCAAATTTATATCGCAGTCAAAATTTTGCTGAGCATGGAAGTAGGCCAAACTAATATTTGTAACTTGATTGGTGTATTGTATAACTAATACAATTGAAAATACGAGTAATAATATCATTGTTTACGTATTTTTAACCTCCTGAGACTCACAAGCAGTTGTTTTGTATTTGGAACCCTTATAGTTATTCAATAAAAGTTCAGAATACAGCTGGTTGGCCCGAAACTACGTCAACAACATTTTTCTAAGAATATTTTTTTTTTACTTACACTACAAGTCTTTTACAAAATGTCATATTATAACTTAAACTATAATCATATAACTATAAGCAAAACGTAATATATTCAAAATATTCTTCTTTAGCTACGATACATATTAAACGCAAACGTTTGTGAAAATTATAACCAAAACAACAATGTGCCAGGATAAAAAAAATGACATAAACGTATATTTGGGCCAGCTTGTAGCATACAATGGATCTACAAGATTTGCCTTTAGAATAAGAATAACAATAATAAAGAGGTAGATTTGCCTTTAGGGGCATATGTCCAAGTGTAAAAACGTCCAGAATCACAATACCCTACTGTCAATAAGTCCGTATGTATTGTGATTGCGTTGTCTCGGGAGCTTAAAATACTAACAGATTTTTGTTGATATATTTTGTCAGTACACAATCAAAACACAACAATATGTGAATTTTCACACAATCACTGACGAGTATCGTGTTCTATTATGTTTTCTTGTTTGAATTGTCGCTTTTTTGAATGACGTGAGCGTGGATGAATCAAGTCTAAATGAAAAGCCATTGTATTTGACATTTAACGAAGTTTTTCGTATTAGGTCACTTATTCAATTATCTGTGGCAATTTTCACTTGTTTCTTTCATTAAAATTGATTTTAACTAGGTACATCAAAAATACAAGGTTTTCAGTGGATCTTTGAACCTATTTATATTTAATTATGTTTCCCGATTTATTGAAGATGATTGGGCTGATTTGGAAAATTCTCTTTATTTGAATGGGTATAGATAGGTAGCTAGGTAATACTTGACGATTCGACAATGATGAGAGTCGGACCATGCTAAGTTTTCCTGCCAAGGGGTCATCCATTAATTACATCACACTTTTAGGGGGAGGGAGGGGGTCAAGAAAATGTGACATGGGGGAGGAGGAGTCACAAACTTTGTGACGTCACTTTAACTTCATCAGTGACCGAAAATTTATATAAATGATTTTATTCGCTATACAGTTAAATAACAAGTTTTTGAAACGATAATCGTTTTTATTCGTTTAATTTTATTTCTTAATCAGTTTTGGGTTAAAATGACTAATATTTCTTTTATCAAAAATATTTCGATAAAATATTAAATAAATATTTGCCGATTTCGTTGAAGAAATGTGACGCCACACCAGGGGGGAGGGGTTTGCCAAATGTGACCAAGTGTGACAAGGAGGGGGGAGGGGTAAAAAAACCTAGAAATTCGTGTGACGTAATTAATGGATGACCCCCAAGTGCTAAGTCATTTTTATGGGATATACGTATGTAATGTTGCTGCCAAGTCAGTGAAGAGTTTGCCTGGTTGGAGCCTATGATCCTGAGAATTTACCCTTTTTAACGCCAATTATCTTCTAAAGCGTCTTGCCCACGGCGTCAATATCTATTTTAAATAAATACGCGTAGCGTACGTTCTCAGCATTGTAACGTTTTCTGGTTTATGTTGATTATCCATAATTATCTTACCGTTTTTAAATTTCACGTAGGTATGGCATTCAAAGGGGACCTAGGTAACGTAGGCAGCACCTAGGCTACTTAAGTGCTTCAACAATGTAAGGCTCAGTGCTAATTTAGTCCGGAAGCAAAGCACAATGACCGGAAACGGCTCAAACGCCTGCGCCTGCTGAAACGCGCGTGACTGCCGCCATCTTGGATTTTCAATGTGCTTTTCACCAGCTGAGTACACAGATCTAATTGAGGTGCACGAAGCAATAACGGTTCTTTTAATCTTATTACAGATGTTAGTTGTTATACTTCACGAAGTGTACCTACCTTCACGAAGGTAGGTATAGTTCAAGAAATATAATTTGGAAAAGAAAAATAAATTGTACATATTTCGTCAACCATCCGCGAAAGGAGCGCGATAGAAATAGATACTCGCATATTTACAGGATGTAGTGCATAATTGTTTTCCTTCGTATTTTCTCGGAAACGTTCGTATTTGTCATGCTACTTCAGCCAACCTCAGTATTTTAGTACCGAGACGGACTGAAATAGCAAGACACGTTCGTACCCTGAAAATACGATGGAAAATAATTATGCACTACATCTGTAATTATAAACAATACGCTAACTTCTCTTCCCATCTAGGCATCGTTTCGACATGCAAAAAATACTGGACCTCTGGGCAATAACCGCGAAAATCGAAGTTCGCAAATTGCGAGCATTTTTCTTTGTCACTCTAATTACGCCTTCATTGGAGTAAAAGAGAAAAATCCCCGCAATTTGCGAATTTCGGTTTTCGCGGTAGCCCCTCTGCGCTGCAGACGTAGACGGTCTCAGAATTTTATACTGTACTGGAGTCCTACGTCCTATGGTACCCCATTGGTACAGAAGGCCTGGTGCGATTGGTGCGAGTATGTATTTACTACTTATTACGTATTGCTGTGGCGCGACGACCCGAAGTGGATCTTGGCCTCCAACACTATTGTTCGTTTTTTTTTTAGCATTAGAAATAAGGTAAACAATCTTGATGTGTCTTTTAATTGTAAAACACATTTTAAAAATAAGTTACGGCATATATGTAACAATTATGAATCTAATACGATCATTTATATTGTTCTGCTTTCATAAGTAATGGTTACTGATTTTTAAAAAGCGTTTTTCAATTAAAAGACATGTCAAGATAGCTTACCTTCTTTCAAGTTCTTTCTAATGCTAAAAAAACGAACTATAAAGACTGCCATGCTTCTCTGTCCACAGCTTTTCTGTCCAATCGATGGCGCCGAGTTCGCTATCTTATTGCACTTCGTCTCTCCAGGCGGCTAGCTACCGTAATCCATATTTTCGTCATAATCTGTATCCGTTTTTTTACCAATATCTCTGATAGCATAGCTAATTATTTATATAGTACCGTAATAAGCATTCGCAAGCACGAGTTGATACCAAAATGATCTCTGTTTTTGCATAAACAGTCTATTTGTTATAGAACATTTGCGTGTCGCTAATTAACGTAGTATTTGTCGGACTGTACGCAATAAACTATGCTACTGCATATTTAATTGTCAACTACAAGCATCTTTATTCATAAACGAATCAGTCTTCTTGCCCAGAAGATGTTCTGTACCCATGATAGACCCTTGCGGCAAACAGCATTACGCTTTAATCAGTAGATTTACTGTGCCCAATATAGACCCTTGCGGCAAACCGTGTTAAGCGTTAGATTGCACAATTATGGGGTCACATCACATCAGATAATGCCAAAAAACCGATTCATTTCGTGTAAGATAATTATTCCCATGCACAATGTAGACCGTTGCGAAAAAAAACCATTTTAAGCTTGAGAGTTTAGATCAGAAGATATACTGTAAGTGTAACTAATAGACCCTTGGAGTAAACCGTGTTATACATACAAAACTTTTACTCGCTCTATTGTCTGTGTATACTTATTTAGCAACCAAATAATAGATATAATATCACGTGGATGTTCATGTCATAATTATAAAATTAGAGCTTAACTTCGTTTGTATGGGAGCGGGTTTCGGCGGCGGATCCGTGTGACTTGACGATATATTGCACCTTTATGGGGTCACATTAGATAATGCCACAAAACCGATTTATTGCGTGTACTAGGATAATTGTTCCCATACACAATGAGCATGCGCAGACCGGGCCGTGGGAGACGCAGAAAAAGGAACGTTATGTAAAACCATTGTACCTATTTTAAGTAGGCAAACTTTTTCTGGTGGTGGAACTGGGTTTGGTTCCCGGTGAGGCTATTAATTCAGGTATTAGTGTGCTTAAATGGGTCAAACAGATCACTGTGTTATGTCTTTCCTGTAGACATACACAAGAGTTAAGGGCTATAAAGGTTAATTTTCTTATTTAACTCTTATCCACGTGAAAAGGTCCTCCTTTTATTTAAATAACCATGATAAAATCATTACTTACATGCCCACAAGCTGTTAACTATTACCCACAGGAGAGAAAACTAGTGTGTTATCGCGAACAGCACATTTTTCTCTCCTGTGGGCAATAGTTAACAGCTTGTGGGCATGTAAGCAATGATTTTATCATAGTTCTCTAAATAAAAGGAGGACCTTTTCACGTGGATAAGGGTTAAATAAGAAAATTAACCTTTATAGCCCTTAACTCTTGTGTATGTCTACAGGAAAGACATAACACAGTGATCTGTTTGACCCAAATATCATAATAAATACTAGCGACCCGCGGCTTTGCACCGGTTACACAAAACCTCAACAAATTATACACCTTTCAACCGTCCTCAAGAATCACTCTATTGATAAATGGAAACCGCATGAAAATCCGTTCAGTAGTTTTTGAGTTTATCGCGAACATACATACACACAAACAGACAGACGCGGCGGGGGACTTTGTTTTATAATATGTAGTGATATATTTAATTGCATAAACGGGTATAATATGTGTACAAAACGCGAGAGTTTAAAGTGTTATGTAGTGATATGTTCATGAGTTATGAATGTTTTCTATATATTAATCTGCAAGATCTTTATCAGTATCATAAACTTTGTTGAGCTTTTTTATGTATTATACTATATGTTACGACTTTTTTTGTTACATACAATGCTCCGCAAAACTACATTTTGTTTGACTGTGGAGTCTCTGTATACTATACTATACTATACCTACTTAATTAAATTTAAAAATTAGATTAACGTTTACATTCGTAGTTAAAATAGGTAGGTATTTCATGAATACACTATAGGGTAACACATCCCCTATAGAGTATTCAGGAGATACCATTTTAGACTGATTTTAAATAATTTTTTTTGGGCTCTTTTACTAAGTCCGTGGGCAAAGTGTTCAATAAACAGGGTAAACGTTTCTTTAGTGTCCTATTGCCATAATAATTATACACCCTAGGTACTTCATATTTGCCCGCAGTTAGTGCTCTGGTATTATGACTATGATTGACTAGATCCCTGTGTTCCTGGCTGCCATGACTGTTTACAGCTAACATTAGGTATATTTAAGTTTTAATCCCACTGGTAAAATTTAATGCTTAGGTACCTAACTACCTACTCTGCTTAATAGTGCTTTTAAATATCATAGCTCTCGTGCGGTTTTTTAATAATCTATCTGTAAGGTGGAATTTGGTAGGTAGGTGGGTATTATAACATTTTTGCTGTTTGTTATCATAATCAATATCATTTTCATTACCTACTAAAACTTATTTTACTGTTGACATTACTACTTTTATCATATTTGTAACATTATAACATTGTAACACCTGTATCTATATCACGAAGTTTCCACAAATTTTGTATTAGTCAACAATTCGCCAAACCTAACTCATGACATAATTCGCTGCATTACCGTGCATTATTTGCTTGAACGTGACTGCATTTCTTCAAACCGCTGCATGTGCGCATCCCCTTCTCGTCCAGAAGGACGTAACTCAAGAGGATTTTCTACGGAGTTCCGCCATTTTGGATTAAGATTGTATATTGCTGCGCTCGCGTCGTATCGAAATATTGTCACGCAAGATCTCTCGTTAAGGCTTGTATTGTACATATTGAGTGGAGATTGCGATTAGATCAGAGTGATATCTTATACATGTGTATTGTAACTTCTTAACTCGTTGTTATTGGGCACTTACCGTAAAATGGGGTGAGTAGGGTCAAAACTGAAATTCAAACCTCGATAACATTTTATTTTTACATATGAAAACTGAATGGTGTACATAATAAGTGTTCCGAACGTTTGTATTTTAGTTTTTATTTTATTTTGGGTAGTTCCATTTCATAACTTTGACGATGAAGAGGAAAACCCACCTCACCCCGTAGTGCCTCGTATTTGGGGTGACAGGGGTTTTTATACAAATGTGATTTTGGAAGATTGTTGGATCGATTTTTTTTTATTATGCATATTACTATGGCTCCATTTTGAATTGGAATACATTATTTTTGTAGCAGTAGCCTTAAAATCCCTTCTCACCCCCCTCTCAAACCTTCTCTCCCCATTCATAACCCACCTCTCCCCGCGAAACCTACTCACCCCGTTTTACGGTACTCTGTGTTAGGTTCAATATTAGGATTATTAGGCTTACGCAAGTATTGCTCGAAGCATGACTGTCTTCATATGCGTCTTCGCTGTGATTTTAATACCGCTTTTTAGGGTTCCGTACCCAAAAGGTAAAAACGGGATCCTATTACTAAGACTCCGCTGTCCGTCTGTCTGTCCTTCTGTCCGCCTGTCTGTCACCAGGCGGCTTAGCACGGTCGCGTTTTTATCCCTTGTCACCATGCCTGTCACGTTCTAACAAGTATGTAAGTGCGAAAGGGACGCGCATAGTGATAGTCGATAAAAATGGAACCGTGCTGAGCCCGCAGGCTGTATATCATGAACCGTGATAGCTAGACAGTTGAAATTTTCACAGATGATGTACATATTTCAGTTGCCGCTAATATAATAAATATTCAAGTGGGGCTCCCATACAACAAACGTGATTTTTAGCCGTTTTTTGCGTAATGGTACGGAACCCTTTGTGCGCGAGTCAGACGTGCACCTGGCCGGTTTGTTTTAATATTACATGTGTAACGATTATCGTTACCAACTGCAGTAACATAATGAGTGTTTTCGACAGCTCATAGTGCGACTATTAGTTGCCGACATTACGTTGTTAATGGCCGCCTAATCACCGCTAACGGTGAGAGTCGACGACCTGCGCCTGCGCTGCGCAGCGCCGAGCAGCTGCGATTTGTTCGCAATTAGCCGGGAATTAGATGACTCACGCTAGACCGGGCCGGGGCCGGGCCCGAGCTTCCGGCGCTTCGTGAATGAAAGCACCACGTGATCACCGATCAGCCGTTATAGAAAATGACATGTCGGGCGCCTCGGCCCGGGCACGGCCCGGTCTAGCGTGAGTTATCCTTTAGACGATGTTTGCTTACTTTTATATTATACTAGCGACCCGTCTCGGCTTCGCACGGGTTACACAAAACCTTTACAAATTATACACCTGCACCTTTTTCAAGAATTATTCTATTGATAGATAAAAACCGCATGAAATCCGATCAGTAGTTTTTGAGTTTATCCCGAAGATACAGACATACAGACGCGGAGAGAGACTTTGTTTTATACGGTGTAGTGAAGACATTTTGTCAGGTAGTGACCCAAAAACTTATTTAATTGATAACTGCAGGTACATACGTATTGGCAATTTTCAAGTTCAAACTGTATTTTCAATATATAAACTAAATAACTAAATATAACTTTCGCGTTTTGAACACATCGGTAAATAAAGGTAATAAAATAAATTCGCGATAGACCCGTCTATAAATGTGAGTAAATATGTGTATTTTCAATGTCACATACATACATACAGCTGTTATGCATGTTGGAGCAGAGTTGGCCCTGTTGTTATTGTATTTCACCAAAAAAATATATGTAGGTAAAATAAAACTAAGAAGTTCCATAAATCCAATAACTACCTAAGTGTCGTTGAGAACAGCCTTTTTAAGGGAACATCCCTTCACCAGATATTATTTATTTTAACTTTATTGCACGATATAAAAAATGTACAAATTGCGGACCTAATGACTTAAAGCATTATCTACCAATCAACCCTTGGGTCAAAGAGAAACTTGTAGTTAGTGCAGGATAGTAAATATCGAGATGACATATACACAGTGTTGAAAGATAAGTCGGGCCCTGAAGGGAAACTACCTTAAATCCTTAAGCTGGCTCATTTTACTTAAAGGAGACATTCGTTTATTTTTAAAAAGAAACAAAACTGCATTCAAAGATTTTCTAAAACTCGCTTGCTTCGCCCGGGACTCGAACCGACTAAAAATTCCAAAATATAAACACTCGCAATTATATTCTACTAGTCGATACAGTTAATCTTAATGATAACATTTCTCCAAGAAACATTAGGTCTCACACTCGTCTGTCGTATAAAATATCCATAAAATCTAATATTTAGTACTTACTCAAGATTTTTTTAGACAAGCCAAATTGAAGAAAAAAAGAAAAATCTTTAAATGCAGTTTTGTTTCTTTTTAAAAATAAAGGAATGTCTCCTTTAAGTAAAATGAGCCAGCTTAAGGATTTAAGGTAGTTTCCCTCCAGGGCCCGACTTATCTTTCCAACACTGTATATGAAACATAAATCTAACCTTCTGAAGTCCTGAGGTTAGAAATATTAAAAATAACCGAATTGAGTTTTATCTTCCTTTTTTGAATTCAGAGGTCAAATATTTGTCAAACGCAAAATATATAAAAAACAGTAAGTAAATTGAAATCGATGCAATATAAAAGAAATGGAGCAAATTTCATAGCGGCTAGCATTGCAAATCGAATGTAGGTAAACAACAATTGCACTTAGAGTGACACTTAACTACTTAAAAATAAGTTTCATTATTGTACAACTGAGGTGCATTACTGTAAAAACGAAGTTTACAAACCAGCGAATAAAAAGCGGTCGTCAGCATTATTATTTTGTGTGTAATAGGGTTCAATTTTGTATGTCTCGTTGATTATAATGATAAGGTTGACAAACATGAGAATGTCACGTTCCGTTGAGCAGTTCATTAAACGTAATCGTTATCAATTTACATACATTTTGTAATTAATTCTTTTGAAAGCATAAGTTGATGTAATGGTGACCTACTGTTGTTAAACTTACCGATAACTTATAAATTAAATAACTATGTCATAAGATTTAGTTTTAACACTGTTTAAAAACCGGACAAGTGCGAGTCGGACTCGCCCACCGAGGGTTCCGTACTTTTTAGTACTTAAGTATTTGTTGTTGTAGCGGCAACAGAAATACATCATCTGTGAAAATTTCCACTGTCTAGCTATCACGATTCATGAGATACAGCCCGGTGACAGACGGACAGACAAACTGTTCAGTCTTTAGTAATAGGTAGTGTCCGACCGAAACATGTTTTTTTGCCGAAACCGAAACCGAAACCGAATGTTCGGCTTTGGCTCTAGTTTCGGCCGAATCCGAAACCGAAACCGAACCTTTTGTAGACTTGTTAAAATCATTGAAAAAATGTCATAAAACTGCTTTTACACACATATTATGGGGCTGTCAACTCAACACCCAATGTCCTTGAAATTGATGTTGCTTAAGCAGTTTTTTAAGAAAATTACTAGAGTTAGACCAAGATAATTCTGCAACGATTTTGATAACACACGGAGTGCAAGTGTTATTTTAAACG
The DNA here is from genome assembly GCF_910591565.1 of Cydia splendana. Taxonomy (NCBI): domain Eukaryota; kingdom Metazoa; phylum Arthropoda; class Insecta; order Lepidoptera; family Tortricidae; genus Cydia; species Cydia splendana. Next base: position 23,618,376 of record NC_085963.1, read on the forward strand.
TCAAAACTTCTATGAAATTATGACGTATAAATATCATTTGCACTAGTTGTATTGCGTATGCTATCAAAATAATTGCAGAATTTTCTTAGTCTAACTCTATTAATTCACCAGTCAAACTAACATGTAGATACAGGGTCAAGCAAAAACGCGAGCGCAGCGAGCGCGAAATTTTTTGTTGAAATATAGCAAGGCCGGGTACCGATCTTCACCTGGGCCTAAAAGTCCGAAGTGCCCCAGTGCGGCGAACTTTCATGCGAAGTCAAAGCCGTGCTTCAGGCTTCAGGATAAGTAGTTGAGCACAGACTCCAACCATTGTCCATTGTATTAAAAAGCGAGATATTTCCTTGGGCGCTGGTGGCCTAGCGGTAAGAGCGTGCGACTTTCAATCCGAAGGTCGCAGGTATAAGCCCCGGCTCGTACCAATGAGTTTTCCGGAACTTATAGGTATACGAAATGTCATTTGATATTTACTATTTGCTTTTCGGTGAAGGAAAAACATCGTGAGGAAGCCGGACTAGTCCCGATAAGGCCTAGTTTACTCTCTGGGTTCGAAGGTTAGTCTGACTGATGGCAGTCGCTTTCGTAAAAACTAATGACTACGCCAATTCTTGGGATTAGTTGTCAATTGGACCCCAAGCTCCCATGAGCCGTGGCAAAATTTCCGGGATTACGCGAGGAAGATGATGAGTTTTCTTATTATTCCTTTGCCCAGGCCCAGTAACATGCGACAGTGCTATCTCATTTACTCCGATACAATTAGACAGTATGCGCGTTATAGGTATTAACAGCCTCTTAAGACTGCGTCTAGTGGCGCCCTCATAAGTGGAATTGTGTTTTGATAATAAACCAATTAATTTCTGTACCTATACATGAATCAGTATATGTGACGTTCCACGGAAAAAGGTACCTTATGAGGGTTTCTAGTTTCGGAGATATGAAATGTTTTGTAAAGAGGTGAAAAAATGCTCAATTTTTTTTTATTGTGTGATCTGAAACCTTAATGCGTAACGTTTGTTTACTTGTTTTTATTTTTGTTATAAGTTAGTTATAAGCCTAGTAATGTCGTCTCAGAGTTTAGTAGAAAAGGTACCTTATGGAAAAAAGATTGTAAATTCCCAAAAAAACTAGTCAATACGGGAAAAGAAGTTTGGTAGAGAACTGTATTAGCATTCTGCAAAACTAATTTGATAATTTCAGTTCTGGTTGGGGCGCCTCGCAAATAGTATAACCTTACATAGACCGACATCACAAATCCAAGTAGACTGCTATTATACCAAAGTTACTCTCGTCAAGTCTTTCTTAACTAGAATAATCTTCATTTGGTTTGGTCGCATGCAGTAAATCAGCCATTGGTTTGCTGAAAAATGCCAATACCCGACGCATTACCTTATGGAATATCTGAGGTCATTGAACCTCAATGCCGCTTATCTTCAATAGCAACCGAAATATATTATTGATAAGAAATAGACTATTTATACCATCTTAACCCCAAAATATTATTAGTTTATCCTAACTGTTCCATCATCATCATGCCTCATCATGTAACTTGACCACAAGGTACCTTTTCATTACATACAAATTATTGGTCTTTTTTAAGATTATTATGACGAAGAACTAATTAAAATTGGGGCAGTTTAATGTAAATTAATATTTTCTATTCATAAAAGATAAACTGTAATATGATTGATATTTTGTAGTGATGTATTATTAGATTTATTTCCATAAGGTACCTTTTCGTAAATGTATGGAGCAAATACTGTTATTGTTATATAAGTTTAAAGTGGCATAAGGGGTTAAATATAGTATTTAGTTGGGGTTTTAGGATTTATTTCATTTGAATGACAGAATTTCTTTCATATGTGCTCAGAAAAATTGATTGTGTGTCACATTAAAAGTAAAAATATTCAATTTTGTGATTTTATATGAAAAAGTCAGAAAATACATTTTCACCTCTAAATCGGTATTGTTTTTTGCTTAAACTGTCTGTCAGTGTCGTTTTCTAATAGATAAAATTTAAATCTTGAGAGCTCATTGCAATCAATCGTGAAAATGAAATAAAACTTTATTTTCAAGAGATTGGTTAGTATACACATAAATCAGTTGATATCAAAAGTTTCTATTTGCATTACAGAACAAGTCGCAATATTTTTTTAATCTCAGATATATAAGGTATTATTATTTGTAGTCAACTATGTAACTTACTTCAGGAACATAGTTTTTTAGGCGGCTAAACTTAAAACTTCTCTATCGTAAAGTTGCTCATTTCACAACATTATTTTCAAAAAATCATATCTCTGTAACTACGTAACCTAGAAGGTTGATTTTTTGTGTTATCGATAGCTTATTTATTGTAGATTACTGGGGTATGCATAACTCCATACCCGCCATAAGGTACCTTTGACCGTGGGACGTCACATATGTAGGTACATATTAATATTGTTCTCCTACTTATTCCCCAACTTTTGGTCTTTGTCACATAGTTTAGTTTCATAGTACTAAGTACCATTTCGTAAGTTTCGGCCCGGCCGAAAGGTTCGGCCGTTTTTTGGCCGAAACCGAAACTACAGCCGAAACATGATTTTTTGGCCGAAACTGGCCGAAACCGAAACCGAACCTTCGGTCGGACACTAGTAATAGGGTCCCGTTTTTACCCTTTGGGTACGGAAACCTAAAAATCACTAATTACCTACAAATGGTTTTACTAATTAAATTAGAACTAGTGTTTAAGAATAATTTTCAACCGACGAAAAAAACGGAGGAGGTTCTCAAGTCGACGCGTATTTTACTAGGATTAATTTTGATTTAAATACCTGAAGTACGAGTAATAGGTAGGTAAGTATCTTTGCTTTCCCATGAAATCATAATAAATAAGTACTTATCTACTGATGATACTGATCTGTCAGTGTCAAAACTGACGTTTCTTCAACCAAAAATATCACTTTTGACACTGACATATCAGTATCATATTGAAAACAGATCTAATAACTAAGACTCGAATTGGCCTGTGTTTTTCATAAGTAGGGTAGCAAGATTGACCATAGAAACACAAAGCTATAAATTGTGAGCAAGAAATAGGCAATTTCGGCCGACCTCTATGAGTCTGATCAACATAACCGAATTAAAGTAACTCTGTTCTGTAGATGTGATTTGTATCTGTCATTTCAAGCACAATTTAAATATTAGGCACAGTACATTATTTACTGCCGATAAATCAAGGTTGAAGATATTTCTCATTTAGGTAGCCCTGTCATTTTATGAAATAAACATAGATTTTTAATGTAGGCTAAAATTTTGAAGGTTTAGAAGAAATTAAAAACACTTCAAAAGTTGTCGAGTGATATTTTGATAAAATGATATTTTGAAAAACGTACAAACCCCAAGGGGATGAAATAGGGGTTTTCAGAGTTTCTACCAACTCCCACTTAGGCCTGATTTATCCCGGCCCTTAATAAGGCCCGATAATTGATAGGTAATTAGTAAATCCGGCCTTACGCGCAAAAAGTCGCAAACGGAGCCTAATAGACTAACCCCCTTATTCATAAACGCGCTACAAACCTCAATTAGCTAATAATCGTTTGTCCTTATCTGTAATTTTGGCTTATGTATTTTTAAGAAAGGGATAAAACATACCTAATTTAACTAAATCAGGCCCGTAAAGTTTTATGAATAAGGTAAATATATTTATAATCAGGATATTGATATTTATTGTCAACAAGGTTTTTTCAAATAAATATTATTCTATTGTTCTATTCTATTATTCTATTATTATTTTGATAAATACAATACTAACGCTAAGATATGCGGCATAAATATGACGAGTAGGTAACTATAAGCATTGGCTCATACCCCATAGGTAGCTATGCATTTGCTTGAATGATGAATATACTGTTTTTAACTTTGGTCGTGACACTGCTCGGGAGGTGTTGTAACCCGCGTTGGCGCAATTATTGCCAACACCTTTGAACTGTTTTGACAAATGTGTATCATCAATTATGGTTTTTGTCAGCATCGTGTTTCGTAGCTTGGCGGTCCGATTCGAACTTTAAGATACGTCAATTAATATTATCTAAAAACGATAAGGATTAGATGTGTCACTGTCAAATGTGACGTTTTTGTTTGAAGAAACGTCACATTTGACACTGACATATCTAATCCATATCGTTTCTAGATCTATTAATTGACGTATCTTAAAGTTCGAATCGGGCAGTGGGAGTCTTTGTTTATGACATGATGTAACTTGTATTAATGATTTGATTAAGTTTGTTATCCTCGTAAGTTCCAGAGTAGTTTAAGCGATTCTGAATTTGACCGAACTTCCTTTATTGTCTATTAAAATTCTAAATTACATTTCCAGTCTAGTTGTAATTTTTAAAGTTCGGTTGTTACGGCTTCCGTTAAACTAGATTTTTATTTGTACAGTACAAGTAAGCAGTTGGGACTTCAAAGGCTAGATTTTAGTATAAGTAAGTCGTTTTAGTTGAATTAAGAGTTCTAATTATTTTATCTTTTGCACACAGCATGGGTGTGAGATGAGAGTGAATGTGTAAAAATTCAATATACTTAAAATCTAAAATTTTGCGTTAGCGCCCACTTAAGCTCGTCCAAAACAGACTCGAAAAAAATCGGACAAGTGCGAGTCTGACTCGCCCACCGAGGGTTCCGTACTTTTTACTATTTGTTGTTATAGCGGCAACAGAAATACATCATCTGTGAAAGTTTCAAGTGTCTATCAGGGTTCATGAAACATAGTCTCGTGACAGACAGACAGTCAGACAGTCGGACAGACGGACAGACGGACAGTGAAGTTTTAGTAATCGGGTCCCGTTTTTACCTTTTGGGTACGGAACCCTAAAAAGCAGACAATATAAAACCAAACTGCACCACATAGACATAACAGTTTTTACTATTAAACTCATAATTGTTTGCGGAAGCCTGTCACCAAACAAGCCACTTATAATTTATTCAAACAGTTTCACTAAAGCCTGAGAAGATGTTGTTATTGTACTTATTGTTCTAAACAATTAGTTTGGCCGTTACGTCAGTTTATTGTTAGAAAGCGGGAAAATTATGAGAATTCGACATTGTTTAGAGGAGAGAACATGTGACAGTGATAATGGTCGCTAGCGACCCGCCCAGGCTTCGCACGGGTAACACAAAACCTTAACAAATTATGCACCTAAACCTTCCTGAAGAATTATTGTATTGATGGATGAAAACCGCATGAAAATCCGTTCGGTAGTTTTTTTTTTCTTTTTTTTTTCGATGTGGCGCGCGCACAGCTCTTGTGAGCAAGGACCCCGCTAAGGATACGGGCGAGCCTTGCTCATATGCATATCTGTCGCCAGTTTTCCCTTAGTCGCCTTATACGACACCCACGGGACGAGATGGGGTGGTGCTATTCTTTTCTGATGCCGGCACCACACGGCACTCCGTTCGGTAGTTTTGAGTTTATGGCGAACATACATACACACAGACAGATGCGGCGGCGAGGGACTTTGTTTTATATGGTGTTAGTGAAGCGGGAAAATTATGAGAATTCGACATTGTTTAGAGGAGAGAACATGTGCCAGTGATAATGGTGGATTGGAAGGGCGGATTGTCCTTGATAGTCATTGTACTGGCATATTTGTTTTAATTGTGTTATGTAATACTACCAGTCTACCATTACTAACTCTTAAGTGTATTACTTTATGATCGAAATTACTTTATTTAGCTGATACATTTATAGATTGAAGCAGATTTTTTAGCTGATGCGATTGCAATTCATTCCACCGTGTTAAAGCAAACTTATAAGCATAATCGGTTTTTCTATGATTCACCTTGACATTCATTCTCACCACAATAAATGAAAACCTTTAAACTTAAGCAATTGATTATTAATGATTATTTTTGAGTATCCCTGATTTTAGGAATTTAGCTGGATGGTTTCAACCATAGTCTAATAAAACATGGTCTTCCATTCCCAGAGTGACACGGGGCTACGTCACAACAACATGGCCGCTATATATAGCGCTATCGCATATTATCATATAGCGCTGTCGCATGATGACGTAAGCGCGTGTCAGTTAGGTGACCTAGAAAAGACGGGAATGGAGTACCAGGCGGAGTATATTATTATACCATGGTTTCAACCATTTGGTATAACAATTCTAATCTGACTGTACTTACCATGTCTTTTACGCCATACTACACACCTACCTAGCATGGCATATACACAAAGCATGGAATGCGACTAAAACAAATTGCCATTGCAAACATGAAATCCGCAAACCATCAGAGATTATACAAATTGGCGGCGAATTTGAGCCGGTGGTTGAATGCGAATTCCGTCGGTGGGACCGTCGGCGTCGCGTGCGCACCTTGCGTAAGGCTCGGCCGTCCAGTCCAAGGCACGTCCTTAGGCGAGTTTAACATAAGCTATGAGTTTAGCATAAGTTTTCTAAATAAGGGTGAAGCATAAAGATGACTTAGAATTCGGTCACGATTCTTATCATCAAAGCCGGGTTTGACGGGAGCAAAAATGCAGTTATCCTAGTCTTCTTCTTTCCCCTGCCCTTATCCCACGTTATGTGGGGTCGGCACAACATGTTTTTCTCTTCCATTCTCCTCTGTCTTTCGTCTCCTCAGCACTCACTCCTTTCTTTCTCATATCCTCTTTCACACAATCCATCCATCGTTTTTTGGGTCTACCATACGCTCTCCGTCCATCAACATTCATCCCTAACATTCTTTTGCCTATATGGCATTCATCCCTCCTCATTACATGCCCATACCACGCTAACCTAGTACTCCTCATTTTCTCCGTTACTGGAGCTACTTTCAAACTTCCTCTTATATACTCATTCTTAATACGATCCTTTCTCGTCACTCCACACATCCATCTCAGCATTCTCATTTCCGCTGCGTGCACTCTTCTTTCATCCGCTACTTTCGACGCCCAGCATTCTGATCCATACATTACAACAGGTCTCACGATCGTTCTGTATATTTTCCCCTTAAGTTTAAGGGGCATCCTAGTGCTTAATTAAATATCGACATCCATACGAAAAATTATTGAATCCATAAATTTATTGTTAAAACTTAGTTGGCTGAAATGGATTTTATCACCAAGGCGAAGGAGTTTAAAATCGAAACATTTAGAAAAATATATAGTTATTATATTACAAAAAATTATATAAAAAAATACAAACAGTTCATTTTAATTGTGTGTACAACTATAATATTTCTGAATTTGACAACGGTGGTACAGTACATCGTGCTTTTTTATCGACATCGACTTGTAAAATATGTGTCCTCGCACTATTGAGACGTCAGCACATAATTTCTCCCGTCAAACCGGGCTTTGCTTATCATACACGGACAAGAGGATTATGTGTCCTTTGTCTAAAGGCCTTCGACATCTCCATCTCCAGTAGATGTCAGTTAGGTGCCTTTAGCACCGTTATTTCTCATGTCTTGTGCCACGCGCACCACAAAACTCTCCCACGGCTGACCAGCCACAATCGCTCCCGAGTTTCGACACCAGACACCAGCAGCGTTTCGTTCCAACAGCATCGAACACTTGCGAGTCTGACCTTAAGGTCAACCAGTATAAGTAAAGTTACTAAGGTCATGTGAGGTAAGAGAAACATTTTTTTTTTCTTGGGACAAGTGCAACATTATGAGGATTATTGTTCTGTTACCCTGTCTAAGTTATCGCAACGTGCCAAAATGATAGTAGGTATAGTAGTCCGATAGAAAAACATATAATTTTGCTTGATCCCGAGCAGTTTCCCTCCAGCTTTTGACACCATGCTTACGAAGACCTGCCACATTTCTACCCCACCGGGACATTCCACAAAAAGGTCTTGTTGGGGACTTGACGCGTCCCAGGTACCTTAATAGCCTGCAGAAATTGGTAGAGTTAGACCAAGAAAAGTCTGCAGCGTTAGTCCAAGAAAAACGTGTTATTTTAAACGTCAAACTTCTAAGAAATTATGACGGATAAATAAGACTTCCACCGTGTGCTATTAAAATCGCTGCAGACTCTAATACTGTTGAATTGAAAGCTAAGTTTATTAAACGTAATTATGCTAAACATCGGCTTCATAGCTTTATCAAAAGTGTTTTAAAAATCGCGTCACGTACCCGACACTTTTCTGGAGTGTATCCTCTTCACTCACCTCTATAGAAAGGCATCCAGTTGGTTGATCTATATGTGCTCTTTTTAAGCGATCTTCTTGGTTCGACGTGACCAAGTCGATGATGATGTGCATTGGTATCATTTAGTCTGTATCTTTAGGTATTAAAATAAAAGTAAACAAACAATTTTGAAAATTTTCGGGTAGTTATAACATTTATTGGTTAACCAACCAAATACAAACCTTCTGGATCTGTCACTGAACGGCCTGACTTTAACCTACATTATTTGATCATGTAATGTTTTCATCTGCCCTCAACTGGCTTAAGGAGCCATTTGAGGGTAGATTTTGTTTAGTTTTATTTAAATACCTAAAGATACAGAGTTTATAAGTTTGGTTCCCAGTTCTTAAATCTTGGCATTTTCAAGGATGCTCCAAATTCCTTGGTTGCTTTAACACGTTCCCTGTCCGGGTGCCCCCAGTGGGGTCATGAAGCTTAATTTCAGGAGGCTTCCACTATGGTTTCACAAGTTCAAATGACTTTGACACTTGGGCGTGTGACTTTGTCAAATCATTTTGTATGGGGACAGTGAATGCGTTAACGGCAGTGGCGTAGCTAGGGGGGGCGGCGGGGGCGGTCCGCCCCGGGTGTCACCCATTTAGGGGTGACACCCGACCGTGAACATCAGTAGTGCCACCATAGAAATTCGTAAAATGAAAGCGATGGAGTAAATCCTGAGCTATTTAACATAAATTACAATTACTCTTTTTAAATATATTTTACAATTTTGATTGAATTTTGGGGTGACACCCACAATTTCCGCACCGGGTGCCACCCATGCTAGCTACGCCACTGGTTAACGGTATCCGTATCATAGATAAGTTGTTAAATAAGTTGGTAGTATATTAGGCACTACTTAGTCAATATTCAATTACGTACAGTTTTCAACCTTAAAGTTAAGTTAAACTTGTTTAGTTCCAAAACTCGACTCACAACAACTAATGTAATCGTTGAGACAAGTACCTACGCTCAAGGATGCCTCGCAAGAATTAATTGAAATTGATAACAATGCGATTCTGGCTTTTGACCCTCAACACGCAAGTTTAAACGATATGTACTTGGAATTTCGTATTATTTGGAAATTTTAAATACACGTTTAAGTATGACAAGGTTAAGTGATAGCAATGTACTTCGTTAAATTAAAGAAAAAGGGTGGCACACACAATGGTATATGCAAAACTTAATAAAAGTCCGGAAGTAAGAATCTTGCTTAAGGCGTGATTTTTTTTCTTTTTTTCCTTTATTCAAAAAAATAAAACGCAGCAAACGGTTCACATCATTCAGAAATTAATAGTGTAGACTAGTTTAGTAAATATCGTATCTAAATACACGAAATTTCTTGTCCATGAGAACTGACCTGTGCCTAGCAGCTGGCTGCAGCACTGGGACCATACATTTTAGCCGGATATACAAAAAAAGTTACTTAGGCGCGGAATTATTCACCAGTGCTCTCCAAGCCGCTCTGTCTTGGGCCCAGTGCATGCTACCCTGCAATGTTGCAATGTGGCGTTTGTCTCTGACGTTATTCTGTCCGCCCAACGCGTGGCCGTCCACCCCTACGCTTCCTTGCCATGCGGCCAGTAATAATGAGCTTTTCCATGCTATCTGGCCCTGTCCTGCTCAGATGGCCGAAGAAACAAGTACACGTTGGGAGCAAACAGTGGAGAGCCTCGTTCTAATGTTAAGTTCGTCGAGGATAGATGCATTTGTACGGCGTTCAGTCCATGAGATCCGGAATCCGGAGCATTGTCCGCCCGCACCACATCTTGAACGCATCTATCCTGCGACGAGTGTTGGTTTTGATGGTCCAGGTTGCGGACGTGTACAAAAAGATCGAGAAAACAAGGGTCCGCATTAGTCTGGTCTTTGTTTTGCGGTTTATGCTTCTAAATAGTTACCAAAATGTAATTGCGCCATAGTTTCCACGGAGTTAAATTTATCGACGCAATAAGTAATTAAATCATTAAATTTGTCTCTATCTAAGAAGTTTATACGCCATTATACATGTATGCCAATTTGCCAAAGCATATACTGGCGTATAACCGTATATGTTTTTCTATTACTCTAACTTGTTCTCCATAAATGCCCTAAATCCATATCCATTCCTATTAGGAAGAATCACAGGAACAACTGCAATCTAATCTCGACCTTACCACGTTGTAATACGGTTACAATTAGTATATTTTGGGGTAAGTGTAGATGTTATTGCCCCGTGGAACATAAATCTGGGCAGTTAACAAGCGTTGCCTAATTGCCTGGCGACGTCCAATTAGAATCCACGTGGGTTTCATTTCATGCGCAGGCGGTTTTTCAAATTAAGTATACCGGTATCTAGAATAAAGTAGAGTAAACGGACCATTTAATTTACATTTGAATATGTGCAATATATTTTTTTTATAAATTATTACGTTTTCTCTACTCTTCACAATCACGAGCTCTTTCAATCCTAATCCTAATGGAGAAAAAGTCTCCCATGTTAATTTCTACAATTATTCTTTTTACGGGAATATACAGGGCATCCCGAGCGATGACTCGTAAAGTGGTGAAGAGCGATGTGGAATGAGCCCTTGTCGACGTCAGCTGCTGCTCCGTTGGGGGTTGCGGGTAACGCAGGCATCAAAACACGTAAAAAATTGTCCTCATCCGGACTAAAACGTTGTCCGATGATAGATTGATGCAGTTGTTAATTAAAAAAATATCAGACGGTTGTAACGCGGTAGTAAAACCGTCAGCCGTTTACAGGTTGTAGGGCGGTGGAAATATCGTTATCTGGTCACACGAACATGTAAGAATATCTCACTTAGTGCCACTTGCACCATCCCACTAACCCGGGGTAAACCGGTTTAACCTGGAGTTACCATGGTTACCAGTACAATTTGATACTGGGTTAACGGTTTAACCGGTTAACCCCGGGTTAGTGGGATGGTGCAAGTGGCGCTTAGTGAGTAAATTATTACCTATTTACTGGCTGGCAATTTCATTTAGCACCAAACGAAATAAATAACTAACCTCAAATCACAATTTTATTATTCACCGTATCTTAACTCTGCAATTACGATCTCATACGCAATTAAACTGTAACCGCCGATCGAATAATCAAATAATTTCTAATCTGCCACATTTGGTCACTTTCACCAAGATGATTGAAAAAAAAACTTGTATGTGTACTATTAAAAATTACGTAACGTGCTTGCTTTTTTAAAATCAACTCTATCCTAAGCATATAAAAGTCTAAATTGGTTTTGACCGGGAGAAAGGATTGAGTGGTCACTTGGTCAGTATAAATCTTTTTACCATGACCAATGGGATTTGACCTCTATTAGTTTTTAGAGAATAATATAATTGTGTGATATCTTGTTAGAAACGAGTGACCTTTAACATTTACATTATAAATCTTTCTTTTTATATCTGTATCGAGAGTTTTGTTCATTTAACACTAAAAATGTCTGAACATATATTATAAGAGGAAGATTTTTACCCAGCAGCAGGGGCGTATTTTGAAATTTGGCGCCCCGGGCATTGGCACATTTCGCCGCCCCAGAACTTAAGGAAGAAAAACAAAATGCAAGCCGCCAGGGAGTTGGCGTCCCGGGCCATGGCCCAGATGGCCCTAGGGTAAATACGCCCCTGCCCAGCAGTACACTTTAAAAGCTTTTAACTACCTATGTTACTATTGAATTTATTACACACTAGCGACCCGCCCCGGCTTCGCACTGGTTACACAAAATCTAAACAAATTATACACCTTCCTCGAGAATCACTCTATTGATAAGGTGAAAACCGCATGAAAATCCGTTCAGTAGTTTTCGAGTATATCGCGAACATACATACACACAAACAGACAGACGAGCCGGGGGACTTTGCTTTATAAGGTGTAGCAGAAGCGTATACAGAAGCGGATGAGGGGGTGACGTGTCTAAAATTATCTATTCAGAACTTTACTGTGAAGATAATAAGAAGTGTCTAAGGGCCACTTGCACTATCCCACTAACCCGGGGTTAAGCGGTTAAATCGTTAACCTATTGTCAAATTCTACTGGTAACCATGGTAACTCCAGGTTTAACCGGTTAATCCCGGGCTAGTGGAATGGTGCATGTGGCCCTAAGTAGATAATTTTAAACACATCGCTCGCTTAGTTACTGAATATATAAGGTAATCCCGGATATCATTTAAAATTCACTCATACTCCGTTGCTTTTTGGAACTATCTGATTTTTTAATGTTTTTATCTTTCGGAATTACCCGAATACAACTTACTGAACTACAATATTTGCAATTTTTTATTGTAATTGCTAAGTTAGTTTTAAGAATAATGCCGAATATAAAAATATATTTTTATATCATTTTTTTGTTACAGTTGTGTGCAACTAGTGTGGAAAATTGGAATTGAAATATAACTGTAAGTATTAGCTATACCTACGGTATTTATTCTTTATTTCTACTTGTGTAGGTAGGTATATATCCATTTTAATTAAGTAGGTAGGTACATGTATTAATTTAGTTATTTGCCATACAAAAAGTGTAAAATTAGGTATATATCATAGAGTCTGAGTCGGCCAACAAGATAAAACTAACACACAATTAACTTGATGATGATGATGAACATTCATCAAGTTATCGCTAGTTTCACTATTTAATGCAGTATTTTAACTTCCTTACTAAATGCATTTATACACAAAGCACCTTTTTTGTTACCTAATTGACATTTTATCACGCTACGTGATACATTTATTACTATTGATCATTTAAAAATATGTTATCTGTTTCTTGTATATTTTACCTAAATAGGCCTGTAGATCGAAGTTTTTTTGAGGTTTTGAGTTAGTTTAAAGACACACTATACAAGACTCAGTCATATAAAGAGCCCGGTATTTTTTTTTTTTGGTTAAAATTTTAAATGTTATTAGGAGCATAGTAAAGTTTATTAGAATTCACTGAAATTGATTGAATTTTATAGCCAAATTCTATATAAGTAATCTAATAAGTGCTCCCTCTTTTTTACGCTCTTATAAACACCGTACCTAACCGTACCTTCTGTCATCATCAGAGATCAGCGGGGGTGAGCTATTTGCCTTATAATATGACGTAATATGACGTAAGACATGTCAAATTATTAGGTAAATAGCTCACCCCCCCCGATCTCTGGTCATCATGCATGTCACATTCTAACAAGTATAATATATAAGTGCGAAAGTGACGCATGATATGACAGGTGGTAAAAATGCGACCGTGATACCGCCGCAGGTAGTCAATATACTGTTCCTAGCTACCACTGTGTCACATCCGTCCATTGTAATTATGCTCCATTTTTTCACACAAACCATGTCAATGCTCATACAGATCACCGGCTATTGAGATGCGTTTTTGCTGTCCGACATACATGTCAAACACGATCGTGTATTCTTACTAATATTAACAACCGTAATTACACACAATTAGTTTTAACTTGGTATTGTGCGAGGATACGATACACATTGGAATTACATTTTAAAAATTTCTTAAGATTTTTATGAGTTGGTACTTAATGCAATCTATAGTGTATTTACTAAACTAATGATGTCAAACTTAGAGCATTTAGTAACTGGAGACGTCATGGCTGTCATTTTCAGTACGAAACAGTCTGCCGATTTTTGCGGGGGAGGGGACGTCAAATGTATTGCTATTTCTACATGATTTGTACTACAAAATAGCCATGTCACTCCATACAAAAGTTTGCACAATTGTGCAAGATCTTCGGCAGAGGGGTAAGCTCTTAAAGGCGTCTCCAGTTATTAAATGCTAAGATGTCAAATGACTTAATTATTAAAAAATCGTTTGGCGAATCCAAGTGCGCAATAGAAGTTTTTGTATGTAAAACCCCATCTATTTGGGGTTGTCCAGCAGATTCGATCGATTCCTGAGATTTCGGAGCACTGAGCAACTTTATTGGAATTTTCTTATTGATTAATGAATAATGCCTTTGTCAGTCTTCTTCTTCTCCTTTAAGTGCCTTCTCCATCGCGGAGGTTGGCGACCTTATGTCTATATTCCAATCTATCTGAAGTCAGGCGAATTAGTTTCTCTGTACTCCCCACGCACGTCCAACCAGTCTCTTATATTCCGTGTCCATGATATTCTCCTTCTCCCACGTCCTCGTTTCCTTTCAATCTTCAATCATTAGTTTTAATAGGTCGTATTTTGAGTTTGTCAGTTTTGTTTGTCAGTCTGTCATACAGGAATGATCCGTAACGCATGGCTATCAACGGTTGATAGCCATGCGCCTGCGCCTGAGTATTCTGACGGAAGCGGGCGCGAGCCGCGCCGGCGCCGCTTCCGCCGCGCGCGCTTTTTGCACCCGCGCCCGCGCATCGGACAGTTATGATAAACGCAAAGAACAGAGACTAGTTAAACAAGACTGGTCGTCGGAGGTTGTCGTGGTGGATGGATTGTAGAGTTTCGTTATCTGCCTATCATTCCATTTTGCAAGTGCAATAGAGAGGCGGATAACGAGTTTTATATTTTCTATTTTCTCAGAAGTCTCTCAGATCTGCTGGCCTTATTTTGAAATAAGCAAGTTCTCAGGCCTACAATCCGAATACGAACCCCATGATTATATTTGACACTGTCAACTGCCAAGCCAGCTATTTAATAAATAAATAATAATAAATAATAAATATTAGGGGACATCTTACACAGATCAAACCTAGCCCCAAACTAAGCAAAGCTTGTACTATGGGTACTAGGCGACGATATACATACTTGTATAGATAAATACATACTTATATACATAGAAAACAACCATGACTCAGGAACAAATATGGGACATAATGTGGGACATTTCAGCCATTGCCCGTTATCGCAATCTTGTAAGCTTATTATCAAAATAGTGATGACACGTGACAATTAATTAGAATATAGTACACTGTTCAAATTGTCACGTTCGTATTGGTCTGAATGTCAACGACAATAACAACGTTAAACACGACTTTGTATGAAGATCGACCAGTCTTTATTAGTACTTGTCTATACTGCGACTACAAAGTCAGTGAGATCGATACTATAATGAAGAGGAACGCGAAGGGCGTTTTTTATAATTCGAAATGATTATCAATTTGTCTTTTATGCCTGGAGCCGCGTCAGGTTCAATTATGACCGATTTAAAATTGAGGTAATTGCGGCTTTTTAGGGCTCTGTCAATAAGGAGCCCTTAATTTCCCTTACGTTTCAGTTTGTGCGAGTGACGGTAGTCTCTGTCCAACCGGGCTTAGGTCAGTGCCCATTAAGGCACCTAGTCAGTAATTTGGCATGAATATACATTATGGTAGAGTTAAACCAAGAAAAGTCTGCAACGATATCGATTGGCATGTTGTTTATGGGGCCAGGGCTAGATTCGAATCAGCGTCTTCTATATTCATGGCAGATTCCTAGACCGCTCGGCCACCCGAGCCACGGTACTCGAATTTTCTCAATTATATATGCAATCTTGTCAACTGTCTGGGCTTACGGCGCCCTTATATAGTAGTGTTTCTTCTGGAAATAACACAGATTAAAATATTTTCATAAAATAATTTAATCTGGTTCCTAACATATACGAGTAAAATCTAAATATCTTAATACCGCCTAAACCAGCAATACAATTTTTCTGCATTTTTTGTCATTTACTCTGTAAACATGTCTCAAAAAGAAAAAAACTCTTATGATATCGATACGACTATTTGTTTACAACTCCGCCATTTAAAAAAAAATCCAAATAGAATAATAATAAAATCTGGTAAAATTTCACGAGAATATTTTGTGAGAATTGTGGCCTGTAGAGGAGAACATCCGGACATACAAAAGCAAAATGCCCGAGTCAAAACGTAGACCTTCGCTACGCTTCGGTCAATTACACTCTTAGCAATAAATATGTGCAGCTCATTTTGATCACTTCGCCCACTCAGCTTCTGCAGACGTGTAAAGACGTCAGCATTCCTCGGCGTCGGGATAATCGGTCGGATGGCACCGCGTAAGCACGTTCCCACGGATCGGATGCCGAGGTAGGGAAATGACTAAATAGGATCGGTGGCTGATGGGAATGTGATGTGTAGTGTAATATTAGAGACTCGACTCAGTTTTTCAGACTCATATCCATACTAATTGCATGGATGTATTATAAATGAGAAAGTGTGTCTGTGTGTTACATACCTCTTCACGCTTAAACCGTTGAACCGATTTGGACAAAATTTGGTATGAGATAGTTTGGGCCCCGAGAAAGGACATAGGGTAGTTTTTATCAATCATCATCATCATCATCATTCCACGCAGAAGTTGACTTCTTCAGTCGAAACTCTAGTTATTTTCAACTTGTTAGAATCTTTGGTAGGGACTTGAGTCCTTTTCGGAGATCTCTCATTTTATAAAAAAAAAATTTGACCCACACTAACAAACTCTTTAGTCCTTGGTAAAGATAAAGTTAAATAAAAGCTTGTTAAAAGTTTCAATAAACGACACGACTCGCTTCGGGGCTTAAAACACTAAGTCGTTGGTTCCCTTATACCCTGGAATATTTGCAAAACTTCATTTTAACAAAAACCACACTGACGTCATGCTATGTTAGATTAGAAGCTCCCAAGTACCCGCAGCATCTCGCGCGCGGCCAACCGTATCGACGCATTACCATCGCCCACAATGTTAAGAGCCAACGGGAGTGGTCATTTCTCCATACAAACGTACTCCTCGTTTTCCTCCGTGGTTTTTGAAAATAGAGCAATGATTTTTTCAACACAGATTAATATTGTCAATATCTGTGTCGGACCGTTTTGCTTTTTTTGATATTTTTGTTTTTTAAGGCGCTAGAGCCCTTAAAAAATGGCCAAAATGGCCTAATTGACTATGCCGCAATGAGAGGCGTGGCATTCAAAACTGATATCAATTAGCCAAAAAAGCAAAACGGTCCGACACAGATAATTTCATAATCATTTAGATTTCCTAATTTGGTTACGATTGGTTAAGTTTTGGAGGAGGAAACAGAGGAGTACGAAACCTCGATTTTTGAGATTTTTACGCAGGATTTTTCGCCTTGTCCTTATCGCACTACTTTTAGGTGCCGCTTCCGTTAGCGAGACGGGTATATTTACCTAAAATATTTAAAACTCAGCTCCTGTTTCGTCTTAACTGTACATCGGTGGACTTATGCCTATTGTAATAAGGTCCACCGTACACTGTACATGTACAGTAAGGAGTGTTGCTGTTTGTACCATCGATTGCTTCAACGCAAACCATTTTAAGTCTTGGACTATTCACTATAAAGTAACCTTGTGATCAGAAATCACTATAATGAGATACTTAATTACACAAACGGGTCTACCGTGATATAATTTCATTGTTTTTACCTTAATTTCGCGGTAGACCTGTTTGTGTAATTAAATATGTGTACAAAACGTCTACTAAGTCTTTCTAATATTGGTTTATGGCAGTCTTTTCTCGCCCGCGCAATGTAACCTTCTGGAATGTGAGTAAAATTGTACGCGGTGCTAAAAAGACGAAATTTGCGATGAGATTCAATGTCGGTTAAGACCTTTTGTATAAGAAGGACGATGTGCTCTATTTCCTGCGCTTGCGATGCCCTTCAGGACCGATTCTGCGGCCTCAGATAATATTAAATGGGTAGTTTATTTATGCACATAGGTAACTTCAATATTTATTGCAAACTGGTCCTTTTTATTTTCAAGATGCTTTGTAAGCAATTAATTAGGTACCCCTTAGGGCCACTGGCACCAATTCAACTAACTCGAAGTTAACCGTTAACACAGGATTAAATTGTACTGGTAATCCGGGTTTAACTGGTTAACCCCGAGTTAGTGGCTAACCCTGGATGGCGCAAGTGGCCCTTAGTAGACCAAGAAGAAAACTTCTGGTTTGTGTCTTTATCCTGCTAAGACCCAGTCATTTTCTAAAACTTAGTTATAAATGTTTCCTATGTATTTAAGTATCTACTACTTTGTAAACTGTCAACCTCACGAACCTCCATGGCTTTAACATATTGAAAATTTCACCAGAATCGCTTGGAAAATGCGACTGCGAACTGTTTGCTCAAGCTAAAACCGAGACTTTTGCTTTGCTCGATCAAATAAAGCTGCTTTAGCTAAGTCATACTTTATATTATACTATGTTATACATAAATATATAAACACTTAGAGCCACCCCCCACTAGATATGAGCGCCGATAGGCATTTAGCCGTCGGCGGCGCGCCGGTCAAAATCGGTCGGCGGCGGCGGCGAATCGGCGGCGTGGCCTTGAAACACCTTTGATTCATGAAAAAAGAATTCTAACCAAAATTTTGCCGAAATTACATGTTTTTGCTGTAACAAAGTTATAAAATAAGTGCCTTTTTCGATTTCAAGCAAAATTTATTGAATAATGTTCCGAAAAAAGTTTTATATAGTAGGTATAAACGGTATCGAGCGGCATCAGAGCCGGTCTTAATCTTGGCGAGACCCTGGCCGGAAGATCTTTGCGAGGCCCTTATCTTTTGTGCTAAGTAAAAAGTAGCGGATTGACTGTATCAGGGAAACGTCTGGTCGAGAGTCCAAAGAGCCGAAGTGAGGAAAATCAAGCTCCGTTTTTAACCAATATCGACCCAACAAACCGGTTTATGTCAAAAAGTGAGGCCCAAGGCCGAGCTCCACCTAACACCGAAGACCTGATTCCGACGCCTTCCCATGCGAGGCCAGAGGCTGAGCTGCAGGTAAGCATACAGCTTAGAATCGAACGCCAAGTGTGAGCTTGGCTGACGGCAGAATGCGCCGGTGTGCCGATTACGGTGCGCTTCTGTGCGAGGCCGAAGGCCAAGCTGCAAGACAGCAGAGCCTGGAATTGGTCCAGTGTAAGCAAGTCCGAAGGCCGATAAAGACCGAGGCCATAGTGTTAAAGACCTGGAGCATACCTGCAGGTGCATTCGTGCGAGGCCCAAGGCCGTGCTGCATTGGAGCTAAGATCGGAGAAGAACCAATGATCAAGCATTTTAAAAGCGAGGCTAAAAGTTAGGCTCCAAACAGGGCCGAAAACTTGGAGGTTCAGATAGCGGCTTACTTCTATGCGAGCGATGCGAGGTCAAAGATTAGGCTGCGAGAGAGCAAAACTTGAAATTTGAACAATGGCCAAGCTTAAATGAGACCCGATTCCGTTTCCGATGCCTTCCGTGCAAAGCCAACGGCCGGACCTTTGGGCGTGAAAACGCTTAATATCTGAAATGAACCCCCATTTACACCGTTTAAAGACATTCAACCATGCTTGCAATGGTTAAATTCGCGGTGAATGACGGATGAGCTAGCCAGCTGGCAAAATTAGTCATTTCGTTGCCCTAACACTAGTAGCGCGGTTACAAAACAGAAAAGTTTGAATTTATCATCGATATTTTAGAATTATATGGACCTAAAATACCTTTTCAATGTCTATAAGCTATTCAGGCTGGCGCCGTTACAGATCTAAACTAGATAAAATATATATTGTCTGATTCTGAAAGTAGTAGTATCTAACAAGGTCACGCCGATGCCACGCCGATAGCGCAGCGTCGGCGGCGGCGGCGCGTAAATTTTGTCGGCGGCGGCGGCGCGCCGGCGCGGCGCTCATATCTACCCCCCACTAGCGTTTTCCGAGCATCGGCGTCAAGTCAACTCTATGGCTGCTGCTCGACGCAACGATGGCGCAACTGCGCAGCGACATCATTTTAAATAGCGCTGACTAGACGCCGGCACTCAAAAGCCGCTAGTGTAGGTGCCCCTTACACTTGCCGGCACCGTCACAGAATAAATAATAGTACTACCGTACAGAAAGGAAACTTCCTACAAAACCGAATTTTGACAGCGGTTCAGGGTCGAATCATGCTGTCCCTTTCTAATATATGGTCTCGGCTATTTAGGGTTGTCAAAATTCAAGCCATT
The DNA here is from genome assembly GCF_910591565.1 of Cydia splendana. Lineage (NCBI taxonomy): Eukaryota > Metazoa > Arthropoda > Insecta > Lepidoptera > Tortricidae > Cydia > Cydia splendana. The sequence continues at coordinate 23,638,457 of NC_085963.1, forward strand.
ATCTTATCTGTGGTCATGCACTCAAAGGGACGTCAAGTAGTGTCAATGTCAACCCTAATAATTGCTCGGAGCAATGCTGAGCCGAGCGGAGCCGAGTTTGGCCGAAGTCAGGAGTTTCGCACCCCTGGCACCGTCTTGAACCTGCAGCCCGTGACGGTAGCGCACAGATGCTGCGCTCCATTTCCCCGCGCATACGCATGTGGACGTTCACTTCGCAACTAGATCACTGACGCTCACTTACAATGGTAATGTTATGGGTCTACTTTGCTTAGACAGCTGGCGAGATGGTAAGTATTATCAGTTTATGAAGTTAGGTATTGCATTGTCGTATTGGCTTGACTCCTTGGCTGCGCGTAGAGATTGTAGTCTCGCTGTGTATCTTCTATCGCATCTATTGCGGGGAGTACTTCGAGAAATTGTTCGGATTAACCCCCTGCCGCTTCTTTCCGCCATCGGTCTACGCGACATCTTTGGATTTTTTCCCAGACTCACCATATTTGTAACGAACGAACTTTTAGTTTCAAATTAATACTTCCTGAGCAATATCAAAAGAAGGACAGTTTGCAATCGTGGCGTCATCACCTTAAAGAGGACCGAGCCCGGGCCGGGGCGTCCGACATGGCATTTTCTATGACGGCTGATCGGTGATCACGTGGTGCTTTCCATAGAAAACGAAGCGCCGGAAGCTTCGGCCCGGCCCCGGCCCGGTCTAGCGTCAGTCACCCTTTGTGGTGCGATATCTACATTTATCTCATATAAAACATATGTAGCCAGTCCTCTGAGATAGAAATCGAATGAGACGATAAACTTTGATAAAAACCCTTTCAGATCAACGTCCGCTATTAATGTTCCATATATCGTTCATATTTTCCTATTACAGCTCTATTTTCACTATCTATAACAAGTTGAACACGCCCCTGAGAAGCAAGTGATCCTAAATAATATAGTAATAAAGACTAGATTGCTTTGACACGTTTATTGCGTTGTCCAGAACTTTCAAATGTAGTAACAAACGGTTTTTGTGCGGGAAAAGTGATGAGGACTGGTTTTCTTAGGTCTTTGGACTCTGTGTCTAGTTATTATCCCTTCCAGCATCATATACTTATGAATATAAATGGTTCAAGCAAATTACCTAAGTATTACAGTTTAGTACGTAAGATTTTAAAATGTAATATTCTGAATGGTTATTTTTTTAATGTTATAGATCAATTTGGCTGATTTTTATTTAGAGTTCCCTATTTCGTACAGTATAAACGCAATTTCACTGTATGTTCAAAAAAATCTTCTTTAAAAGTTGTAATTTCATAATTATCACACCCAGAATGCGGAGCTCTTCAAATCAGCCTAATAATTGTATATAAAAATCGAAAAAAAGGTCAACATTAAATTTAAAATCGGCTCTTTTACGAACTAAATTTGACACTTAAATGTATGTTCTACTTACATATAATACCTATGTAGGTATTTTATTTCAAATAAAAGGATAGTTTGCGTGTAAAACTTTGACTTGACAAAACATATTCAAATTATCTTCCAAGATACAGACAAATTCCTACTTTCTTCAATTTCTCATCATTCTTCACTTTGAATCGGATTTCCTATCGAATAAAATGTTTAACCCACATAAAGCAAAGACGGTGAAAATCCAAATCCATGCGAATAATCATGTTATTACTTTAGAAACCCGTATTGCACATGGCATCAGTTTAATTTACGACGCAGAAAGTGAAAACTTTCCAAAGAGATTCGTTCATAAAAGGATTGCTTTCTGATGGCAGCTGTACCTATATGGGTAGGACTGGGTTGTGTCGACCGTTGTGCGCACCCTAGGATGGTTACATTGTATGGATAGAGTTAAAGGTAGGTACTCTGTACACATATACGAGTTTTTTACGCTGCTATATCTCCAAGACTATGGTGAGGGTTAGAAATCTTAGATTATTTTACTTAGGAATTAAATTTTTACTACAATGTCCTACAGCAATATTAGAATTTGAAGCTGCTTAAGAGTTTATATACTTACAGGATTTAGTTAAATATCATTTTCAACGCTGATATGCAGTGCTCGCGAACGAACCCGTTCATATTATCAACAGTACAGTTTAGAGCTGCATTTTTGGCTAGTGCTACTTGGGTGGCTCCATCACAAAAAAATTACATAAAATATTAGATTTATGACAAAAAATTATCTTTGTTTTTTTTTGTTTCGTACGTTCCCCAATTTCTCGAAAATGGGAAATGCGATTTGGAAAATACTTATTTCGTTTAAAAGGGTATCTCGTCAGGAGTAAGTTAAGTACTTGGCTTATAACTGGCTGAAGTATGAGCCAGGCCTACTGTTCTAATAGTGATGATTTATATACCCATTCTTTCATAATTATGCAAGTGTAATTTTTTTATTGACTTGCGGGAGAGCCTTTAAAGCAGAAATCTCATTACATAAATACATATTTCAATTTAAATACACGAGTACAAAACATTCAGTTACGATTCCGTTGCTTAGAATCTAATATTACCTGATAAAATTGTCTCACCAGCACCTGCGAAAAGCGTGGGTTGCAAAATATGCGAGCAGGTGGCATCTAGCCTAGATTTTACGATAGTGCCGACGCTTTCCCGGCAGATGGCGCAGGAAGTTGTAAATATCGACATTTCTGCACTAGAGAGCTAAAATGACTCGTGTATGCCTTATTTTTCACGCCATTCTGTTACTAATGCCTTTGGAATAACGTCATAGAATTTGTGCACGTTCTAAAGGACTTGGTTGGACGGATTTCTCCGGCCGATCTATTGGATTATTTGTTTGTTTTATTAAATACCGGAGATTCTTGTCTTGGAAGTGACTGCTTGAAATTATTTAAATTTACGTCTGTTGAAAGTGAATATTCATTAGTGATAAAGATAAATTAATATTAATTCAACAGACCTGTTTATTGATATAGGATTTTGAATGCAAAATAAATCATAATTGGGAAATTAAGTTACCATGGGCCATGGAGTAAAAAAATCCAGTAGGCATAGGATGGTTGATGTTTTATCGTCTATATCGTGTCACTCATCACTCTACTAAGTACATTGTTTTTTATAACGTGACGGCCGCGATGACAGACGCGTGACTGTCCTATACGGGTCCACTTATTTCCAAAATAAATTGTAAATTTTGCGTTTTATGTAAACAAATGTACCTAAACTTATATGATTTTACCTACATGCCTGCAATAAATGTCTATTATTTAACTAACAATAAACAAGCTCTAAAAACGTGATTTTAGTAAAAAATTAAAGTTTAACGATTAACAACCTGTCAATCCGGTATGTTATACAAATGTCATAAATAGCGATTTGATGACAGCATTAATGGTATACGGATAGAAAGTGAAACCCACCCAAACACCGTGGAAAGGGGCCAAGTTCGTGATACATAAAAATGCAGATAAGTGATGTTAGTGAACGGGCGGCTGTGTTTGTCTTGGTACAGTCCAAATCTACCTTTTAGACCACAGAATGACCCACAGCATCCTGGGTGAAAACTCATAGTGGTTAAGAGCGATGTGTAATGAAACTATTAATGAACGAAGGCCGCATGAACATGTTTTTAGGGTTCCGTATACCCATAGGGTAAAAACGGGACACTATTACTAAGACTCCACTGTCCGTCTGTCTATCTGTCACTAGGCTGTATCTCATGAACCGTGATAGCTAGACAGTTGAAATTTTCACAGATGATTTATTTCTGTTGTTACTATAACAACAAATACTAAAAAGTACGCAGCCCTCGGTGGGCGAGACCGACTCGCACTTGTACGGTGCTTGCACTTTTTTTTACATGTTCATGTGATCAGCTGACGGACTTTCCACTGCAATACAACACTAACAGCGGACAAAGTTTCGATCGGGATGCGATGTGTTTTTTTTACGTGTTTTGGTGGGTTGGATAATAAGTATAGCTTTGTGTTTTCTTAATTCTGTTTCATTAAATATCATTTCAGTTATTTATTAGGTAAATAAAATAACAAACACCCACGTTACTTCGGCGTCAGAAACTTAGGCGTTTATTTAATTTGAATAACAAACTTTAAAATGCTATAGTTGTCCCCTTGTCAACAAACTGTTTTTGCACGTCACTTCGAACTGTTATGTGTGTTTAGGTCAATGACAAAATGACAAGTATACTTTGGCCCAGTTCGAAGGTAACGTGTTGACATCATATCTGACATGCTTGTGTTAATCTGATGATAGTGATATTTAGATGCAGAAGGTTCAGCCAGCTGAGTTTTTGAAAAATCGTAGCGCTTTTTTAGCATAGCAATCTTGAGGCCTTTTCCTACCCAACTAGCAAAAAAGTCTCAGATTGCGCACTTTATAAGAGTAGTGAGCTTATAGCGCTCTTATTTTTGTTTTGAACTTATCATCGCTCTTATATTAGTCTTAGACAAGCTAATACGCTCTTTAGTAAGTTTAGTCTTATTATCTAGTCTTATATATGTATATAAGAGCATTTTATAATACCATTATAAGCCTCTCGCTCTTACAATAACATTTACTAAGTCTCATTGAACTTGAGAGTACCTGGTCTTATATCCACATTCTCTAAGTTCATTTGATCTTATAATAGACTTTCTAAATGCTATTATAAGAATGTAAGACTAATATCAACATGGCATAATACTATTATGAGCCTCTCGCTCTTACAATAACATTTACTAAGTCTCATTGAACTTGAGAGTACTTGGTCTTATATCCACATTCTCTAAGTTCATTTGATCTTATATTGGACTTTCTAAATGCTATTATAAGAATGTAAGGCTAATATCAACATAGCATAATACTATTATAAGCCTCTTGCTCTTACAACAACATTTACGAAGTCTCATTGAACTTGAGAGTACGTGGTCTTATATCCACATTCTCTAAGTTCATTTGATCTTATATTAGACTTTATAAATGCTATTATAAGAATGTAAGACTAATATCAACATAGCATAATACTATTATAAGCCTCTTGCTCTTACAACAACATTTACGAAGTCTCATTGAACTTGAGAGTACCTGGTCTTATATGCTCATTCTCTTAGTTCATTTGATTTTATATTAGATTTCTAAATGCTATTGTAAGAATGTAAGACTAATATCAACATAGCATAAGAACACTGTAAGTACGTACTTTTCTGATCTTACTAAAGCTATAATAAGATCAACAGCAGCACTTTAGTAAGATATTAGAGTGATATAAGATCAAGACACTTATATCACAAAAGAGAAGATCAATATAAGATGGTTTGATCTTAAATCGTTTTTGGGAACACTATTGTTAGTATAAGTAAAGCAAGGAACCGTAATTTATTCAACATGGCCACATCATTTGTATTCAGAATGCTTAAAATACTCTAATAGTGCGCTTGAAAAATACACCTACATCAATGGCTGACTATCAATACAAAATAAAGAAATAAAATAATTATAAAAATATTCAAATACCATATTTGAGTAGGCGCATGAAGTTTGAAGTGTAAAACAGGGTCTACTTTACAATAAATAATATTTTCCCATGTGAATACTTACCCTGAAACATAAACAGACGATGATAAACAGCACGTTATTATATTTAAACATAATTCATAAAAAGTTTGATAAACACTTACACTAATATGTTTTTGTCACGTTGCAGTTAATTTCACCCGTATATTTATACTTCACAAATAGAATGTTTCAAACCAAAATAAGCTTCTTTAGGCTTACAAGATTCTAACGTTCGACCAATATAAGCCTATGTAGGCTTACAAGATACTTACGTTCGACCAATATAAGCCTATGTAGGCTTACAAGATACTTACGTTCGACCAATATAAGCCTATGTAGGCTTACAAGATACTTACGTAAAAGCGATATTAGCCTAAAGCAGCTTAATATAGTTTTGAAAAAGATTACTGTGAATGCAAACAACATTCAATTAGACTGATATTAGAACGATATTAAAATAAATACGCTTATGCTTTGTGCCCAAACCCGGGCTTATACGATGATATAAAATCAATATAAGAGCGACAAAATTGTAGTCTAGAGACTGTTGTTAGCGTGATTTTGCTAGTTGGGTAGTAACTTCATCTATTTGAAACCTAACTTAACTAACTTATCTATTGTAAAAGTAGGCAACAAGTTGCCGTTCCATATGTATTAAACGAGAGGCTATTTTTATATTTTTTACGCAATGACCAGTTTTTTTCTTTACTCTGTTTTTCTGGTAAAAGTTAAACCAATATTAGCATAGAGATGTAGTAGGCGGTGGGTCCCACGCCCACGCCTGGGTGGAAAGTGAAACCATTCCGAAGGCCGAGAGGTGTGGCTGAAATATTGATTCTTGGAGTTTAAGGACTTAATATGTACAATCAGAGAGAGGTGACCCCTCCTGCATAGACTGATTGTATGCAGGTGGACGGGGGGGGGGGGGGGTCACCCTCTCTCTGCAGCTGACTGTACAATTAGTAACACAGTAGCGGCTCAGACTTAGCGACAAAAGTATCTACAATTCTTTAGCAGCTTAACAAAAATATATACTTTACCTATATCTGTACATGTAGACTGTACGCGAACTAAATATTTAAAGATTTATCTCTATTTGGAAAAATATTTCAGGGTGATGGAAGATATTTTTGGCGCCATGTCAGTCAGCAGCAATAAAAGCAATTAAAGGTTTATTGTCTGTAAATATCATTTAAAATTCGAGTTCTATTATTACTTGCACCATTCACTGACCCAGGGTTAACTGGTTAAACCTGGACTTACCATGGTAACCAGTACAATTGAACACTGGGTTAACGGTTTAACCGGTTAACCCCGGGTTAGTGGGATGGAGCAAGTGGCGTTAAGAGAGAAAACGAAAGAATTCGACTCTGTTTAACTTTACCAGGCAGAGCTTGTAAGAATTAAGCTTATTTATTTTTTAGCTGTGTCGCGTCCTTTAAAAAAAAAATTAAGTGTGGCCCAACATTGATAAAAAACTATATCTCAAACCGGACTCAATAAACTTTACAAACAAATAATGTTTACTTTCCCTTTATCTACCGATTGAGGCATCATATCCGTTCCAATGAATAATAGATGTTATCTCAAAAGACATTAGGAAGATATTTGCTTGCGATTAAACTGATTTTCATATCACGATGTTCATTTGTTGACAGAACAAGGGGGCTTTGTTCTAAGAGAAAAACGCTTTGACTATTTTTAGATCTTAAGCCGTTGCAGTAAGAGTTAGGTATGGTCAGTTTTGTAGATGGCTCTTAGTTTGGACAATCACTGTGAAAGTGTATGGTCAAATAATGGTCCAATGGAAGAAAAAATAGGTTGCTAATTATGTGATTCAATGTTTCTTACTATTTATTTACAAGCAATAGACGTTGTAAAACCTTATGACAAAAGTTCGGAAAAACAAATACGGTGAAAATACTATCAATCTCTAATTTCAAATTAAAAGCTATGTATCATGGATATATATTTAAAAAATATATGTTTTGTTATATTAACTTTGTATCGCGTGTAAAATATTTTTGAAAATTCTTTGATATTTAAACGCACAAACCCGAGGCACAAACCAAAGAAAACTAGGTACATTACACGGTTTTGTTATTACTTCTGTAATACTAAATTTTAATTGGTTTTATATTTATAGGTACCTAACTAAATATTATTATAGGACGGTAGGTACTTACTTAAACAAATATAAACTTTTTTAAATCCAATAAATATAACCCTATAAAGTTTCTGAAATCACTCCAAAGTTTTAAAACATTTACTTAACAAATTCCACGCGAATTTTTCTAATATTTCTCATGAAAGGGATTCTTTTTATATTTTGATATGAAAGTAACTACTTTTAATTTAAAATAAGGAAATGTTTGAAATACTTTATTATAAATCCTGTTATTAATACCCCGGAAACCGATAGCAAAGCTTCAAAAACAGTATTACTATAATCACCAATTCACGGAGCGGCGATTTGGAGCAAAATGTGAAGGGCCGACATTTCACGACGTCGGCCGAAAGGGCTGCTTTTTAAGGATATTTCTTAGTCAATATTTCTACTGGGCACAAAACTGCTTCAACATACATTGCCTACACAAAGGTACCGTTTGGGTTGAGATTACACCAGTATAGGGACCGTGCGCGTTGTAGGGTCTGCCATCTTGTGGCCTGAATCGGAAACATATGTTCACATGTAGGTAGGTACATTGCCAAAGCATACCGTTCTCGTCGATACGTTTCCTTGTGCATAGTAGGTTCTTTCATCTTGTGGGCTACATCGGAAGCATAAACGACAAATTTACGCCTCGCGCCAAAAATCTGACGTCTCCTATGCTGCCCCCTATAATTCATGCTTCATGCACGGGGCCTATTGCAGTGCGATATTGCTGCCACTAATGTCAAAAATCCGGGCAACAATATACATTTTGATATGATTTGATGTGAGTCTCCACAGTCAAACAAAATGTAGTTTAGTGAAGCATTGTCCAAAAAGTTGTAACTGTATAATAAATAAATTCGCGGCAGCATGCAGCGGGCAGTGTTGTCGCGCTGCTATCTTACTATTTTTTTCTGCAGTAAAGCAGCCGACTTGTATTACTGCAGAAATTCCCCTCTCGGATCCCTGGACACCAACTGAGCGACCGATGCTTTTGAAATCCTCTATAGGTACAGCCTGATACTAATTTCAATAAACGTCAAAGATTTGATCTCGATTCGATATGATATATCGTTTTTGTTTGAAGAAACGTCACTTTTGACACTGACAGATTCGATTCATATTGTATTGAAATCTAATTTTTAACGTTTATTAAAATTAGAATCAGGCCGAGTTTCTGTGTGCGTTTGGCCCGGTGAGTGTGCGTGCATTTTTTATTGTTAATTATGCGCATTATAATATATGTTTAGCAAAAGTAGGTACGAAATCAATCAACAATACGTAATTATCTATTGTAATAATACCTTTAACATTTTATAATATTTATCTAACAATAAACTTGTTTACGAATGTGTTACTAGTAGTTATGTTATCTCCTCTCTCTATTTTATATCGCGTGGAACAGAACGAAGGACTTTTATGCAAACGGGGAATATTTAGGCTACATACTTTATTTTTCACTTATTTATCACATTAATATTTCTAACCATTTGTGATATACAGTTTGTTAAACATTAGTGCCAAAATCTGCATGTTTCAACCCTAGCAAGTAGATCCGAGCATCGAATGTAAAGTCAAGTTAATGACATGTGTCAATTTAAAATGTAATTAATTTTGTAGTGGTAGGGTTGTCACTGATATAAAAATATTTCATTTTAATGATTTTGTTTTACTTTTTAATCCAGCCTTACGATTATAATAACTCGATTGTAGATAACTTAGATAACACTATCTTTTCAACTCAGTCTCTAGAAATGCTCCACCTTATATATAAAACTAGCTTATTACTTATATTCACATATTCATTTAATATATTCATTATATATATTCACACGCCAATTTAGTTTCATGTATGGGAACGCCAGTTAGAAAGCTGATTTAGCGATAATTAGAAGACACTAGTAGTACAAGATCAAACTGGATCGGATATTATGTAAATCGTAAATGTAAAACATGTTTTTGCAACTACGTTGTGTAATTCTTGTTTGTATCGATGTTGACAGATATCTTAATTGAAATAAAACCGGAATAAATATAGGTAAAAATGCCTACTTAAGAGTCTGCAGCAAGCTCGGCCGAATTTCACCTTCCTATACAAACGGAGTTTCTTTCTCATTTATAATACCTACTCGTTAGTAGGGATTTACTTAAAAGAAGTGTTACAAATGTAACTTATAACAGATGTTTGCTGAATATCCCGAAAACTAACAACTAAGTAAACCAATTCAAATACAGTACAAAAAAATACCTGAACAAAAACTTTTATCATGAATAAGTAATTGATTCAATAAAGCAAGTATATCAAAAGAAAAAAGCTATAACAAAACTTAATAACATTAAAATATCACATTACAATAACAGTAAATCGACTATTAAAATTTCACGATTCGATGCACTCGAATAGGCACACAACACATTGAACCGTCTACATTGTATCTATACGCATTAAATAGTACAAAATCAGCAATGTATAATTGATAGAAAATCAGCATTGTAGTTTTTCATCGGTTGACCCGCATTCAAGGATGCGCAGTGACCTCCGTAATCGGCTAGATCAACAAAAAGAAGGTTATGTAATGGATTATGCGCTTGAGTGGATAGTTTGCTGCAGCTGGTAGTTTGGATAATGAACTTGTTTTGTTGTGTTACTTTTCTTTCTGGTATTTTGATTTAGTTTAATCGGGTTTAATTTAAATATTTTAACGGTCCAAGAAAGTACACTGTTGTCTCGTAAATAAATGAATTAAATTAAGTATACTGTTTTTCGTAGCACAATATGATTAATAAAATTAACATAGATTATCAATTTCAATTTATTATTTATTTCGAATCCGTGGATCCATAGATACTGTTAGTAAATACAAAAACAACTTAAAATTAATTAATTAATGTTAGTGTCATACAACTATAATTTAACATGAAAACACAATAACAAAACCAAATAAAATGGAAACAATAAACATAGAGATCTAGGCATTCAATATGCACCATTTTTCAACATCTGTCGCTGCCATATTACTGAGGGAAGTAGTGTCATTATGTGCAAATTTTGGTATCGGATTAATTCACTTAGCACAGATGTAATATACGTAAAGCTAAGCTATTTGAGCCCGGTAGACATCCGCCACCCCCTGGCAGGTAGGCAGGGGGGCAGTCAAAGTAATTTGTAATGGATCAACTCCTTTTTAACCACGTTAGAGCATGAATTTTTAAAAACGCTGAAATTACTTTTCTTGTATTCTAGTAATATGCACATATAAAAAGTTTCAAGCCCCACACTCGAAAAATTTTTTGATCTCCATACAAATTTTCAACCCCTATTTCGCCACCTTAGGGAATGAATTTTCAAAAACGCTGAAATTAGTTTTCTTGTATTTTAATAGTATATCTTTTAACGAAGTTTGAAATTCCTAGCTTAAAATAAAACATGAACCCCATACAAACTTTCATCCCCTTTTTAACCCCCTTAGGGGTTGAATTTTTCAAAATCTCTTCTTATCTCTTGTACACATTATAAATGTAACCTGGTGTGCAAATTTCGACTTTCTAGCATTTCTAGTTTCGGCTGATAATAGCAATAGTTGAATAAAAAAATAGCACGCCGGTTTTGATTTATTCGTCAATATTTTTATTTTTTTCTATTAAACTGTACATCAAAGGTCTCAAAAATGAATTCCTCATGCCCGCTTTATCTGGAATTGATACGAAACTCGAGGTGGTAGGTAAATAGAAGCCGATATGCGGCGTGTAACTTTGGATGCCCCCCTGCCTACCCACCAGGGGGTGGCGGATGGCTACGGCTGGATTGGTTTAGCTTTACGTATACTACATCTGTGCCAAGTGAATTCATCCGATACCAAAATTTGCACGTCCCATACATTTGGTGACACTACTTCCGTCACTATATGTAGACTATTCCAGTGCTTGAAAAATCTCATTTATGTGACTTTCAACTATGTAAAATAATAAAATTTACGGTGTACCCTTATTTTACCGCCAAACTTTTTGCCGAATTTTGTTATACAGAAAATTATTCAAAGAATAATCGAATCGTACATTTTTGTTACAATTAATTCTGTTTCTTAAATTTTTCATTTCTAAGAAACATACTTTGTAACTCGATTAAAATTCAGAATATTTATTCAAATTTGAATTTGGTGAAACATAACGTCATACCTAATCCGAACTAAAATTATTTAAAGTAAATATTCATTTTGCGATCTGAAATTAATTGAAAATTTTTCTGTGAAACGAAAATCTACAGAAAGATCACCGGCAAAACAGAGGTAATCCAAAATTTACCCACAAAATAAAATTATATAGTCAATTCAATTTACGAATACTAACCTAAATCTACGAATACCATAAGTTTGAATACGAGTACAACTCAATTGCAACATTACCTACATTTACGCATATTTACACACCAATAAGGTACTCGTACCTATTGTATCATAATATCATTGTATCGTTCACCATAGACCCACAAAACACCCATACCGGCAAACAAAGCTACCTGTCAATTTCATAACTACACATTATGCAGTTATGACAAGTTATGAACCAATCGTACAATAGTAACTGGATACTAGTACAGTTAGCTTCAGAATATAAGTATATTATGTCTTTTCAATGTCATATTTCTAATCACTTTGTGGCGTTGGTCTTAAACTAATAACGGATAGACAGATAGTCCCCATACGGCTAACCTGTCAAAAGTGAAGCCGAAACACGATCGATGTGTGCGTGCGAGGCTCGTGTTTTACGCTCAGCAACACACACATATATACAAAAACATGTGGCCAGTATATAGATATTTCCCTCAAAGTGGGGTATTTTAACCACATCCTTAACACTTGGTTATTTGTAATAATTTGTAAGTGTGTAGATTTGATTTTGTAGCAAAAGCTTTGTATGTTCCTTTTAAGGATTTTTTGCATTTCAGTAGTTTTCAATTAAAAAACTGATACATTCTTACTATTTTTTATTTAAAATGTGCATTAAAAATAATACATACATAAATTGAAATAAAATAATGAAATATTTAAAAATATATAATTTTTATAGAATTATAGAAGGAACTTCAACTAAGCGTATTCATTTTAGAATGTAAACGTCATGTCTCATTTTGAGGAAAAAATATTCACTACACTGGCAACATTTATAAAAAATGGCGGCTGACGAAACTTTGTATTTGTATTTATGATTACGTAAAAATATCACACGAAACTCGATACTTACGCGTGAAATGTAATGTCAGTGTGTTTGTTTTTATGATATGATGCGTTGTGACACCCATTCACTGCACAAACAACCATCTTTCCTGTGTTTTTGATTTTTAAACGGGAGGTGTACACACACCGATTTGACCTTGAGAACTGCCAGGGCCGTTCGAATACGGTGACACGAGTGCGACGTGACGTAGCACTTGAAATGGCTTCACTTGGTATGTACGAACACTCTATCTATGGCTTATAAATCTATGGCGCTGGTGGTCTGGCGTGCGACTTTTAATCCGGTCTTGGGTTCAAACCTCGGCTCGCGCCAAGATGTTTTTCGAAATCTATCTTATTTTTTTTGTTAAGTATTTCCCAATGACTTTAGTACTGTATTTAGACATCTCTACCGATCCAGATGGCGGCGCACTGTTGACTCCCCCTGCCCCATCTAGGGGACATAGGACAAATAAGTCAAGTAAAGTCCCACTTTTCGCTCACATCTTATTTCTCTCCCACACCAAGTAGCAAGTCGGCAACAGTGAAAGGCCAAACACCAAACGTTTGCCCACATTGACCAACGCATGGCGTTGCGTTTGCGCAACCAATACGATTATCGGAGTATTCACCTTATACGGCAGGTTTAATGCTTACCCAATTTGCCATTGATTCTCGATTTGATCGGTTCGTTTATCGGAAATATGAGTGTAATTGTTGGCTTTTGGATTGCGTGCGCTACGCTATCAGACAAGTGGTATTTAAATGTAGCTTTAGTTGAAATGTTGGGTAACAGTCAAAGAAACCTCAAATATGCACTATATGTTGTTACTGTGCAACTCTGTGTCTTTCTGAATCCGCTGGACCGATTGAGATGAAATTTGATATGGCGATAGTTTGAGGATAGTTTTTATATAGGGACTTCAATAAATTTAATAGTTTTAAAGAGACTGCTAAAGGAAAGATTCAATGTGACTATTTTTTACGGTGACACTCAGTTTTTTAGGAATTTTCAGTAAAAAATCTGACATTTTACTACGTGACAACATTTGTTTGCGTTCAACCATTCAAAGTCGTAAATAAAAACGTTAACAATGTCATCATTTTCGGTTTTTATCAAAGCACGTACGTAACCTATCGTGACACGGTGTGAGAGAAAGTTATAAAAACTTTGTTGAGTGATAAAAAATATCAAACGTTCAACGAGTTTTTCAACAACGTTCGATTTTGTGTTTAAACATTGTGGGTGTTTGTTATAGCTTCGTATCTAACATAAATATTGATTTTGAAAGACGACAATTCTGTTTTAAAGGGCAATTTATTTACCTATGTTTATCTTTATATATGTAGGTACATATATGATTTCGTGACAATAAAAATATCGTAATTTAAGAACAACAAACATTTGAAAGTATAATTTAAGCATAGGTTAGCTTAAATTGGGTTTCTCTTTCTAAAAACAAAATTTAATTCCTGCTTTTTGACAGAACAATTAGATGTGTTTAAATGTCTGTTTAATACATGGAGTTAAATAGTTTTCCTCCAAGTGAGTAAATCGTGATGCTCAACACGTGCAGTGATAATTATATGTCTTAACACGATGATAGTAAACGATGAATTACCTTCCCAAGGTTAGCAATTAAACTGAATTCCGGCACGAAAATTGAATAACCGTACATTCTCATTAGTTTACACCATTACGCCCTAGGGCGCAAAACGATAAACAGAACGGCTTTAAAACATGTCTGTGCTTAAGACCTTTTAGCAGTGAGGGAGGTAATAGAATAGAAAGCATTGGCTGAGGGTTTTAAATCATACCACGTGTTTAAGGAAAGTATGAAGTTAACTGATCAAGTGTGAAAGGGACTCATGGGTGAGAGGGGGGTCACGGAACTCGATTGCCATCAGCTTGCCTATTTTTTAAAGGCATAGGTACGTAGTATTCAACTGGGTATATAATTTAGAGGTTATAGTTAGGTGTAGGGTTGGAGCCGGTATAGCTTTATTTGACATTCATAAGCGCATTGTTAGTATGCCTACTTGAATAAACTATTTTTTATCTTTCTCTTTTTATGTTTTAAGAAAATAGACAAAAATTTACTGGGTTATATTTTTTATCGTATGTGAGTAATTTGTTTACCTAGCCTAAATAGCCAAATGCCCCCTCCAGACTATGCGCGTGAATCGCGGGCGAAGCCGCGAACGCGAGTGTGGAGTCGAGTTCGCTGTCTGCGAAAATCGACTCCACACTCGCGTTCACGGCTTCGCGCCCGAGTGTGGAGGAGGCTTAATGCCTAAGTACCTGCCTATGTGAAATTTCATTTCAGTTACGAGTACACAATGGGTTATTTTATAAAACATTTATACTGCCACTAAAGGGTTTTTTTCTATAAATAGGAAACATCGGAGTACCAAAGAAGTTTTCGAAACTATTTCATAACACGTGATCGTAATGCTTTAACTGCACATCATTAGACATGCAAGAATCTTATAAGACTCATTTAAATCATATTTTAACATATCATCATTTAGAATCCTATTAGAAATCTCTTGGTCAATGTCACAGCCATGTTAAATAATTTCTCGAGCCATTAAAATATGCACTCATACATTATGTATGGGGCAAATATTTTGCAACATCTGATAACTTATAGAGCAGATTATGCTTAGCAGGAAAGTAGAATGAGCTTTCATTTCGCTTTTATGATTTGCTTTTACGCGTTAGATAATTTATTAGAAATGTTGATTTTAAGACTAAATTAATTTTAAGGCTTGGCGAACTCTACAAAGCGATGTATTATCTAATTCGTTTTATTCAAACTTTTTATTTTTATTTGCAACGTGTGTTTGTACAAAAGCTGTACACTTGAAGGTTTAAATTTGGCCAAACACTTGGACCATTTACAATCAATTTTACCTATATAATCTATCATCATCATATCAGCCTTTTATCACTCACTGCTGAGCATAGGCCTCTCTTCGAGTACGCCACTTATCCCGGTCCCGAGCCGATCTCATCTAGAAGTGACCCGCAATCTTCCGAATGTCGTCCACCCATGGACATAAACATTGTATACCTACTGCTATTATGTTTGTTTCGATCCAATACCAGTTTGTTTAAAGAAACTGTTTTGCAGATTCTTTACCTATTCCTTAAACCTTAATTTGGCACAAAATAGTCAAGAAGGTAGGTAGTGAAGTTTAAGCCTTTAAGGAGGCTGATTTAGTCGGCGCGCGAACTCGTACGCGATTTTAGTTACATTGAGGACTATTGGTTACATACAATTAATTCAGCCGTCCAAATACCGCAATGTAATGAAACTCGCATGCGAGTTCTCGCACCGTCTAAATGAGCCTTAACGCTCAATAGTGTTAATGATTCTGATGAGGGAGAAATACAAATAAGCAGGTCAAAGGTTGTCTATGTCCTGAGATAAATTGCCAAATGAAGGGTGAAAGAACTGCGGACATCCCTCTTAAATTACATATATAGATTACATCTCTCACGTTATTTAAGAGGTACATAACAAAGTGTGTCGGTGCAACAACGGTATATTTTCAAAGAATTTGACGTTTTCACTTCGCGAGCGTCGCTTACATTCTGTCACTTGTCAAGTCGGTGCCGACTAAGCTTAGCCAAATTCTATGTAAATAAATAAAGTAAATAAGTCTAGGATTAGGTATTTATAAAGGTAAATAAGTCTAGGACCTTGACCTTGCGTCCACATAAGTTCCCTGCCCCGTGCCGTGTATCTAACGACCATCTTAAGCATTATTACGTGACGCGACGCATGCGTCCAGCGATTATGCGAGCAAAAACTGCGCTCAATGGCGGGTGGTACGAAAGTGCGTGATTGACTGATTGATTATATTGTAAAGTTATTAATTAGTGGGTTTTAACTGTGTTTTTACGTGGTGTTTCCCAATAGGGAATATTACGCGAAACTGCGTAGGGAGCGCCACTACCACAATCCATCACAATCTGGGGGTCTACCGCGAAACAAGAGAATATACTTACTTACTTACTCCGTTGGCTCAGCGACCCAAAATGAGACTTGGCCTCCGACACAAGACAGCGCCACTTTTCTCGGTCCTGTGCGACCTCTCGCCAATTGGTGACTCGAAGTTCGCGCAGGTCCGCCTCCACCATGTCGCACCAGCGATATCTGGGGCGTCCGATAGGACGTCTTCCTGCTGGACGGCCCAGGTATGCTTTTTTCACGTTCCGATCTTCATCCATTCTCTCAAGGTGGCCCAACCAACGGAGTCTGTGAGCTTTAGTCTCTCCCTACTTAAAGGAGACATTCGTTTATTTTTAAAAAGAAACAAAACTGCATTCAAAGTATTTTTATTTTCTTCTTCAATTTGGCTTGTCTAAAAAATCTTGAGTACTAAATATTAGATTTTATGGATATTTTGTACGACAGACGAGTGTAACACCTAATGTTTCTTGGAGAAATGTTATCATTAACATTAACTGTATTGACTAGTAGAATAAAATTGCGAGTTTTTATTTTTTGGAATTTTTAGTCGGTGGTTCGAGTCCCGAGCGAGGCAAGCGAGTTTTAGAAAATCTTTGAATGCAGTTTTGTTTCTGTTTAAAAATAAAGGAATGTCTCCTTTAAGTAAAATGAGCCAGCTTAAGGATTTAAGGTAGTTTCCCTCCAGGGCCCAACTTATCTTTCCACCCTGTATATAACCTCTTTATCACTCTTGCATATTCGAGCGATAAAGAGGCAGATAACTAAATTTCGAGTTTCGCGTTTCCCGTCAATGTCATATTTTATTGTCTGTGAAAATTTGTCAAAAAACAGTTTAAGGCACAGTACCTATGTATTTTAAGTACTCTATGGTTTACTATAGGCACTAGTGCTGCATTCTGGTGGCAGAAAATTGCAGTAATACCCCCTATTCCCAGTTGGCAATTTAAAGGTGCTTTATATAGACTTGAGCATTCAGTTGTAATGAGCATTCTCGCGAAAATAAGAGGGTCATTCTACTGCAATCTCATTTCCCTGGCTATACTTATTCGCAAATTCCCAGGATATTACGCCAAGCAGTTTTGGTTGTAGGTGGAACTTTTTTTAATAGCCTATTTTGTGTCCCACTTCTGGGCAAAGACCTACCCTTTCTTCCGCCACTCATCACGGTTTGGTGCAAGCTCCCGCCAGTCGCTGCGAAAAGCGTCAAGGTCATCCCGCCATTTCTTTGTTGGTCTGCCTCTGCCCCGGCTAGTCTGCGGTGTCCATTCAGTAGCCAGTTTGGCCCACCGATCCGGGTGCATACGGCAGACATGTCCCAGATGGAACTTGGCCACCAAAAATGAGATGCTAATAAAGCGGAATCTATTGGGGATTTTCGAATAGGTATGGTCAGGGGAATGAGCTTTTTGAAGAATGACCCAAGAATTTTCTAGCGTTAATAATTCGCTGAATCTGCTTAAAAACTGCTAAATACTCGATGTTCTGTTGGATTAAATAAATGATCAAGTCTTTCAGCAACTTAAAGGCGAGTCTCTTTTGTAGGTAAGTTCGTTTCAACATTTAATATTCATCCGACATATATTACGCACGTTATTGACGAGTTACAAATTGACGATGTTGATTGATCATACATCATTCATATGATTTGATAACGGCTACTTTACTATTTAATTGAGGTTTCTAATTGTAGACATTAATAGTGCAGTTAAAACGAATCACAATAATATCACGATCTGTAACGGCATCATACTTAACAATGTATGGCATAAAAATGTAACTCAAAGGAATTTCTCTCAAAAAGCGCATTTGATGAAATTAAGTCAAAATAAGATGGAATACTGTTTCAGGAAGTCGGTATTATCAGTTATCTGTCATTCGCGCGTTCATTTCTCTCAGAATTGTCCGCACTAAGTGCGAGCGCGACGCTCGCGGAAATAACAGCTAACTGATATGATTCCAATATCATATCGGTTTGAGGTCAGGTGCATGTTCAAATTGGCCTGAAAGTAGCAGGCGCAAGCTATTTACAGGTATTATTATCGTATTAATTCTCAGCTCTGATCATCACACAGTGTTCAACAAAGCCCGCGCAGTGAAAGTGCACGTGCTGTGATTGTGATGTAACAGCGGTCAGCGGTTGTTGACATCTCGTCAGTATGTCATGTGTCTCGTGGCATTTTGGAACAGGAATAAGTGACACATATGACTTCCTTTCAGTGTCAGTAAGGCTATTTATCATCTGTCATCATGTCTGTCACGTTCTAACAAGTGTGTAAGTGCGAAAGTGACGCATGACATGACAAGTGATAAAAATGCAACCATGACACCGCCGAAGGTGTGTTGTGTCGGTCAGCGGTGACATGTCGTTGTCAGTGTGACATGGATCTCATGACACTTTAGTAGGGGTAGGGGCAAAGAGTATAATAATATATGTATAGGGTAGGGGACAAGATTCATCAGTTCATCACACACATGACCATGCTTATAAATGTAAAAATACTACCTACCTTATGAACCAAAGTCCCCCGCCGCGTCTATCTGTTTGTGTGTAGCGTATGTATGTTCGCGATAAACTCAAAAACTAAAGGATTTTCATGCGGTTTTCTATCAATAGAGTGATTCTTGAGGAAAGTTTAGGTGTATAATTTTTTAAGGTTTAGTGTAACCCGTGCGAAGCCGGGGCGGGTCGCTAGTATTAGATAATCTCTTTGAAGGCAAATCCAAAGTTTTGTTACTGCGCATGATTCGGGCCGCGGCAGATAATCTCAGATTATCTCCGTTAATGTCATTTCCGTTACTAAAGCGCCATTCCTACATTTAAATATAATCGTGTTTTTATACTAGCGACCCGCCCCGGCTTCGCACGGGTTAACAAATTATACACCTGAACCTTCCTCAAAAATCACTCTATTGATAGGTGAAAACTGCATGAAAATACGTTAAGTATTACAGTTTTTGAGTTTATCGCGAACAAACACACAAACACACAGACAGACGCGGCGGGGGACAAAGTGGCCAAATAAATGGTAACACATCTTTGTTACCAAAGAAATAAGGATAAATAAATAAATATTAGGGGACATGTTACACAGAACAACCTAGCCCCAAACTAAGCAAAGCTTGTATTATGGGTACTACGCGACGATATACATACTTATATAAATAAATACATACTTATAGAGATAGAAAACACCCATGACTCAGGAACAAATACCTGTGTTCATCACACAATTAAATGCCCTTACCGGGATTCGAACTCAGGACCACAGGCAGGGTCACTACCCGCTAGACCAGTCCGGTCGTCAAAAGGTGTTCCGATATATTTGGCCACTTTGGCCATCACTATATATTTGATTCTGACTTACATCACGTGTGAACTAAATTACAAACAATATCTAATCGAACTAACATTTTTGAAGTTCGAAAGCAGCTTCGCCCCTACCTTATCTAAACACGTTATGCATTATGCAACCAGTAAAGGTGACAAGTAATTTTTATTTTGAAAAGTCCACACATAAGGTGTCTAGATGCAATAGTTCAAGTTTTATTTTACAAAGATAGAGTTTTACAAGTGGCGTTGGTTATCCCATAATATTCATTTAATTACTTCTAAGTTTCGCCATATACCGCTCAAAGCTCGGCATATCCTTATCTGAGGTCAACGACCGATCTATTGCGTTCCGAGTTCGAAATTTCACTCTCGATGCGCCGACGCATGCCGGAATGTTAATTAATTTATTTGCTATCGCCTTTCCAAAGTTGCGACGGTTCTCACGCTCAAGAAACATATATATGTACAATTAGACACATTATTTTAACCTTTTAACCGCCGTAGACTCATTTCGCCGCGGTCTGATAAATAAATAAAAGAAAATAAATAAATAAATAAATATTAAGGACATTTTTACACAAATTGACTAAGCCCCACGGTAAGCTCAAGAAAGCTTGAGTTGTGGGGTACTCAGACAACGATATATTATATAATATATAAATACTTAAATACATAGAAAACAACCATGAATCAGGAACAAATATCTGTATCATCATACAAATAAATGCCCTTACCAGGATTCGAACCCGGGTTCATAGGCAGAAGGGATAAATAAAACAAAACTTCGTGTAACTTCGTATCGCCGACACGAGTAGGTACATACCTACGATCGAAATTTTTTTAAGGGCGGTTAAAAGGTTAAAGAACTAAGCAAATTCCAAGAGTAACCCTATAATAAAAAGAGCCAAAACTTTTTTTCGGGACAACGGTCCTAATATCTCTCTAACCAACTGAGCTATCGAGGCTTAATACTCGACCCTCGGTGAATTTTTCGTCGCTTCTCTCTTTACTAACAGTACTATGCCTTTGGGTGTTCGTGGTTCGGATAGTTCGAATTTTGCTTGATCAGGTAAATAATAATTATTTTTTTATTAAGAAAGGTACAACAAATTTATTTTGTTTTCAAATAGTGAATAGATAAATTATATATATTTGTTTTCATTAAACTAATGTAACTGTAGAAGATCGCATAACTCTAAAATACAACTTTGTCGGCGTTAAATGTTACGATTTTCACTTGTGCCAAAAAGCTTACACGCATTATGAAACACAGAACTTACGCTTTTTGAAACCGGTCCTGAATCGACTCTTGCGCAACTGGCAAACAGCTCCTTATTTAGTGAAAGGACGTAGTATTAATTAGACTTGTGCTATTAAGACGATATTTCATAAAAAAATGCTGCAGGTAGAGTAAATCGATTTTGAAACCTATTTTTCCAGCTTAGTTGGAGGCTATAGCCTATAGGTACCAATTTTTTTCTTTAACCGCAAAATCTTAACCGTGAATATCAGTTGTACATACATGTTCGGTACCTTACGTTATTAATGTGAAATCCCTAGATATTGTATGGTGCTTTTGTTTTTCTCTTTACGTTGTATTTTATTTTCTCTCGTGTAACCAATGCCCAATCGTTTAGGCTTTTTAAAATTGCACTAATTCTTTTTTCGACCCAGAAACTAGCAATGACTGATTTTTTTGGTTAATGGAAGAGATCCCTCAAAGGGATAAGTTCACCTTTGTACTTCTTACTAATATAATTGTATCTCATTTTTAATGTCTTTTTGTACAATAAAGAGTTTACTATTACTACTACTACTTTATTTCATGTGTCCCCACCCCACCACACCACCACCCAAATAAATAAATGAAAATTTCGAAGAGGGTGTAATTTATTATTTGTGTTGTTACAGAGCCGGTATCTGGGGTGTCGCGTCGCACGCGCATGGGAGAAGCAACGAGGTGAGTTATTGCAATAATTATCATAACTGGAACAGATTGAAAATTAAATTTCCTAGTTGAATCTACACCGACATCTTCATTCTTTATCATCATTATCACACCACTGTGGCACTATGTGTGGGGTGAGTGGTGTGTGTGTAGTGTGTGTGGTGTGTGTGTGGCGGTGTTTAGTGTGGCAGCACTGTGGTTAACACATTGAGACATGTTTTAAATTTTAATGTTATTTGGTTACCTAATGTTTGTGTTTGTTTAATGTTGGGAACTGTGACTCATAAGCAAATAATTTAAATAATAATAATTTACTTATGAGTCACATATATTTAAATAAATTATTTTTTTATTTAATTATTACATCGACACTGACTACACCTAAATCAAGGCTAAGAGTCAAGCAATACCCCATCACGATATTTTCTTTCTCCTATACTTTACCTTCTAGTTCACTTCTAGTCTCGGAATATTAATTCCTCGATTTTTTATATGATATAGTAGGCAAATAAGCAGACAGATGGCCTGATGGTAAGCAACTGCCGTGGCCCATGGGCACCCGCAACACCAGGGTTTGAAGGTCTTATAACCTAACTCATGTGCCATCACGCTCAGCGATTGTTGCGCCATTTAGGGTCCCAGCTAAATTGGTTGTTCAATTCTTACTATATAAAATTTCCAATTTAGCAAGAACCCTAAATGGCATAACAATCCGGTGTGGTGGTACAGTCACCACTCACACTAAAGATGCTCTTATATTGCTTATTTTTTTGCAATTAGACCAAAACCGTCCAAAAACTGGCAAAATCTCACACATCAACATCAATTTAGAGCTGTTTCCCACTGACGTCCAGTTTGCGGGTACGGTTTTTGCAGGATCCCGTTTTAAGTAGTAGTATAGGTGCTAATATAGTAACTTTCACATGAGGATTCTGTTTGCGGGATCCGGCATGCATACTACAGAAAACGATCCTGCAAAAAACCGTACCCGCAAAAAACTGGACGTCAGTGAGACACAGCTCTTACACAACTCCTCGTATTACTCATCAAGTCATCACTCCAATTGCTGACCCATCTCATCCATCGCCAATTTCACATTCAATCTAGATCACATACGTGCAACCTGTATCGTGGGACCATACCTACCTCAACAGACAATGGTACTAACTTTATAGGCACTAAATACTACTTAAGACTTTGTCGCTCCAAGAGGGAACGTAAGTGCTGGGAACCGCCTCTATTGTCTAGCTCGTATGTGTCTTGTGAAACTTATTGCGTAAGGTCATTGCAAATGGAAATAAAGGAGTCGAATGGAATTGCTTTGTTGTCTAAAATATGGGGAATACATCCCTACAAGTACCTATTTAAATTGTTTAAATACAAGATTTCGAATATAGTTCGCGCGGGCCGACTCCACTGCGTGTTGTTAGGTATTACCGCTCTTTGGAGGTAGGTACAATCGCCATCAGATATATCGGAGCGGCCAAGGTGTTCACAATATCTGAACACGCACTTTAACGCCCTGACAATAGAGGCGTGTTGAGATATTTGTGATCACCTTAGCCGCTCCGATATATCTGATGGCGACTGTACATCTACGTTTTTTTTAATTTCTTATATTCCTTACTAAGGAAAATATCTATAAATTCCAATTAACTCTTTTTCGTTGGCAGATAGACTGTTCTGCTTATTACACACGCCAAAACTTTTGGCATCCCACAAGGGAGCGTGATATATCCTCTGCCCTTTCAAATCTTCATTGACGATACCCTTAGCATCGATAGACCGTATTCTCTCTTGTTGTCCACTAAGATAGCTACCAGTCCTCAACTGTGCGTATCTCCAAAAACTTTCTGAAGCGCATGACAAATCTGTGGAATGAACTGTCGCCTGCGGTATTTCCGAACCTTCGAACTTTCAAGAAAAGAGCGTACTCCCATCTCAAAGGACGGCAGCGCACTTACAACCCCTATGGTGTTGCGGGTGTCCATAGGCGACGGTAATCGCTTACCATATATCATAAAATTTATTTTTTTTGACTGAAAAATGTCTTTACTAAATAAATGAATGGTTCGAAGACAGTTTCCTTTAAGAAGCACAGTTTATAGGATTGTAGTTTTCTCCATTCTATTACCACCTGACACGATCACAACAATCAATAAAGTTTACAAACATGCCTAGGTATATCATAAAATAAATAAACATTAGCATGGTCACCATCAGATAAAAATGTTACTAAAATATTTTACTGTGATGTGTCAATCGATAGAGGTGACAGGCAATGGCTATGTCAACAGATGGCAGATCCATTTCCGATCGTTTATTTTTGTTGCGGACTTATCGCCGGGAGCGATCTGTACCACTCAAGCATAGGATGATTGGAATAGTCGTGAATATATTGCATGTGGTGCAAGTTATGGGAGGTTTGCATTAAAAAAATATTATTTATTTATTTAAACTTTATTGCACAAAATATACACAACAATGTACAAATGGCGGATTATTTATTTTTATTTAAGAAAATATGGTTTATGGTATTTTTTTAAAGTTGACAGTCTTGATTTCTTAGAAACCTTTCCTCCTTTGCATAAGTAAGGTTTTTAAAACATGTTTCACATCACATTACATTTTTCAGGTACAATCGTCTCGAGGTGTTCACAAATATCCGAACAAAGCCTCTTTTATCAAGACAAGAGTCCATGTTCAGCATAGATATTTTTGACCACATTGGCCGCTCCGATACAGATGCATAGACAGCGACTGTAAATCATAAGGTTAAGTACATGTCGATTGTGACTCAAGCAGCGTTGCATTAGTGAGAAATTGGCGATTTCACCGTCAATATCACTACACCTTATAAAACAAAGTCCTCCGCCGCGTCTGTCTGTTTGTGTGTTTGTATGTTCGCGATAAACTCAAAAACTACTAAACAGATTTTCATACGGTTTTCACCTATCAATAGAATGATTTTGAGGAAGGTTTAGGTGTATAATTTACTCACTAGTCCCTGATAAAATGAGTGACGGAGTTGAACGTTCCAATCGCGACATCAATTCAATAGTGCATCGGCAGCATTGCACTTTTTAACATTTTTAATTTGCACACTTCGTTTTATGATCGATGTCATCATTAATATCAAATATCTATGAAAATATGACGTTGTAATATAGTAACACCTCACTTTTTTCTGTTTATATCGGTGCAAAGTTAACTTGCTTGATTTCTACGTGTAACCTAGAAACGCTTTTCGCCTGTCCCTCGCACCACGGCCCGGCGCACGCGCCGCCGTAATCTGGTCCATCGATCCTCTTTAATTGATCACTCACACCTGTCCTGCCGCGCACATTACTCTGTAACCCTATCTCTCGCCATATTTATAAGTTATAAGCTCAGTATCGCAGCACGCGACTACCTTGTATAGTATTTATCATACGTATTAAATGTACCTACTATTTTTTATAATATTTAACAATATTCAGTTTAAAATGCAATTAGTATAATAATATGTACTTACTGTAAAACGTTGTACGATACATGTGCGAATAGGTAACTCGCAACTCGTGCTGATTTAAAACACTCCCTTCGGTGGTATTTTAATTTCTCGCCACTTGTTGCGAATTTCCTATTTTTCGCATTTGTATCGTAATGCATTATTACTACGGTCAAAAGTCAAACCCGACCCAAACAGAGATGGTATTCAGCGAGTAATTTCGAAGAAGCGGTGGTGGCTGAGTGGATATGACGTCAGACTTTTGATCCGCAGGTCGCGGGTTCAAATCCTGGTTCGTACCCATGAGTTTTTCGGAACTTATGTACGAAATATCATTTGATATTTACCACTAGCTTTTCGGTGAAGGAAAATATCGTGAGGAAACCTGCAATACATCTGCGAAGAAATTCAAAGGTGTATGTGAAGTCTCCAATATCCGCATTGGGCTAGCGTGGGGACTATAGCCCAAGCCCTCTCGCACATGAAAGGAGGCCTGTGCCCAGCAGTGGGACGAATATAGGCTGAAATTATATACCTATATTTTTTATAATTTCGAAGTAATCAACCAATGTTTACTTTATTTAATTTTATGGTCTTCATTGGGCAGTTCCAATTCATTCCTGGCTGAAAAGTTTATTTTTTCGTAAAGATGTATAATCTGTTCCAAATCGCTGACAACATGATGTCTTCAAAAATTCACGTCACGAAATCCTATGACAACATTTTGAAATAGAAACTTATGTAGCCCAATAAAACTCGGCTCACGTACTCTTTGGAAAGGGCTATTCGCTTTTACAAAAGGCAATACTTCTTTACGAAGCCTTTGGTCTTATTTCTAATTGAGTTTCATAGTACTTTACGACGTTTTAGTTTGACCCATGATATTTGATGTAATTCAGCTTTATTGACTAAGTATATTAAACTTAGCGTGAAGTAACAACATGATTACCTAATTACTTTAGGGCCAATATAAACCGAATTCAATTGAATGATGTTGAATTGGATGTTATATAGATCCGTGGCAATTCTTTTCTAGTGACTTTATTTTTTATTATAGTCTGACAAAAAAGAGTAGAAATTAAAAAGTGGCAATACTGTAGTGTCGTCCCGTTTACTTAGATTGGTTTAAGAGGGACGACACTACAGTATTGATTGCCACTTTTTTTTGTTATTTGGCATTCCTTATTTCCTTGCACGTTTATATAGATTGAGGGATCAAACACATTACATAGAACCTAATTTCAAATTACAATTATTTTCCGGAACCCAGAATGTTTATTATTATTAGAGTTAAACCAAGATCTGCAACGATTTTGATAGCACACGCAGTGTAAGTGTTATTTACCTATACGTCATAATTTCATAGAGTATTGACGTTTAAAATAACACTTGCACTGCGTGTGCTATCAAAATCGTTGCAGACTTATCTTGGTCTAACTCTACACTCGGATTTTGAACTCTCTGTTCACTGCCTTTGAGGCTAGTTTTAATATTTATAGCTTCTACTTGCAACTTTTTTGTATGGTATGGAGTGACGATCTGATAATTGATACAAACTAGGTACTTACCTATGTCCTTTCTCGAGCCTCAAACAATCTTCATAGGTACTTACCAAACATCTCAGCGCTTCAGCGGTTTAATTAATGAAATAAATGAATGAAAATCTTTATTTCAGGCAACTAGTGACCCATACAAATACCTTAAAACTAGCATACATATTTAAAAAATATATTTTCAAACTAAACACTATAATTAAAATTATGGTTGCGATGCATTACGCAAACCCGCATCATTGCAGGGAGCCGGCCGCGGGAGTGTATAGATCTTTTCCCCAAAATCGTTAATTCCGCGTAGCAAATTTTCCATTCGCATTTTTTCCCATCCGAATTTCTACTAATTTGCTGCGCGGAATTAACGATTTTGGGGAGAAGATCTATACACTCGGCCGCGGAACCGCCGGAACTTACCGTTGTAAGTGTAAAGGGGCCCACAGATTACCAATTCGCCGGACGATATCAGCCTGTCAGTTGTTCGGAGCTGTCAAATTTTGCTTTTAACTGACAGGCCAATATCGTCCGGCGAACTGGTAATCACTGGGCCCCTTTAAGTTGTAAAGAGTAACAGAAAGAGTCAATTTCGCAATATTTAAATAAAGTATAGTGATTCAATTGTTAGGCACATTTTAGACATTTTACATATACTTATTCATCATTTTGATTCTTTTCAATCTAGGAAGACGTGTCGATTGTTATTTTGATTTACATTTTTTTATGTTTTACTTTTTCACTGAGTCCTATTTAGATTCTTCCTTTATGCCGTCTTAAACTATTTTTACTCTGCATTGTTGTCATAATGACACGTACAATTAATGGCATAAGTGCCTCACGAACGGCCATTAGCCAACAATATGCCGATGCCAGATACCAGTCCATTGTTCAAGAGCGCTGTCGGCGCCAAAAACAACGACGGACCACCGGCTAGCTAGACTATACTGGACTAAACTGTACCGTGGCTTTGCTCGAGATACCTAGCCTTCGGATACCCAAAGGGTTTTTAAAAGTCTTCGTTTTAGTAGTAACTAGCGAACCGCCCCGGCTTCGCATGCACACAAAACCTTATAGACGGCGAGCTTGCTACGGAAATAGGTTTGAAATTTATAGAGCAACGAAATCCCTCTAGTTAGTGTGCCATACTACCATTATTTATTAATTCGGGCGTCTGGCAGCTGTTCAGCGGTGGGTGTGAGAGGTGTCAAATAAATTGAATGTGTACAATTTATAGAGCTATGAGTTTGGTGTGATATAATAGCTTAATGATGTATTTAATTCGAATATAACATTGCCAGGCGTTTTAATTGGGGGAAAAGTAGTACCAGGTGACGTCCAATATGCACGGAAAAGTGCCAAGTCATCTCATTTACTGAGTCAAATTTTATCGTGTTTCGTTACCCAAAGGGTGAAAACGGGACCTTATTACAATAAGGTCCCGTTTCCGGTCCCCTCTATAAATTGCATACCTTCAATTGTTTTACAACCCCTTTGTTGCCCAACCACTGTCACACCCACCGCTGAACAGCCGCCAGGCGCCCGGATTAATTAATAATGATAGTTTGGCACACTAACTAGAAGGATTTCGTTGCTCTATAAATTGCAAACCTATTTCCGTAGCTAGCTCTCCGTCCGTCCGTATTTCCTAGACCATTAACAAATTAATCAAATTATACACCTAAAGCTTCCTCAAACCTAATTCTCAAATCAAATTTGTTAGTACTGCTGAGTGCAAGAATTAAATCGCAGTTACTGTCTAAACTATTTCACATTAACCATAAAAAAATAACGACCGGTCATCTCATGATGACAAACAAATGTAGGTACTGCTAATGTTATGTGAAACGCTACATTATATCACAAAAAGTATATAAAATGTCAGTCACAACTAAATTGCGCATCATGGAACAAAACTACTACTTTTTAGGGTTCCGTACCCAAAGGGTAAAAATGGAACCCTATTACTAAGACTCCGCTATACGTCTGCCCGTCTTCTGTCTGTCACCAGGCTGTATCTCATGAACCGTGATAGCTAGGCACTTGAAATTTTCACAGATGATGTATATCAGTTGCCGATACAACAACAAATACTAAAAACAAAATAAAATAAATATTTAAAGGGGCTCCCATACAACAAACGTCATTTTTTGCCGTTTTTTGCGTAATGGTACGGAACCCTTTGTGCGCGAGTCCAACTCGCAATTGCCCGGTTTTTTATTCGAACTGGCTAAGTATTGGTTGCTCAGACTCATTCATAAAGAACAGGCAAAACCCAACGTGCCAACAACCTACACTTGATTGCAATTTAATCGGTTAAATATTGGCCTCACACTTTCATCATGTATTGCATATTGTAACATAACCAGTATTCATTGGTATCTTCCTTATACTTGTTTCATTG
Organism: Cydia splendana; assembly: GCF_910591565.1. Lineage (NCBI taxonomy): Eukaryota > Metazoa > Arthropoda > Insecta > Lepidoptera > Tortricidae > Cydia > Cydia splendana. The sequence goes on from NC_085963.1 coordinate 23,668,045, forward strand.
ATATTTGTTTCCAACTTTCCTGGATCATTTCGTCCTTAAAGTTCTAGATATAATGGTTTTGAAAACGCGTTTTGTTTAAGTCTTGCATCGTCACTGATTCTTTTATCTCTGAGCGAAATTGATCTTTATTCATATGAGTTTAAAGATACTTTTGATTTGAATTTTCTTTGTGTTGTTTTAATCGTTGTTGCAGTGAGTAATCGATTTCTTTTATAAGGGATTACACTTGAGTTCATTTTAATTATCTTCTCAATTATTGGTATAAATGCTCGATGTGTATTGTGTGGTATAATACTGAAAATGACTTGCATTTCACGCATAATTGAAGCTAATATAGTAGAAGGTTGTTTTTCATAATCTTAATAACTTTTTGCATTTACGCGTGATCTTTCCCTCGCGACTTGTCCTTAAACCTCGCGAACATAGTAGCTTAAATAAAACTGAATAAATATCATCACTAAAAAATTATCGGAATTGTAGTATCGGAATTCTGGTATTAAAATATACTTATTAGAATTGTTTAGTTTGATGTTAAAAATTTTGAACAGTAGACTGCCGTTGGTACATAAAATGCATATGTTAATAAATTGTAAATGTGTGACAAAATATTAAAAACAAATAGGTCGTTTCCATTGAGCGTTTAACAGATTTTTCCCAAAAAAATTGAAAAAAGCGGCCAAGTCCGAGTCGGACTCGCCCATGAAGGGTTCCGTAGCAGCAAGTAACATAATTAAATTGTGGTTTACGATTTATGACGTATTAAAAAAAAACTACTTACTAGATCTCGTTCAAACCAATTTTCGGTGGCAGTTTACATGGTAATAAATAAATATATAATAAATCATTTATTTCAGACAACATCGATCCATACATAAAAATAAATAAAATTAGGTATAGGAAGATTCATGACTAGACATTACAATTAAATTAAACTTACCATTTGATAACTGATAAAATATAGATAAGTAATTATAAAATTCATTGATTATTAGAAGATTAAAATTTAAAACTATAAAATAAAAATTAAAAATTAACGTTTACGTTAAACACTGTATATATATGCGGAGTCCAATTTAATTAAAATGTCAAAACTTAAAAACTAAAATCAATAAAAATAGGTATATAATATAAAGCTGTAGCTTTCATGTATGACTAGACATGTATGACTGTACTGACTGTATGACTAGACATTAACAATGTACATCATATAATTGTTTTAGTTTTATCATCCTATTATTTTAGAAGTTAAAGGGGGGGGGGGGGGGGACACATTTTACCACTTTGGAAGTGTCTCTCGCGCAAACTATTCAGTTTAGAAAAAAAAAATATGAGAAACCTCAATATCATTTTTAGGGTTCCGTACCCAAAGGGTAAAACGGGACCCTATTACTAAGACTTCGCTGTCCGTCCGTCCGTCCGTCCGTCCGTCTGTCACCAGGCTGTATCTCACGAACCGTGATAGCTAGACAGTTGAAATTTTCACAGATGATGTATTTCTGTTGCCGCTATAACAACAAATACTAAAAACAGAATAAAATAAAGATTTAAATGGGGCTCCCATACAACAAACGTGATTTTTAACCAAAGTTAAGCAACGTCGGGAGTGGTCAGTATTTGGATGGGTGACCGTTTTTTTTTTTGCTTTTTTTTTGTTTTTTTTTTGCATTAGTGTACGGAACCCTTCGTGCGCGAGTCCGACTCGCACTTGCCCGGTTTTTTGAATACCTATCCATAGATACCCCACACGTATGGGTTTGCTGAAAAAAAAAATTTGAGTTTCAGTTCTAAGTATGGGGAACCCCCATTTATTGTTTTTTTTTCTATTTTTGCGTGAAAATCTTAATGCGGTTCACATAATACATCTACTTACCAAGTTTCAACAGTATAGTTCTTATAGTTTCGGAAAAAAAGTGGCTGTGACATACGGACGGACAGACAGACAGACAGACATGACGAATCCATAAGAGTTCCGTTTTTTGCCATTTGGCTACGGAACCCTAAAAATGGTCATCTTCAATTCCGGTGTTGAGGGCCAATATCAGATTTCAATACCGGTATTGAAACTTGTTCGATATTGCATGTCCTTATCAAGATATACATACATATAGGCTACAAAGCTGACCAATTAAGTAAGCGTAGGTTTTTTTTATTAGTCTAGTAAAAACAGTGAAATAAGCCTAACAATTAAAACCAACCCCATAATGCATATAATTATTTACAGTAATTGTAACAACATTCTCACAAGACTAGTTACGCCGTCAGCTTTACGTGTAATGTCACATTCAGAACAATTACCGTTATATATAACTGGTATTACCCATTGTTTAACAACGATTATACTCTGTTTGTATAATTATATTGTTCTGTTTGTATAATTATATTGTTTGTTTTAATGTTTGTAACGAACGTTGAAAAGCTTGTTTTCAAATAATGATATGAGTTTTACATGTGGTTGTTATGTTTTTAGACGGTGAAAAAAATAGAAAAAAAACCGGACAAGTGCGAGTCGGACTCGCCCACCGAAGGTTCCGTACTTTTTAGTATTTGCTGTTATAACAGCTACAGAAATACATCATCTGTGAAATTTTTTACTGTCTAGCGATCACGGTTCATGGGATACAGCCTGGTGACAGACAGACGGACAGACGGACAGTGGAGTCTTAGTAATAGGGTCCCGTTTTTACCCTTTGGGTACGGAACCCTAAAAATTGGAATGACGGATATGTTTAACCATGTCTGAGATATTCTTCTGCCTATTGTATAGTTTGTCAAAGGACTGTCTCATTTCAAACACAGATAGAGAGAATCATACTATCTTTGTCTTACACTAGTACAAGCACCCAAAAGAAAAGGATGAGTATAGTTTTCCGGGTTGTTACTGACTGACGAATTGGTTTGACCAACTATATAAATTTGGGATTTTTGGGGTTGATATTATATTTGATATAGATGTTACCACTTTGTAATACGAATAAGAGTTAACATAAGTATATAATACTATGTAAGTAAGTAAGTGAAGTGAGTAAACACTTTATGTACGAAAAGAAAGGAATATTGGTTACATCAGTAAAAACATAAATGTGTAGTACAAAGGCGAACTTATCCATAACAGGGATTTCTTCCAGTTAACCTATACCTAAAGGAGCAATTGTATGTATTATCATAGATGAATAAGTATTCAAACCTACTTAGGTATACACTTGTAAGCTTTTATTTACAGACCTCCTATTATTTTGTTGCCATTTTTCTTACACAACGCAACTCACAATCACAAGGAAACACAAGTAAAAACCTAAGTCGCCAGGCCATTCATTACAATCTGTCAGTCATGTGTTGCGCACTTTCCGCCACATATCGAGTCGAGTTGCAGTGCACTGCAGTTGCAGTTGCAACGTCCGGTGAGGCAACCCGGGAAACTGGCGAGTGTGTGTCATTTAGCTAGTTTGCGATTAGGTGTGCCATACATACGTCATATCGTCACTACTTTGAAAAACCGGGCAAGTGCGAGTCGGACTCGCGCACGAAGGGTTCCGTACCATAATGCAAAAAAAAAAACAAAAAAAAAGCAAAAAAAAAACGGTCACCCATCCAAATACTGACCACTCCCGACGTTGCTTAACTTTGGTCAAAAATCACGTTTGTTGTATGGGAGCCCCATTTAAATCTTTATTTTATTCTGTTTTTAGTATTTGTTGTTATAGCGGCAACAGAAATACATCATCTGTGAAAATTTCAACTGTCTAGCTATCACGGTTCGTGAGATACAGCCTGGTGACAGACGGACGGACGGACGAACGGACGGACGGACGGACGGACGGACGGACGGACGGACGGACGGACGGACAGCGAAGTCTTAGTAATAGGGTCCCGTTTTACCCTTTGGGTACGGAACCCTAAAAAATCTCGTATCTCGCACTGCTACTCAAAGTTAAATAGCAGTAACTCTGTATGCATGTCATACATAATTAAAATACCACATTTTTCTTTTGATTGACAGAACAAGATACTGGTTTTAGAAGTGAAAACTTCTTTAGCGGCGCTGTGCACTTTTTGTGATGGGGAAAAAATTTTAAACTCGCAACAGGTCACGTGACCGTAACATTCGTAAGACTTAAGACGGACACGTGACCTGATCGAAAAACTGTTACAATAATATCATTGAGTTTCCACTTCTGCCGGCACTCCCGGAGTGCAGCCCGTTGTTTTTTTTTTCGAAGTATAGTCATGATATATGATAAGATACAAGCGCGCAAGCTTAAGAGGGAAGTATAGCACATGATCGTCCATACAAAATGAGAAAACTGAATTTTACAATAATCAAACTTTCTATAAAGAAACCACCAGAGCATGAACTCAAATTCGTAAGTACCTACATTGTATGAAGGACAATATTGTTAGCAACACTGGCGATCTTTAAAAATAAAACAAATAAAATGTGGGTAAGAATTGATTTTTAATAAAAATATAACAGGCGGGTATTCTGGAGAGGCAAGATGATCGAGGTGTAACGGCTGGTTCTTTGTTAAAATAATATAAGTTTAATTAATTGGAAAAGCAGAATACATTGATTTACAAATCAAAGGCTGTATATATTTCTGGAAGCAGATGACCTCTAATATATCCGAAGTGGTAAGAACGTTTAGAGAACCTCAGGTATGTGTTAATTTTGATTACATACAAATTTTAACAACTCCACGCCTACAATTTGGAATATCACTTGTATTAAATAATATTGGAGTGGTGTAAAATAACTGTGCACTAATACAGTATTGGTGGCATATGTAAGTAGTGCCAGTAAATTATAAAAAAAATATATACAATCATTGTACAGGGTACAAGTATTGAGATTACAAAAATAAAGGAATAAAGGTTTTTCTGATTAATATTTGTTACCTATTTTACGAATTGACGATTTTGATAAGCGATTAACTTCAACTTCAAACATCTTTATTGCCAATATATGACTTTTAAGTACCCCGTAAGGGCACATCAATTTGTCTTTTACATACTTATACATAAGTATTAACAGAGTATTAAGTATTAGCCTTGTAAGCTGCACTGTACGGACATTTTAATAAACTATGTATAAAAAAAAAAGAGTTAATAATAGTATTATGCAGTTTCAAGTACTATTTATTCCGGGAGGATCACCAAAAAAAAAACTCTTGCAGTGAACGGTAACTCTTATCCAGTAAATACTTATGTAAAATGGTCTCAAATAATTTGGGATTTCTTCCCTTAAACAGATAACTGGTACATTACGCAATAGGTGTAGGTACATAATTATATGTTATTATAAAATCATTTAAGGTTCCCCCTTGGTTATCCTGTGTTTATTAAAAGTAAGTATTCATTTTATAATGATGATGGTGTTATGGGTAAGTGTTTCTTTTATCAGCCATAAAGTGGTACTTATGATATGATTTAACTAGCTGACCCGGCGACTTCGTATGTCGTTGTCAGTGAATGTCGTGTTCGACTGTTCGTGCTACCTTTCAGGTGAACTTAGTTTCGGCTTTTATATGCTGACCCGGCAAACTTCGCAGTTCGCACCGACCGACTAACAGTGTAAATAATTATTTTTATTTTAAAATATTTCTGTGTCAACTTAGTTAATTAAATGAAGAAAAGAAATAGTAAGCATCAAATTCAAGAAAACAAAATGTAATTAAACTCGGAAGATAACATTAAACATGTTTTAAAGGCGATTGGCCCGAAATTGCATGTTGATGGATTGTGATCTGAATTCAAGATGTTTTTGGAAAAGTATTTCTTAATAAATAATTTTATATTGATAAATCACGCAGAGATGATGTACAATTATTAATGAAATACGTGATTTTATGATCAAATTTATCTATTGTACATGTTTGAATTACGATGTAAAGTTATATATGTCAACGTCAAACAACGAGAAGGACGAACTTATGCGGCAAAAGGAGATGGATGGACCCGTGTTGCATCATGTGTTGTCTGTTAAAGCGCAGTGGCGCCCTCAATCATTTTCTACAATTTCGTGTCGGACTAACCTAGGAGCAATTTTATGGCAATGAATTACTTTTATAATTTTGTTTACATCTATTTTAATAGGTATTAACTGAAATAAATGTCAGATACGGAGAAAGTTACCAAGGCCTACATAAAAACAAATTAAAATATTTTCAGAAAAATAATTTAATTTGTTCTAATATTTCTAACTGTTTAAATAGTTTATCTGATATTCCGATGGAGACAAATCAAACAGTAAAACCATGAAAATGGGTCAGCTGTTCTCGAGTTATGTGTTGTAATATAACAAACACGACTAAGTTTTAAGATGGGTATATAGACTATTATAGATTGTTTATATCATTCAGTGATTTTAGTAAGATTATTTACGAGTAAGCTAAAAAGAAAACTACCCACTAAATATCAAGTGCAGACTATTACAAGATATTAGCAATTTACGAAACGCTTGTTTTCGCCTTCACGCCCGGTCCAATGTTAATTGACCCCATGTGATATACGGCCATTACACGTGAATGAGGATCAGCATTATTTGGGTTTTCCGTGATGCAGCGATCGGTGAGCTTGATCAATATAGAAATGTATGGTAGACTAACGTTACATCTTATACAGTAAGGTCATTACAACTTGCATCGTTTGTCTGCACAATAAAGCTGATATTTCAATGAATAATTTAGTAATGGGGATGACAATTTTTAATTAATGTATCAGTCGATCAGGTTTGTTTTGAGGATCAAATGTGTAAATACAAACCCAGCAGACAATTAGGCGACACTCAGCACCTACTTTATAACCTTTAGAGATAGAATGGCTGTAAAATGGTTGCATAGTCTTAGCTTAGCCAGGCTGAGGTGACATAAAACTGGTTAAGAGGTTCAGCTATAGCTTTAACTTACAGTAGCTGTTTTGCTGCTACTCGTATAATGCGTGTTGGGCAGCTGGTGTTGTGGCTCTATGTGAGTTGTAGGCGGCTGCAAATTGGCACTTTGGCTTCTGAGCGGGCGATAAAAAGTCTTTTGTAGCTCCTTGTATTGCAATCGTTGCTTGGCTCCTTTGTGTCACTTGCAGTTGAATAGAGAAGTTGTTAGTCGCGGTTGTGGGTCACGTAGTCGCGGACGAGCGCTGTCCAGTCCAGTACCTTAGTAACACCTTATATGTTATTAGAGACTAACTTACAAGCTGAACCTATAGCGCCATGTAAATTAGGACGTAAATACTGAATAAAAATGCATAGCTTTACTCAATTTTGAACGAATGTTAGCACCATAAGTAATTAAAACTGAACTTCACGAATGTAATTTGATTTTCGGAAATTACATGCGGTGGACCACAATTAGAAGACTGTTATTTTTTTGGATAGATATGCCCAGTATGGTCCAGTATCAGGTCCTGTAAAGTTTTGTTAATGGTACATGTATGTATCTAGTTATTGACGGTATGATTGGTTCCGATATCATAAGTCTGCTGATGACGCTGATGAGCACTATAATGTTTCTTTTTATTTCTCCATTGGATTTCGCTTCAAGCTGTCACAGGGTAGCCTTACGAACGATAATACAAAAATGGAAAATAAAATACTCATGATCTTCCCATCATACTATCGAAATGACGCTGACAGGTTAAATGAGACGTTCGAACGTAGTAGTAAAAGAGAGTACAAATAGAAATGATTTATTAGCAGAAAAAGGGTACAATAAGTGTCTTGGGTTAAGTGTGTAATCGTTTCACCTTCTTCAGCTGTTTATAGGCGGCATGCAGTACACCGTTAATAAGAAATTAACATAGTTACATTTATAAAACTACGAGGTACATGAGCCAAAATGGCAAACATAAATGGGCATTAAAGAATAGGTATACTTAATAACTATACCACCAAGGTGTATCATAGACAGCAGGAATTAAAACAAAGTAACATTTAGTTATCACACAGCGAGTACCTACAAATAGTAAAAAAAAAAAAAGTTGGTTCGCTCCTTATGAGCAACATAATCAGTAGGTAATGTTGCGAGTATTATAAAAGCAGTGATCTGGAGGCCAGTCCAATAGAAGTTTGTTAAACTTATGGCCCCGGGTGATTGTGTGAACGGGTATGGTTATTGTATATCTTTTATAAGCATTTTTTCTGCATCTCTGTCATGCAGCGTGGATGGTGTGAGATATTGTGCTCTTGGGTTGACGGAGCACATATCATTTTAAGGTCTTGGAAATATTTTGGATATGATTTTTGAAAATTACAGATTTTGAGTATATACATACATACAAGCCAGATTTACAGTAATATTTAAATAGTGGTTTACAACTGATCCCCATAGGAGCATTTGCTAAAGTATGATGAGACGTGGCCGTGATGGGCCATGGGGACTGCTTCGTAGGAAGCAGATAGTCGTAGTTTTTGCAGGCCAAGACGAAATGGTCAAGTCTTGAACATTGTGACAGAGTGGTTATGGTCCTTCCAATTTAAAAATGAATTGAAATTTAAACCAAAGAACTTAATTTATGTTACCTGTTTTATGAAATGCATAGTCATTTATACGAGTGTTGGGCTGTCGAGGTATTGTTCCATATGGGTGAATTGCATGGGTTGTGTTTTCTGAGCTTAATGAGAAGCTTATTAATTTCCTATCCAATATTTAGTATCAGATGGGGCATTATAAATATCTGTTTTATACATACTTTGATCTTGACCACTGGCTGAAATTATAGTTGTATCGCCATCTGAATATCATTAATGAAAAAAATCCCCTTCCCCCCTTAAGTAATAAATAAGTGTAGCACCTACTTTAGAAACTATCAAAGAGGTGATCAGTGATTAATTTGGTTGTTAATAGTTCTAACAAGTTTGCTGATTTCCGTGCACTGCATTCTGTTGGCTAGGTAAGATTTAAGTCAATCATTTGCCTGGCCTCTAAGTTTCATTAGCATATAATTTATTGAGATGCTCGGCATGATCAGTTGAGTCAGATACTTTTGTCATGTCGAGGAAAATTTCCATAATCGGTGACTTATTGAAGTTTTGAGTCACAAATTTGACACATTCAAAACAAGCCAATTCTGGATTTGGTCCTTTACGGAACCCAAATTGGTCAGGGTGTGAAATGTCATGTTTAGTAAGGAGGTTATTATTGTCTTTTGTTAATAAAAAGCTTTTTCTATTAATTTTGATATTATTGGGACAATCACTGTTGTGCTGTAATTACACTGTAAAACTGCGATCTGTAATTGTTGGGATCGTTACTTTAAGATCGTCAAACGAAGCTTTAAGCTGTTCTGGGAGGGGGCCTTGACTGAAGGATAAATGTACATGAGCAAGAGGTCTGCTTAAAAATAACCTGCCTGACTTCACTGGTTCGGTTGAAATATCGTCAGTACCAAAGGTTTTACTATTACTCAACTACTGTTGGCATTAAGAGAATCGTATTGTGGACTATTCTCAACATTTAGTTTGTTTGTCAACTCATTGAAATTACTTAATCGATAAAATTATTAATGTAGGATAGTACATTACCTGTATCTTACTAATTATTATTGGTAGATCTTATAATTCATTTTTAAAGTAATTATATCTGTTGTCTGATCTAAATTTGGTACCTGCGTGGGTATATGACATTCCAGGTTGCTTTACATTTGTGTATTATTGTTAGAAGATACATATATATTTGCTATTGCAATTTGTGTATACATTTTTTTAATATCTTGTCATATTTTTGAAGAGTTTATTGTTTGGCAGATAACCTCTTGGTTCCCTTTTGTCGATGATGATGATGATGATAATGATGGGAAAACACAGATCGGAAAAAGTCTGAATAAGACACAGGATAATTAAACGCTTCCTGAGCGTTGTTCGAGCTAATAGCTTCACAAAAGAAGAGACCCTCGGAGCCTTTATGCTATCATGAAGCTTTCGAATGTTGAATCAACAATAAATCCTTTTCGGTTCAATCCGGGTCGTGCCAGTCTTGATTTCATTGATGTTTGAGGTGACAGGTCATAATCTGATAATTCAAGTTGGTGGGTGTCAGTTAGCATTACGCACACATTAATGCATGGATCCTGGTTGGTGCTTTTGTGTGCATTGCCATGTTAAAACTTCTCATTATACTTGATAGCTCCTTTGTAGATGAATTGTCTTTTGGAGTGTCTATATTCCGATCACCATGAACAACAATATTTCTCTATTTGAGTGTTAAAAATTGAGGTAAATTGTTATCAGGCTTGTGAGGAAAAACACAGAAATGGGACTGAGTTTTTATGGTATTCTATAAATTGTAATTGTTATGCAGTAAATGCTAGTTGTTTCAATGCCGCAACATTTAAAAATGAAAATGAAAAAGGTTTGGTGAGGCAGATTAAAGTGGAGGTTTGACGCTAAATGTGGAATCATAACCTTATCCTCATTTTATTGTTCGGTATGAAATGATTATTTACTGTTGAGTGGAGAAGTGACGAAAAGGAAATTGTTAGTAGTCTGCTACTAATTGTATTACCAGTTGTAACTGACATGAGTTTATTTTCAGTGTTTGGAGTGTGTCCTCACGTCTACGGCGACGTGTACACATAAGACGGAATGTGTGATCTCGTCTACGGTGACGTGAGTAAGAAGGAATGTGTGATCTTGTCTACGGTGACAGACACACATTTAAAAAAAGAAGGTATGTGTAATCTTGTCTACGGTGACGGATACACAATAAAAACAAAGAAGGTATGTGTGATCTTGTCTACGGTGACGGACACACATAAAAAAAAAAAAAAGGTATGTGTAATCTTGTCTACGGTGACGGATACACATTAAAAACAAAGAAGGTATGTGTGATCTTGTCTACGGTGACGGATACACATGAGATAAGGAGTGTGTGATCTCGTCTACGGTGACGTGTACACATAAGAAGGAGTGTGTGATCTCGTCTACGGTGACGTGTACACATAAGGAGTGTGTGATCTCATCTACGGTGACGTGTACACATAAGAAGGAGTGCGTGATCTCGTCGACGGTGACGTGCACACTTGCAAAGAAGCGACGTCTACGCTGAAGAATTGTGTGATTAAATCGACGATGATGAGTGCAATTTCTGAAATAATTGCTTGCATAATGAACGTTATGTTATATCAAAGTGATACATTGCCATAGAAAGTTTTATTTCATTTTAGTTTTTTATATGCTTATTAAAGCCTGCCGAAAAAGGATTCACGCAGGCGTCGAAGGAGAGGCGGCCGCGCAAGGCGCCTCGCAAGAGCCAGTGTGGCACAGCGGAGCCAGATATTGCATCTGGACTGAGGGCTGCCACGCCGAATACGGCGCTATACGTATCGCGCCTGCATGTTTCCGCCACGGCTGACGATGTGGTGGAATATCTGCGCAAGAACACCCGTTACGAGTTGAAAGTGTTCCAGCTGCGATCGCGTCATTACGTGCACTTCCGCTCGTTTGTGGTGCGCGTGCCGCGGCCGCTGCTGGAAGCCATCGCGAACACGGACTTCTGGCCGAAGGGTGTGATATTTCGGCGGTTCCGTGGGAATCTGCCGAATCCTACACCAGAGCAAGTGACGCCGCAACAGAAAACTGCGTCACGAAAATGATTTTTTTAGTATTTAACTTTTTTATAATTGTATATACATATATGTTAGTTTGTAAGGTATGTATCTGTGGGCCTTAGCAGCCTGAAAATAAATGCTTTGATTTTTTTGATTTGATTGATTAATGATGTATTGTATAAGATTAAAGTTACATTTTGGAATACTAGTTTTGTTAATGTGTTTATTGTAAATAAATTCTTGATTGTTAAGAGATATAAAATAATTGTATGAGGCCATACGCCTTGTGTAGAATGGCCGAGCATTAACCGGAATGGGGACATTCCTACAACAGAATGGCCGTCTGTTAGCAACACTGGCGATCTTTAAAAATAAAACAAATAAAATGTGGGTAAGAATGGATTTTTAATAAAAATATAACAGGCGGGTATTCTGGAGAGGCAAGATGATCGAGGTGTAACGGCTGGTTCTTTGTTAAAATAATATAAGTTTAATTAATTGGAAAAGCAGAATACATTGATTTACAAATCAAAGGCTGTATATATTTCTGGAAGCAGATGACCTCTAATAATATGTTAGTCTCAAAAACACCATATAGTACCGGTTCTCACGCTATAATTCCTGTAATCTTCAAATATATAATAGTCATGATACACACCTGTTATTTGGTTGAAGTTAACGCACTATGATGCAACGCTAACCTGCTGAGATCATCCAATAATAATCCAATAATTACATTAAATAATATCAGGAATTCATGAGCAATCTAATTCGATGATGAAAAGCAAGGTTATAAATTGTAACTTAAGTTATAAATTATATAGCTGTGTAATGTATATAATTATCTTGAACGTATAGCGAAATAAGTAGGCGTGAAATCAGTTTGTTGCGTTAAATTTAAGATTGATTAAATTGTAACATCGAATACATAATCGTAGCGAATAGTTACAAAATATCAGTTACTAATTAATTAATGAACAACACAAACATCACGTTAAAGGGCTACCACTATTGAAATATTGAAAATCATTACCTAGCAATAAACAGGCAGATTTTCGGTTATTCCATGTTGGCAGTGGGCCTTCAGAATCGAATGAAGGTATCCTGGAGAAATCCATTCAAATATTATCTTAGACACACTTATAGTGATTTGGATATTTTTTAGATGTATAATAGATGTCAAGACCGCTAAGCATAACTGGAGCTGGGCTAGACATATCTGCCGTATGCACCCAGAAAGGTGGGCCACAATGGCTACTAAGTGGGACCCACGGAACACCATAGGATGGTGCAGTCCGGGGTGCAGGCAGACCGAGAAGGAGATAGCGGGAGGACTTGGACCAACTTGGACGAATTCTACCCGAATCGGTAGGAGAATACACACGTTAGGGTCAATGGGAGGCCTTTGCCCAGCAGTGGGACGTGGGACTAAAATAGGCTAATAAAAAACATTTGCTCTCTAAAACTCCACTTATTGAAGTGCAACTGCTGTTAAATAATAAAAAAGGTAACATGTTACACTGTCTAAGGGGTCCACTGATTAACAGTCCGCCGGACGGTATCGGCCTGTCAGTTAGAACAAAATTATGACAGTTCCGAACAACTGACAGGCCGATACCGTCCGGCGGACTGTTAATCAGTGGGCCCCTTTACGAAGTCGGTTCGTTTTTGTTAAAGATTATGATAATCCGTAGGCGTTTGATGAATTCTCATGTCGCCGCAAACCTTTCCCTTTTATTGGTTTCACTGTCCACAGATACAGATGCTGAGATAATTATGATTTATAGAGGAATTAAAGGAATGCGTCTGGGAATTATCGCGATGAGGACTTAGTGATAGTGGTTATGATCCTAAATGATTACAAATACAAGACTTATATAACTACATCTGTACCTAGTTCAAAAAGATACTCTGTATCTTTAGGTATTTAAATAAATGTAAACAAAATCTACCCTCAAATGGCTCCTTAAGCTAGTTGAGGGTAGATGAAAACATTACACGATCAAATAATGTAGGTTAAAGTCAGGTCGTTCAGTGACAGATCTAGGCGGTTTTGTAATTAGTCGGTTAACCAATAAATTTTATAACTACCCGAAAATGTACCAATTGTTTGTTTATTTTTATTTAAATACCTGCCTAAAGATACAGACTTTAGCTACTACCGGCGATCTTTTAAATGAAATCTAAGCGATTAGCAGAAAAGTGGTATAGTAATCATTGTATTTGTAATTTGATGCAATTCAATAAACAAACTTACCTATCTACTTACAGTGACGTAGACTAGCTTCAAGTAATGGTGTAAATGGAAAGGTTTTTATTACCCATTATTTTTATATAGTAATAAGTAAATAATCTTCTAGCTTTTCAAGCGGGAATATAGGACCATGTAATGGGAATACTGGAAATAAAGCATTTTAAACACATAATTACAGTGTCATTATACATATATAGTGATGGATCTCTTGCAGACTCGAAAAATATTATGCATATGTATAGACTTATATCAACGTTACTATATACATGGATAAATTAAAATTACTTATGTAAAAATTATAAAAACGGAATGAAACGAAACGGATGGAAATAATAAAATAATGTAAAGATGTAAAAACCGGCCAAGTGCGAGTCGAACTCACGCACGACGGGCTCCGTATACCATTATGCAAAAAAATGGCGAAAAAAATCACGAAAAAATACCCTTGTTGTATGGGAGCCCTACTTAAATATTTATTTTATTGAGTTTTTAATACTTGTTGTTATAGCGGCAACAGAAATACATCATCTGTGTAAATTTCAACTGCCTAGCTATCACGGTTCATGCGATACAGCCTGATGACAGACAGACATACGGACAGACAGCGAAGTCTTAGTAATAGGGTCCCGCTTTTACCCTTTGGGTACCGTAAAATGGGGTGAGTAGGGTCAAAACTGAAATTCAAACCTCGATAACATTTTATTTTTACATATGAGAACTGAATGGTGTATATAATAAGGTTCCGGACGTTTGTATTTTAGTTTTTATTTTATTTTGGGTAGTTCCATTTCATAACTTTGACGATAAAGAGGAAAACCCACCTCACCCCGTAGTGCCTCGTATTTGGGGTGAGAGGGGTTTTCATACAAAGGTGATTTTGGAAGATTGTTGGATCGATTTTTTTTTTATTGTGCGTATTACTATAGCTCCATTTTAAATTGGAACACATTATTTTTGTAGCTGTAGCCTTAAAATTCCTTCTCACCCCCCTCTCAAACCTTCTCTCCCCATTCATAACCCACCTCTCCCCGCGAAACCTACTCACCCCGTTTTACGGTACAGAACCGTAAAAAGTATTACGCACCAAATGATTCCACGTTCCTCTTCCCGACACATTATCCCGATCACCGTGGGAACGCTTCCGACACGTTGAGCGTCATTTGATGACGGAACGCGTCATTTGACGATGGAATGCGTCATTACCGAACTGACCAGTCATGCCATAGCGCACGGGGATGATTGCTATGTTAGATCAATTTGACGAAAGATGAGCCTTTACGCCGCCGCGGAATGGAAGTTAATATTATCTCATGTGTTTTTGGAACTTCTTATACAGCGAGTTTGGAAAAACTGATTGTGAACTGTTGGAAACACCGAAGGCAGAAGATCACGCGGTCGTTCACCAATAATAAATAAATAAATATACAAGAGTTGCTCGTTTAAAGGTTTAAAATTTTAGATAGATATATTGGATGGGTTTAGGCGGAGTATGTCACTATCTTAGGAGGTCACTTTCGAGTTAGGTCACGTTCTGAGGACGTCACTTTCTGAGGACGTCACATTCTAAGTTTGTCACATGCTGAGGTCGTCACATTCTGAGTACGTCACTTTCTGAGAACGCCACTTTCTGAGGACGTCACATTCGCAGCTCTTCACTTTTTGAGTACGTCACTTTTTTTAGCATGCACGTGCAACGTGCACCTGCACGAACAATTGATACCAGCAATTATATTAGCTGAACGGCATAAGGCCACTTTTATGTATGACATACAGGGTAACATATCGATGGTGCTACCCCGATTTTTTACATTTGTGGCAGCAGGTGCAGTCTGGATCCGAAAGGTACCTTAAGACATTTTCCCGTTATCGTCTATAGATTCGTATTTCCCTTCAATGGCCACTGCAAAAAACATCATGTATATCATACATAAAAACGGCCGTATGCCGTAACAGCTGATTGCTATCCATTGTTACGCTTAAATCTTACTATGAAAAAAAGTGACGTACTCAGAAAGTGACGAACTCAGAAAGTGACGTCCTCAGAAAATGGTGTTTTCAGAAAGTGACGTACTCAGAATGTGACTTCCTCAGAATGTGACGTCCTCAGAACGTGACCTAACTCGAAAGTGACCTCCTAAGAAAGTGACATACTCCGCCTAAACCATTGGATGTAGTTGAAGGTACATACTTATGTGTTACGTAAATGTTCATGGCCAAGTATAACACTAAACTCTCGCGTTTTGTACACATATTTAATTACACAATCATATATATGTCTGTCTTTCCGTGACCACAGCTGGTGCAACTCAGCTGAAACGTCGGAATTAAAGGTAAAAACAATGACATTATATCGCGGTAGACCCGTTTATGTAATGAAATATATGGCCAAGTATGTAAGTACCTAATTTAAAATGGAAGCGTAACTTCTATTGTATGGGAGCGCCTTTTTGGTGGCGGGTTCTTGTGGCTCTTAAATCAGACTGAATGTGTGAGAACTCGATTACAAAGGAACTTTGTAACCGCAACCGCGGGTTTGACTTTACAGTTTACACTAGTGGTGGGCAAAGTACGGCCCGCGGGCCAGGTCCGGCCCGCGAAAGGATTTTTCTGGCCCGCCGCCGGTCATTTAAAAAAATGTATAATATGGCCAGCAATACAATAAAAATACATTTATGCTGTAAATCTGGCCCTCCTCTGAAATTCCTTCAAGTTTTGGCCCCTCATGAAGAAAGTTTGCTCACCACTGGTTTACACTATTGCTTTGCTTTAGGGTGGTTACAGTGACAGGCATTTTACGACTCCCACACTACTAAGGAAAACTTAACTGCTATATTCACCACTTAGATGGTTGACAGTCCCCAACTGTGAGTTGCATTGCCTTGCACAGCTAAACTGGGGAATAAACTGTCACCCTCGGACCCCTCGGTAATACCGGACCTTCAAACTTTTAACCCACTTTCAAACTTTCAAGAAAAGAGCCTACTCCCGTCTTTAATGCCGGCAGCGCACTTGCAACCCCTTTGGTGTTGCAGCGTGTCCATGGCCGGCGGTAATTGCTTACCATCAGGCGATTCATCTGCTCGTTTTCATGAAATAAAAACAGGTTCTTCATACATGGAGAATAGATATTCTTTGAAATGGCCTAAGGGGCTAATTACGTCATTTCAAATGGGGGGGTCTGGACATCGGATGATGGTAGCAAGGAGGATACAGGGTCATTCGAAGCATATTTTTTGGATGATTTTAGGGGGGGGGGGGGGGTCAAAAATAGATGACGTAATTTATGAACAGCCAGTCCAGCAGTGGACGTCTTTCGTCTGATATGATTATGATGATGATGGTTGGTTACATTTCCAAGGTTTTACATGTAAACTGCGGTTCTGTCAGCCAGTTTCGACCGCATCAAACCGCTTTCCAGCCATAACTTAGGTGCCTTACGCCATTTCTGTTTTTTGTCGTAGGTTTCTAACGCGTTACGACGTATTGTTGGTTTACATAGTAATGTTATTGTCGCCCAGCGCTAATCGTGAATGGAGTGGAAAAACTAGGAAATGGCTGCGTTGAGGAAAGCAATGATTTAATGTTTTCCCTTAGAATGCTGAGCTGAAGTTTTCTAAAAGGAAAACCATAATTAAGAATAACAGTATACTTCGAGTTGCCATTAAGTTACTTCGTCACCACAAAGACTTAAAGTAAAAACAGTATATTTGTTAAAAGACTGTAAATTTTCGTAAAACGAATCTAATTCTTACAGGTTAAAATTTTCCTTTAACATTTTGATTTTTTGAATTTGACATGTTAAAAAAATTCACGCACAAGCCAACACAATGGATATTAGGTAGTAGGTAATACATATATAAATTTACTTACTTAATAAACATTAAGGTTTGCTTAACAGTAAACACTACCTATGATTAATTTGAAGAATAAACATATTTCTCTAAGAGCTGTACCAATCCCAAGTAGAGTCGACAAATTTTGTGTTAAAAATTTTTAATTATCGCAGAAATTTTTCGTTATCGTTACCCAAATGGTAAAGCTGTCAACAAACTGAGTTATAGATCGCCTCAAAACGTTGATGCTTAGAAGTCTTAGAACATTTAGTAACTGGAGACGCCTTGTCAGTCATTTTGTGTACAGAACAGAACAGTTTGCCGATTTTTGCGGGGGAGGGGCACGTCAAATGTATGGCTATATGTATGTAACGTACAAATAGCTATTTGTACGTAACGTACAAATAGCCATGTCAGATAAACGTCAGACCATACAAAAGTTTGCACAATTGTGCATGTGCAAGATTTTCGGCATTAAAGGCGACTCCGGTTATTAACTGCTCTAAGCGTCGATGTCATGTTTATCGCCCGCCATAAACAAATTGCATTTGTTAAGTAATGTGCAATTAAATGGAATTGTGAAACACATAAAAATACGTGTATTTATGGTGTGGAGGCAGAAACAGGTCCGCAATTTGGCCAAGGCGAGCGCCGTCTGCCGACGAATACATCACTATTGGTACAGTTTAAGTATCAATCGGTTTGTACAGTACGCTTACTTTAAACTAATACTATTACGGTACCTATTAAATAAATTGAGGTGTATGACAAGCATTAGGCCGGTTTTATGAGGGCAAAAGTACCAACAAACCTTAATTATTAATTCAATATCGACTTAAGTGTTATCATTATCTATAGCACAGATCATATAATACTAGTACAGATACCCAATCCCATACTAAAAAAGCGCACCGTCCTAAGTATCTTATACTTGTAGCTAATTTTTTAGTTCACAGTGACAAACTAGATGGCGCATGGAGCTAACAAAACTCTTACAACAAACATGAGTTGAAATAGCGTCGAAACACCTCTCTTGCGACATCTGTTGTAGCTTTCACGCACTAAACCTACATATCACATTCATTTTAAGGTTCATTGTTACTAGATGGCGTTTCAGACATCGGCGACAAAATTAAAATCTATTTACATACTTTAAGTCAATTTACGATTATGAAATCAATTTGACATTTTTGTTTTTTTGGTTACATTTTTGTTTGATTGGGTACTTTAGTAAGGGGTCAAAGTTTCCTTACAAATCACAGGTCATGTTCTTATCGCTTACCTTGCTTCGGCACGACGAGCGTTCGAGTAAACCAGCATAACTGTGACTTTGAGATACACAATAATGCATAATCAAAGCTCAAAGAGCGACTCTTATGCTGGATTGAAGTTATCTAGTAGGTACCTACGCATCACGTTAGGGCAAAAAGAACAAGGCATTGCGGTACGATCAGTTTTAATAAATAATTCTGGGCGCTAAGCGTTGCATTGGTTGCCGTGCACATGGCCTTGAGAGGCCCAAGGTTGCGCCGATACAAACTATTTGAAACGTTCGTTAAATAAAATCGTAAGTAAAAAGTATGCGCATATTAAATTAAAAAATTATATTGGTACCTAGATATATAATTATAACGCGGTATTGTCTTAGATTTATTATCAAATAGAAAAGACCATGACCATTTTGTGTCAAAAAGGAAAGGCCAACACTTACAACAAATACCTAAATACCTATGGCAGTGTCTCCTTAGACAGTTTACACACTCTTGCGGTTTCAGTATGTGGGTATAGTGTCATAAGCGCTTAATACCTAATCCCAATTTCAAGTGAAATAATCAGTTATCAGGCAAGTCGGTGCCACACGGGGTTAATGACCTCAATCATTCTGCTGATACGGATATGCAGTGGGCATTCCGGGATTCGTGTTATATTTTATATTAGGTACTTCCTACTACAATGTTTCTGATTTTAATAAATTAATGAAATATTTTTATATTACAGTACCCATAATAAATATATTAATGAACGTGGGTGAAGGTTCTAAAATAAACACTAAGCAAATAAATTTAAAATCACAACATGCGAACGTAATGGTCCGAGGAATATAAATAAACATATTTTCTAATAGAAATGGGTTAACAACGAATTCCTTATCATTAAACTCGAAAAGGATACACGACTCAAACAATAGAAAATCTCACAGTGACCTTCGACAAGCCAGGTAGTCGGGTAAATGGTTATTTATCACTTTAGATAAGTATATTTTGAACAACACTATACTTATTTAAACTTTCACAATTTATTCATGTACCATAAAACGGGGTGAAAAGACACGATTTTCAACTTCAAGGACGATTTTCGCCAATAATCCAAATGAGAAAAGTAATAATTTTGATATCATTTTTTGAGTCTTGGTTAGTTCTTCAATTTTGCATTTGTGAAAAAAATGTTTACCAACCTAATTCAGAGAAAATCAAAGAAAGCTACCTGTTTTCTCCATATCCTTAAAACGGGGTCGATAGACACAAGAAAGGGGTGAATAGAAATATTAAGTTTTAGTTGTCATAGGCATCGAATTTGGTCATTATTATGTGGATTGTGGATACTCTATTGGCAAATGGTATATATATCTGTTAAACAGCTATTTGACAGAAAATTATTTTCTCGTGTCTTTTAACCCCCAAGGCGTGTCTTTACACCCCTTTGTTGTATCTAATCACCCCCTATGGCGTAACTGTTCACCCCATATGCGTGTCCACTGACCCCTTTATCACGTAAATTTGCTTGTTATTGGTTTTTTGCAAAAAAATGCTTTATTATAGAGAAAATTAGTGATATTATTTATTATTTAGGTACTAGGTACAGATACTATATTACCAGGTTAGCTAACTTTTACTTAGTTAATGTCAAAACATTTACCGCTAGAACAAAGTTCAGACAGGCTTCATTTCTTACCTCGGCGAGACCTTACTTTAGAGTCAAAAAAATCTAACTTTTAGGCAGTTTGATTAAGTTCTTTTGGTATCAATGTAGAGAATAAATAGTCTACTATATACGCATTCCAAAAAATCTAATTTCAGAGATGTATTTTTTAAATATAACAACTTGAAAGAAAAAGTTCAAAATTTCTCTATTCACCCCGCGATTTCTGTTGACCCCGTTTTACGGTATTTAAGTTTTAAGATTTACTAACCTCCGAAGTCCGAAGAGGACGGCGTTGACGGCGGCGACGGGGCAACGCCGTCCTCGAAACGTCGGAGGTAAATCTTGAATGACTTATAATTTATACGGAAAATTGAAACAATACGGTTAAAGTGTATCAATGATTTAGGAAAGTTAGGTAAGGTAGGTACCTATTTAATTTGTTATGATATCAAACATCAGAGGGACTACCATAACGAGCGAAATTTAAAGAAATTTCGATGTCGATGATAGGGCCTCCCGAATCAGAAATTAGGTTAGTTTAATTTGTATACCTACCTACTTATTATATGTTTAGTAAGAGGACGTTCAAAAAAGTAACCTTGACCTTCTTGAGGGGTCGATTTTTTTTATATTGAAAATTAAAAAAGAGTTGTAAGTGTAATTAGGATTTCTTTTTAGAAAACAATCAACTTTTAACTTTCGAGTTCATTTCATTATGCTCAGCTCAACTCACCGAAAAATCTAGGTATCGGAATAATCTTAATGCCCCTTTTACTCCATTAAATAAAGAAAAAATATTCTTGTTCATTAATTGTTCTGGTTCTTGCCAATCCATTCAAACTATTAACCGATTTCTTAACCCTTATTTTGGCATCGTAACACCCGTGATACGTGGAACTTTAAAAAATCTAGCAGGTTCACTTTATTATCTAATAAAATATTTTTCCATTAATATGTCGAGCTACCCTCCTTTATGATAGAAAAAAATAATGGACACAAGTGTCATTTTAAATTAATTAGTAATAATCAACATGGCGCCGCGGAAACAACAGATTTCGTTTCGCACTGAAAGTTTGGCACTTATTTCTTAGATACGTACTTATATATTTTTCCATAATCTACATTTTGATGCATTTACTATCTGTTAGGGCATAAATATTTACATTGTGGTCTAATCTAAAAACATTTAATACACAGAATATTTACATGAAACTGTTATGTAGTATATTTGATACATTGCCAAGAACTCAGAAGTCATATCAAAAGTATTGTATTACATTTAATACATTGCCAAGTTGTCATCAAAATAGGTTTACTACGCCGTAGCCTGTAGCGCGGAAAAATATGTTTATGGCAAAAAATGCTTCCTAAGTATATTTTTTTTTTACTCTTTTATTATTTGTTTACTTTTCCTATTTTACACAACTTTTTGTTGGCGACTTTTTTGTAACTTTACGGGATCAAATTTTTCTTCCATGAATGTGTTCAGGTATTCGTAGATATAATTTATATTTACAGGTGTAATAGTCATCTGATGCTTTAGATTGGGTTTAATTAGCAATAAATGATGATTTCTGATGCATTACATGTTTTATTTTTATTAAAACCCACATTTTTCTTCTAAATATTATGTCGAGGGATTGGCGTTGTATCAAATATGATACATATGATTTTCCGAAACTGGAAAATATTGGATTTTTTCTTTATTTTTGAATAGTCTAGTATGCTCAATAGGTGACCAAAACTAAAAAAAAATACATATTTAAGATATTTTGATCCCTGCAAAGATAAAGGTTAACGATCTGTCTGGCCTAGTGGGTAGTGAGTAGTGACGCTGCCTATGAAGCCGAAGGTCCTGGGTTCGAATCCCGGTAAGGGCATTTATTTGTATAATAAGCACAGATATTTGTTCCTGAGTCATGTATGTTTTCTATGTATTTAAGTATTTGTATATTATATGTATCGTTGTCTGAGTAGGTACCCACAAAACAAGCCTTCTTGAGCTTACCGTGGGACTTAGTCAATTTGTGTAAGAATGTCCCTATAATATTTATTTATTAAAAATTTACTTCATGTTAAAAATTTGCATTTTCGTACAAAAGGCAATAACACAATTTATTTCATAGTATTTTAAAATTCAAAAACACTATACTCCTATTTGCTCTAAAAACAAATATTTACAGGCATATAACGTGCTTAATAATTTTCCGAATGAATATACAACGTATGTACCTACTTAATAGTTAGTTAATGTTTTAAATTTGACGTATGTCGCAGGTATCAATAAAGCCTAAGATACAATTGTAAGTTTAACTTAGGTAAGTAGGGACAAAGGTATTTGGTAGAATGCGATAACAATATTTATATCTCATTCTGTAGTATAGCTGTATCCCTATTTACGTAAGTAAAACTTACAAGTGTATCATAAGCCTAAGGATCGGTCTTTCGCGGTGCACCACTAACCGACTCCAGTTTCATTTCAAACCGTGCATGCTGTTCCTGTCGCCCCTATTAGAAAGAAGTCTGGTTAGAATAGGAGGGCACATGACGGCACCACAGAATAACTAATAGTACTACCGTACAGATAATTCACTCGTTCACAAAAGTCACATTTATGTATAAAATTATACCTATACTCGCCGCCTGCAAGCAAAATTGAAACTTATATACCTACGTAACCGCGCACGAACCGTGAATCTTCCTTGCGCGTCGCAGTTTTATGACCGAGCTGTGAGCGTCGGCACAGGGTTGAAACTTGACAAGTTTTTGTACCTATACCTACCGATTTATTATTTTTAAGATTAATATGTACGAATACTACGATTCTGTAAACATATTTTATTTATCCGGAGAGAGTATGTCTGATTCTTACGGAAGTAGGTAGGTAGGTATGTCACAGCCGTATTCCTTTGAAAATATGTTGGTCAGTTCCTAATATTGTTTTGGGCAACCAATAATCATTTTAAATTGGTCTAAAGCGCTTTAGTTTTATGCAAACAAAACGAATTAGTTATCGAATCGAATTTGATTAAGTACTTAGTATTTATGTTATGTTTTAAAGTTTAAATTCAACTTTCAATATCGTCCGGAATTTAATAAAATGTTATTTCTACTTCCTTCTTCTTCAGACATCCGTAAACAGTACAATAACAACAATATCTTTTATACGGATTAGATCGAGATATAGGTTTCGAAGCCATTGTGTATTTTCAATTTTGCGCGAGCGCCACATCGTGCGAGCCGAGCGGCAGCCCACTGCCATACGCCGGCCCGCGCGGCGCGCCGGCCAAATGTACCTAAACTGCGTAGTGACACCCCCCTGACGGCACGCATGACTGGCGTTCTCGCCTATGTATGTACCTAGTTGTATAGTAGTTTACTTACGCACACCGACGCACCTTATAAATCTGAGTGTGCAGTTTTGGTCGCTGTGCAGACGCGGCCTTGAGAGGCTGCGCAAGGTTGCGCAGGCGGCGATACGAACAATTTGAAATCGAAAATAAGTACATATTAAATTAAATATAAATACAAACCTATAGACATAATACGCCGTACTGTCAGTTCAATACTATTACCACTAAAGGACTAATAATATAATCATATAATCGAGTGATATTGATCAGTCGTAATATTCGTATCACTTAAGATTCTTAATTTCGCTCATTACATCTATTTCATAAATAGCATGTCATCGTTTTGAGAACCGGTCTGGTATAGTAGGTAACCCTGCCTATGAAGCCGATGGTCCGGGTTCAAATCCTGTATGGCATCTATTTGTGTGACGAGCACAAATATTTGTTCCTAATTTTTGGGTGTTACGTACGTATATGTATTTTAGTATTTATAAAAACATATTTATATATTAAATACTGAGGTCTTATTGCTGTACTGTGGGATTTGACTTGGTCAATTTGTTAAATGGTGTTCTATCTAAGATATATCATTTTCAACAGACTATCGAGTAACAAAATCATGCGCCATAAATGTGCTCAAAATTAATAAATCCGCCCGTACTCCCCGTCGCGTCGTAGTCATGAGTGCAGTAAGTATAGTAACAGCACCAGTCATGGGACATTTAAGAGGAAATTTGGAGTATTTATGATATTTCCCTTGTACATGTAAATGGTCTTCCGCTTAGCGTGTTAAAAGATGAAAGTCCTATCCGCCTTTCATGTTTTAGGCGTGTTGTATCAAATATACTGAAATGAGTTTCCACATAATTAACAAATTAAAACTATGCTTTTTTTCTCCAGTCATGGACACCAAAGCTCCAGTAATGGGCCCCCGGTAATGGACGTGGATCCAGTAATGGGCACCCTATAATGGACATTGCTCTATCAGTATAAAATATTGAAATGGGGAATAAGTTATGGCAAAAAAAAAACAATTTTTGGTATAAGCTTTTATCGTTGAATGTATTTTTCTTTCCACAGCCAATTATTATTGTATTAGATTTATCGAGACGATTCTAATATACCCAAACACAATTAGTTAGGGTTTATTGCGATAAAGTTCCCATGGCCACCTCCTGTCTCCATCATCAGATCAAGTCCATGTTATCATAATATTGCATTATCATCCGATTTGCATACTTAATTACGTACTTACACAAAATTTCAACTGAATCGGAAATCGAAAAGTGGGTCAAATTCAGCTACCAAGATTTGACCCACACTAACTAACAAGGCAAGTTAAATACAAGTTTGGAAAAACGATATTAATTTATCCTAAGTCCGAGAATACCTCCTGGTTGACATATTTCGTAACTACATTTTACTTCTGTATTGTTTAAAACATGAAATTATGGCATGGCAAGCATCATTATGTCAATTGTCCCATCATAGGAGGTATGCAGTTTTACAGCTCCTATAATGGGATTGGGCCAAATACCAATATTTTTTTACATCTGTGGAGTCACAACATAGTGTGTTGTATACCTTTATCTCATGGTAAATGCAATTAACAAAACACATTCTAGTTTTCATTAGGTATTAATTAATTAAAATTTAATAAATTAACTCACCTCTCTTAGCGAAGTTGTTAAGAATTTTTAGTGAAATTTTTTTTCAGTGGCACGACAACTTTTGGGTTGACGCACATTTCTTAAAAAAAAACCGAATTTAATAAAAAATTCAAACATAATCAGCTCTAGGACTCTTATTTATGATAAAAATATATCCAGTGTTTATAAACTACTTTTATATACTTATTTTAGAGGAATTGTGTTTTTTTGTCCCATTACTGGTTCCGTGTCCATTATAGGGTATACTACTATAATTGTCGGAGTCCGTCCGTCAAAAAAGTTCGTCTGAATACCAGCGGGCCCAGCGGTAGGCAGGCCCCGCGACCCGCGAACACCGAATATTGCATGGGCATCTTTCTATTTTACTCATCGTAATTAGAGTGGCATCAGTCCTACCAAGCTATTTTATTAGTGTTATTTAAACGTCAAACTTCTATTAAATTATGAATTAAAAAAAACTCTTGCACAGTCTGTGCTATCAAAATCCCTGTCAATTTAGCTTGGTCTAACTCTCGAAGTCTTACAAACTTCGATTTTCGCGGTTAAAGCCGATCGTTGTTTACAACTTAAGGAAATTAATAAACTAGTGGCGCTGTGAGCAACGTGGTTTCCGGTAGGCCCTCTGTAGACCTCGCGAGCATATAATTTGGAAAAACGAAATTAACAAAAAGTTAAATAAAATATTGTATGCTTTGCACTCGCTTGATCAATCAACAATACAAAATTTACGGTTGAGAATGTCTTTAGGCATTAAGTCCGCCATTTGTACTTTATTTCTGCAATAAAGATTTAAAAAATAAATAAAAATAAAATAATATAAAATTTAAGTGTAAAAAATTACAAAAAGTTCGCATACTTTACTGGGGATCGAACTAGGTACCTCTATGCATCAAAGCAATTGTTAAATAGTGAATAGAATCAGGCGTTACTTTGCGGAAATCCATACTAATTAAAACCAAAATATTACTTTGCTAATCCGCGAAAAGATAACGTGCTAGTCAATCAGTGCTAACCCGTTATACTTACTTGCGTATTTTTACATGCAATTAATATTCCCACCCTCCCACCGCAAAAATAAATACGCAAATAAATATAACAAACCACCACCAAAAGAATAAACCTCGACACGTGTTTCGCCTCTCTACGAGGCATCCTCAGGAGTTGTTGACGGTCTGACGCCCGGCAACGGAATGACCTGTCTAGAATGGTCGGCCATATTTATACCTTGACCACTCCCCCTACCGTGCAAGTGTGAGTGAGATGGAAAAATTCGTAATAACGGCGATGACGCAACATTCAATTGTTCGTTAAGAATCATGCCCCTATTGTTGTACCTAATTATTTCCAGTTGTTCCAGAACACCCAAACGCAATCCCTTTTCGCAAACATGTAAAATATCAAAAGAATGATTCTCAGATAAAGTGTGACCTGTATCTAATAAGTGCTTTGCAAAATTGGACTTCTCTGGATGGTTATGTCTAAATGACGCAACATGCTCTTTATACCTAGTAGTGAAACTACGGCCCGTTTGCCCCACATACACTTTATTGCAATCGTCACAGGTAAGCTTATAAACTCCAG
The DNA here is from genome assembly GCF_910591565.1 of Cydia splendana. Lineage (NCBI taxonomy): Eukaryota > Metazoa > Arthropoda > Insecta > Lepidoptera > Tortricidae > Cydia > Cydia splendana. The sequence goes on from NC_085963.1 coordinate 23,695,193, forward strand.
ACTTTTTCCCATTCTCGATCTTCTCTTTGCCATTGCAAAGCTTCGAGTGCAAAGTATTATTTGTCTTAAAGGCCACAGGAATGTCGTTAGACTTCAAAATTTTGTAAATTGCATCAGACAACTTGCCAACATAAGTTATGCTCGCTTTATATTTCAATCAACAATCCCAAATCCCAATCCGGGATTGTTATCCCGGCTTCTTCCACGCATCCGTGGCAGCATAAGTTGGCTGCTTTTCATTGTTATGTGCATAGAATGTTGACTGTGCCTCTTTCTGATGAACACTATCAGATTGAATTAAATAATATTTATCACTTAGCAGTTTCGAATGGTTACGATAAGTCTGTTGTGGATGGTATCATCAGGAAAAAGCGGAATAGTATGGTCAACACTATGTTGTATGCAAAGCAAAGTAATATTTTGGTTTTAATTAGTATGGATTTCCGCAAAGTAACGCCTGATTCTATTCACTATTTGAAAACGGCTTGCGTGGCCGAACAGGCACGACTTTATGTCAAACTAACCAAACAACATCGTGCAGCTGTCCAGAATGTTTGGTTTAACCAACAGTGCAAGCGTTTGAATGTTGTTCCTAATTACATCCATTTCCGCTGTAGTAGTACTTCCAGGGCTGCTAAATTGGCTATTAATAGGGCTCAGAAAATATGGTTGAACGAAGAATCTCGCCACTGGTTTTCAGTAAGGGATAATTTGAAATTGCATCTTAAGGTGTTATATTCAGAACTTTCATTTAAGTTGCATAATCTCGAATTCGATATTCTGGACCAGAAGGCGAGATACTTTGCTTCTGAACTTGCACACCAGATGTATACTACCCAGCTTAACAAATTGCATAGGTTAACAGAGTCGAGTTCTGGTTCATTTTTAAGGAGAAGGGATGTGCAAGTAACAACTCACCATGTTTTCCATCCTCGAGTCAAGAATTTAACTAATGTGGAGTTCTCAGAAAATGAAATTGGGCTTTTAGATAAAGGTTTGAAGTATAATTTCCAGACAAAAATTACTCATAGAACATTAGAAAATTTGGCAGTGGATTCTGAGGTTGCAATAGTGCGGGGCCGTGGTGATGTAGATACAAAGACCATGGTGGCTAATGTTATCAAGAGTACTAGTCCAGCACAGAGTGCGTGTGTTGATTCTGATGTTTTGCTGCTAAGATCTATACAACAGAAAGTGCAAGACAGTGATTTGGTGGTTTCAAAGGCAGATAAAGGCAACTGCATTGTGATTATGGAGAAGGGACAGTATAATCAGAAAGTACTAGACCTTATTCAAGGTGACGGATTTTCGAGATTGCAAAGAGACCCAACTCCAGGGTTCCAGAAAGATCTTAGACAAGCAGTTAAGAATTCTTCATTTGTTTTTGAAACCGAACATCAGAAGAGTATGGTTGTGCCTATGAATCCACGAGCTCCTATTCTTTATGGACTTCCCAAAATTCATAAGGATAATATCCCAGTTCGTCCAGTGGTCTCATATTTGGGTGCGCCAACTTATAATCTGGCAAAAAGGTTGAATTCCATTATAAGAGACAAGTCCCAGTTCCAGCCGAAATATTGCTTGAAAAATAGCTTGCAGTTAATAGAAAAGATCCAGGACATTAACATACCAGATAATGCTGTTCTTCTTTCATTGGATGTAGACAGTTTGTTTACAAATGTGCCATATGGAGAGACTTTGGAGATTATTAAGGGTCTTTTTGAAAGGCAACGTTTACATCCAGGGGAAGTAGATGAATTGATAGATCTAACAGCGATTTGTATGAAACAAAATTATTTCAGATTTGGGGGACAGTATTATTTGCAAAGTGATGGTTTGGCTATGGGTTCACCACTAAGTCCTTTAATGGCTGATATTTTTATGGACCATTTTGAGAACCAGCATATTGCGGGCAACAATAATATATTATACTATTTTAGATACGTGGATGATTTGATTATTTGTTGGACGGGTAGTATGGGCCTGCTGGATGCATTTATTGCTGAAATTAATGGTAAGCATCCAAAAATTAAGTTTAAAAAGGAACTAGAGCAAGACAACTCATTGAATTTTCTAGATTTAACAATCACTAAAGTAAACAACAGGCATCAGTTCAAAATTTACCGTAAGCCTACACATACCGATACAGTTATCCCGGCTTCTTCCACGCATCCGTGGCAGCATAAGTTGGCTGCTTTTCATTGTTATGTGCATAGAATGTTGACTGTGCCTCTTTCTGATGAACACTATCAGATTGAATTAAATAATATTTATCACTTAGCAGTTTCGAATGGTTACGATAAGTCTGTTGTGGATGGTATCATCAGGAAAAAGCGGAATAGTATGGTCAACACTATGTTGTATGCGGCACGATCCTCTGAACCGATTAAGAAATATAAAGCGAGCATAACTTATGTTGGCAAGTTGTCTGATGCAATTTACAAAATTTTGAAGTCTAACGACATTCCTGTGGCCTTTAAGACAAATAATACTTTGCACTCGAAGCTTTGCAATGGCAAAGATAAGATCGAGAATGGGAAAAAGTCTGGAGTTTATAAGCTTACCTGTGACGATTGCAATAAAGTGTATCCCAGGGCAAACGGGCCGTAGTTTCACTACTAGGTATAAAGAGCATGTTGCGTCATTTAGACATAACCATCCAGAGAAGTCCAATTTTGCAAAGCACTTATTAGATACAGGTCACACTTTATCTGAGAATCATTCTTTTGATATTTTACATGTTTGCGAAAAGGGATTGCGTTTGGGTGTTCTGGAACAACTGGAAATAATTAGGTACAACAATAGGGGCAT